>NC_140936.1:49606181-49677938 GCF_014529385.1 Adiantum capillus-veneris | reverse complement strand
CAAAAAGGGAGAATGTGAGATAAGTGATCCGCCCCTATCGGTGTGCGTGCAACGCTGAAGGAGTGTATAAGCTCTGCTGTTGGGTAGAGCCAACAAATAGTCTACTGTGCTCTCTCCGCCACTGTGTGGGAAGCAAGTGAATCCCCCAGAATCTGGCACCTCGCCATCCCGTTATAAATAACGAGATGGTGCCTGCTGCCAAGCTCAAGAAGGTGTCTGCCAATATCCAGTGTTGTCCTGTCCCCCATCTGCAGACACTCTACTCACCCCATGTCCTCTGCATCAAGTGCCCTCATGATCTCCGGCTGCTCCATATCATAGATCTCACACTGTCGGCTCTGTGTCCTCTCGTTCAAGTCCCCATGAGGAGGACTTCCCCGAGTGATGTGTAGTGAGAAATGTCCTCCGACAGTCGGGAGTAGGGGTCCTGGATAGCATATCGTGATCCATGTGGTGAAAAGTAGCATATGGCAATGTATAGCCCTCTCTCGTGGGTGAGCTCTAGCCGAACCCACATATAGCATGCCTCCTCGTCTCTACTCATCACCTGTATCCGGTTGTGTAAGCTCTGTTTGAATAGTATGGCCACCCCTCTTGACCCCCGAGCTGTTACTCTGTCTGGTGATGGTCCTGTAAGGTCGACTCCCATTGGAATCTTGTGACTACAGGTAGTCCTCTCTCTGGGCTCTCATGTGTCTCCGTAAAACATACAAAGTCATGCTCACTGATGATCCTCCTCTAGGCGCTCCGGATGTGTCCATATAGAACCATTGCAGTTCCAGACTGCCCCTCTGAGTGGTGTCTCCTGTGCTAGTGTATGTGTCTCAAGGTCCCGAATCCCTATGAATTGGCGGCCCGTCGATGAAGATTCTACCATCTCGAAAGAAGGCCTTTTTACCTTCTTTCCGTGCCTGAAGGACCCTGGGCATGCATGATTTCCTGTGCTCGATCTGCATCCTAGTGAGGTCCTCGTCCATAAAGATATGGCCGCCTTGGAGGCCTCGTAAGAGCACCCTTTTGCGAAAAAGGTGGTGCGGTCCTCATCTCCTCGTAACTGCATGATCAACGGGCGAGCTCGAGTGGTGTCACGGCCGGCTCGCCATGCCTTTGTAAAAGGCATAGTCTCTTGTAGCCTAGTTGGCTACAAAGCTCTCGTGCATCCTCCTCTGCTGAAGGTCCCTCTTTAAGGCCAATGATCCTAACATTGTGTTCTCATTTGGCGCAATCGCTCCTCCTCGAGAGTAAGCTGAACCCTCAAGTGCTCTCCCATGTGAACCTCCTCGCATACCTCCTTCTTGATATTTCTTTTAACTACTTCCACCCATCCCGATTGTTTGCCTCCATTTCTGTCTGGATCTCTTCTTTGATGTCTGCTTTCCATTTATTTTTGATCTCTACTTCTATGTCGTCGAAGCTCGAGATTTCCCCCTCTTCCCTCGAGATCCGGAGGTGGTTGATGCTTTCTTGTATACGGTGTATCTCCGTGTTGAGTGTCACGAGTTCTCGAATGCTTTCTTCCAGGCCTCCTTTTCTTTCTGGAGGCCTCTGATGTTATCCTCCATCTGCTTCATCTTTTCCGTCATCCTCCTTACTTCGGCGTTCAGTGCCTTGTCCGCATCTTTCTTGGCCTGTTGATAGCTCTGGCTATCATGTCCTCCACTTCTTTCCTGTCAAGAGGTGCCATGGTCGAGCTCGAGGGGCGAGGCTGAGCGCACGGGAAGCCTAGTGTTTACACAGCCCATCCCCTTGAATGTGAGAGAGAGAGTGAGTACCTGCGTGTTGCCCTGTTGCAAATTTCTGTGCAAGGCTGCAGCTGGTGTGTTGTTGCTGCGGGTATGCACGTCAGTCGCTGCAGGTGCTGAAGGTGCTATGCTGCCGCTGACCCTTGCTACCCCACAGGCCCAGCGCGCTGCTCTCCACTGCAGGTCGTCACCTGCCCAGCGTGCAGCTCATCCCCAACAACAGCAGCACGTCGTCACCTCCACAGCACGCAACTCGTCACCTCAGCAGCAGTAGGTCGTCCCCTCCACAGGCCAGCTCGCGCTGAGAGAGAGAGAGAGAGAGAGAGAGAGAGAGAGAGAGAGAGAGAGAGAGGGAAAAACAGCCTGCTGCTGACTGCTGCGTGAACCCTAAAACAGGCCTGTCTGCTGCACGAACCCTAAAAAACGTTATATTAACGTCTTCAAAAGGCCAAAATGACCTATGAGACCAAAAAGTTACAATTGGTGAATCTGATACCATGTCTGAGTACGGAAATTACAAGTTACAAAGAACTAACACTAAGACGCTAGGGAGAAAGGAAATGTGGGGGGGGGTGTGTTGTGGGTTCAGATGAAATCTCTCATCGGTCGTTGTTGGATCTCATCGACCTCCTCCATGGTCAGTACTTTGGTTGGGCGTCTTGCATGTAGAGAGAGAGAGAGAGAGAGAGAGAGAGAGAGAGAGAGAGAGAGAGATTGAATTATCGTCCATGGAGGTCATATATGACCTATAGGACCAGAACAAAACAGTACAAAGGATTTCGTCTCATACATATCAGTTAAGGACTGAGAGTCATCGAGTGGGGAGAAAAAAGATAAGGTGGGATGAACAAAAGTCTAAGATGAGGTAGGTGAGGAGGAGGGGGCCGGTTTGGGAGTTCGAAACTCTTGGATGATGGCTTTGCCTCCTCGGTAAACTGCCCATTTCCTGCTGTGCGCGCTTCTCGCATCTTTTGGAGTTCGGTCTTCTTTTGTTTGAGTTGGGTGGGTGTGAGATCTTCGCAAACCAAATTTTTTGTGTCCTTGAGAAGCTTCGATTGCTCAAGGAGCTTGACTCGATCCGCTTTGGTCTTGAAGGTAAGAATTGCATGGTTGGTGCGATGCTCGTGAGCGAGAGTGGTGATTGTCGTTGGATCCCATTGTATCATGGGGGTTGTTGTTCGGATGCGATCGAAAGACTTGTGGAACTTTTCCTTGCCAATCGCTCGGGAGTCCGCCAATGCGGACATTGAGAGCAATAGCATCTTGTCGTTGTTGTTCGCATAGCGTAGACGCCACACGAACTTCGACTTCGCGAAAAATGACATCCTGTACTTGAGTTTTGACCTTCTCTGTGAGGGTGACTTCCGTCTTCGTATTGAGCTCGATTTCCTTTTGTTCCGTCTTCCCCTCGTTGGAGTCCTCCACTGTGGTGAGGCAAGACTCGATGGCTGCGAGTCTTTCCTTCAAAGCGTCATTTTCCTTGCGAAGTCTTTCGACTTCATGTTGAAGCCGGGCCATGCTGTCCACCTTTGGGGGTGTTGCCACGACGCCGGCGAATGTGGGCTTCACGCGAGAAGAGGCCCGAGTGGCCATGGTGGGCAGTCTCTCAAGAGAAAAAATCACCTTCAAAGGCTTATAATCAACTTTAATTAAAGGAGCTCTCTCTGTGTAGCAGGTCGAGACTCGGGTGAGCAGAGGCTGAGACTGGCGGGCTTCAACATGGGCAAGGCTGAGACTGAGACTGGCGAGGCTGAGATTGGCCGGGCCTGGGCATGGGCCGAGACTGGCGAGGCTGAGATAGGCTGAGATTGGCTGGGGTGAGCAGGGGCTGAAACTGACGAGCTCTACAGAGAGCGAGAGTGCACGCGAGCAGAGCTGGGCGGGGTTGCTACTAGAGATGGGGAGCAGGGCTCTGTGGCCTCCCCTAGGGCTGCCCCCTCACCCAAGGGAGACCGGAGACACAGTAGGCCGCTCGAGAGAGAGAGAGAGAGAGAGAGAGAGAGAGAGAGAGAGAGAGAGAGAGAGAGAGAGAGACGCTCTATGCAGGTGCACATTCAACGAACCCAATTCAAAGGGCATCCGTTCGACCGGACAAGAGTTCTGAATTGAGAACACTCATAGACAGTAACTTTTCACAGAATCATGTCAATAATGAGAGAGGAAATATGGCTCCAGAGCCTGCTCCTACATCCAATTATCCAGCTTCCAGTGGAAGCTCTTGTCAGCCTGAAATAAGGACAGATCTAGAGGACATGGGTACTGTTGTCAAAAAGGTTGAAGATATACGGAAAGACGCTATTAAAGCTGCACTTGCTTTGGGTGTGGAGACTGCACCTTCACACAATCGGGTAGCTGCTCAGAAGCTTCTTGAGAAAAGGGCAGATTTCAACTCTAGAAATGAGACCAATCGTGGTCGTAGCCTTGGTGGACGTGGTAGGGGTCGCAGGGGTGCAAGACAAGTGGAGGAGGCTACCCTCACTCTTGATGAATGGGAAGCTAAAAGAGGAGCATCAATACCTTCAACCAGTCGAAGGGCTTTTGCTCATCATGATGAGGCGAGTTCATACGACGATGAGGCTTTGGCTCAAGAGCTTCACTATCAACTGAATGTGCAAAGCAGAGGGGTGAGTTGAGTGTTTGATTTGCTAGCCCCAATTCTTTCCTTTGACACATGGGACTGAAAAACTGGATGGTTTGCTTTTCTTTTCTTTTTTGGTGGGTGTTTCAGCATGCAGCAACAACAGCAGATGCAGCCAAGGAAGCAGAGCAAATAAGGCTGAGCATGTTCAGCTTTGCAGGGGGGAATGATGATGGTGGCCAAGGTAGGCATGGTGGAAGGGGAAGAGGCAGAGGTAGGGGAAGGAGGCGTGGTCGATAGCTGATTTGGATGAGTACCATACTAGTAGTAGAGTAGCAGTTTAAATTACGACTTTTGATACGTTCTGACATGCGTAGAGTAGCATTTTGCTGTTCCGTGAAGAGACTCCTGTTATTTTTGTGCAGAGGCTCAATTGTTTGAGTGCATTTAGGAACAAGGCGAGGACGATTGTTACAGACTACTCAAGGTCCCTCTTTATGGAAATAGAAAACGAATGTCAAATATTGATCTCTCTTAGTGGCCTACATATACAGAAGGTGACGAAAAATTGTTTGACATCGTTAACTTTCCATGTGGCACTAATCAATAAGCTTTGCTTTACTAGGGCGTTATGTGGGCCAAAAAGACAGGATGTCTCTGTTAGAAACTTAAATTCTGGTTCACCTTTCAGACTTCAGCTCCTTGATTATAACATTACGAATGTGCAATTTACTAATGGAGAGTTAAAAAGAGGAATCGCTTTCATTTGACTGATTCGTAAGGTTTTTAATGCTTTTTCGACTTGGCATGATGAATCAAATGCTAAATTAAGCTCGTAGCATTTCGACCTAATGTTGCATTGTCCTGAAAAGTGTCATCAACAAGTTTTCAAGTTGTTCGAGCACCTTCAAAGGTCTTTTCACTTGTCTCATTGTCTTTTTGGCTCCAATCATTATGTATTTTGAGTTCAATTATGTTCAAATTTTTGCAGTATTTCAAGCTTTTTCATTTTAGTGACCAATATTGGTTTCTGTATGTGTCATGAATGCCATCGAAAAGAGAGTTTCAGGCTGTAGAGTGGTGATGACTAGAGAGGCATTGATCTCTAATGGTTTGTTCTTGTAGGTGCTTGGAATGTATCATGCAGGCTTTGTAAATGGGGCCATGCTTTTGATTCACAAATCTTTTGATTCACAAATCATTTTTCTAACTTGTCCAGTTTTTGGAAATTTTCGGTGAATGATTGGTATGATCATAATGGTTTGTCTTTGAAGTTGACACGCATTTTTCTTTACCTATTACTCGAGGGAGATATGGGATAACCAATCCCTACCCACAGTTGAAAGGGTACTCCATTTTCCTCTTTCTTATTATCTCCTTTTTCAAAAGCGATCATCATACAAGTAATTTGAACCATTTCAAGGCTGGCTCTCTTATGCACAAGATCATCTTCACTAGACCTGTAAAGGACTCTGTCAGTATAAAAAACCAGTAAAAATAAATAAATTCTTCCACTATGTATGACAAAGATTGGTTATATTGTTATATGGCCACTATACAGCGGTTAAATGTGATTGTAATTTTGAGGAAGATTCGTTGAATTCGATAATCATTCGTGTAAAGTGGAACTAGTTTGTAATACAAGTTTTTTTTACAAGAGCATTATTAAAACAAAAACACACCAATTGTTTGATAAAAGAAATTCAAGGGAAGATCTAATAGCACTATGTGAAGTTACATAATTGACAAGTTCTATGTCAAAGAGGTTTATAATTATTTGAGAGAAATGATTCGATTGTCTAAGAAAACCTAATAACAATAAAGGATAAACTGTCAATGTGAAAAAAATATTGTGATAGACAATGATGGTACTCTTTTCTTACTTCCAAACAAACAAAATGAGAGAATATAGAGCAAACCAATGTATCCTTCAATTATAATTAGAACATGATGAGGATGTTGTGTCATCGGGTAATTTTAGGGTTGATTTTTTAATGGCCATTTTACATCCTTTAGGGTATTTTGCCCATTTTTCGAGGGCAAAAAGTGAGTCGCTGTCCAAAAAATATGCAAAATTACTTCTTTAAAATCTTTGAGATTTGAAGGGCAAGTTTGCTCGTGAAAATTCAACTTTGATTGAGTCGATCCCTTCTCAAGACCAAGGCCATGAGGATAAGCTTAGAAAGGAAAGAAGCATTGTTCGGAAAGACCACTTGATTCCTAAGGTCAAACTAATGAGACAACCGGGATTTATGCCAAATCTAAGGTATTTACAAAGATAATATATGAAATGTGCAAATTATATGTAAATCTAAGGTATTTACTAGGATTTATATGTAAAATGTGCAGATCTTGCCCTTGAAAACGGAGGTCCAAATGAAATTACAACCGAGAGATTAACACAACAAATGGGATATGTGAGCAATGGAAAGCAGTGTCTATGGTTGAGTCTCATGAAACTAAACAAGCAATGGTACGTGTTCACATTGACAGGTTTAACCTTGTTGCATGGCAGGCGATACCATTTGATGTGGACCACCTCCTCTTTGAAAATCTTGGTTAGTGTCAAGGTTCATTTTTGAAGGTTGCATATCAATGTCCAGGAAAGGTTTGCCTCAACTTAGCCTTGAGCCGGTTGAAAATTGAAATTAGCCAATTACAAACCATGGTAAAGGGAAGAAAAATTGGTAAAACAAATAAGAAAATAGTTCAAAAATCTTGCAAATTTGGAAAATCCGATTAAAATTTCTTGTTTCGCATCTTATTAGGAGGAACCCATACTGTGTAAGAAAAAAATTTCCTAGACACTTTGTCATGAAGTGGCCTCTGAAGGGTCAATTAAAAATTTTCCCGCTTGAAGCAAGGGGGAAAAAAAAACTATGTTGTCCTCTAAGGACACTTTTTTCAAAAACACGATGAAGGCTTACGTTGGCATTCTAGAACAAATAAGTGATTTAAAGTTCACTAGCCTTGTCTATGGATAAAAGACGAGTAAAAAAGAAAACCAATCTAGACAATTGCCAAGCCTTGGCACTAAAGTATCACCTATATTTAATGCGGGGGAGAGTAATGGGATCGACGGCCGGGGTTGGATGGACGGGATCTCGAGGCTCACTAAACTTGGCCAGCGAGAAAAACACGACGAGCTATCGAAAAAATGATGGACACTAAACTTGGCCAGTGGGAAAAACGAGGTGCGTCGACGAGATTTGAACCCGAGACCTCATAGTCCGAGTTTAGAGTCACATAGGCTAACCACCTCACTCGCGTGCACATTGTGTATCTCAAATCGTTTTTACGATGTAATATTGTGAGTTGTATGCATCGCCCAGGTTGTCCAGGTTTAGTTTTTGAGTAGACATGTGCGGGTGTGATCCCCCCCCCCCCCCCCCCCCCCCCCCCCCCCCCCCCCCCCCCCCCAACAAAACAAAAACCCAAAATATAGATGTTATTTAGTGTTGAGGATTGCCAAGTGATTTTTGGAGTACGTGTTGAAAATGTACTCCATCATAAGGATTTCTCATTAGATGCGAAGCTTTTATACTTTATTATTGTACTTTTTGCTTATACGAAGTCTTATCTTTCTCAATGGGAAATATTCATGCCTCTCATTTGCCTTTAAATTTTATAGCTTTAGTCATTAGGTCTCCCAAATAGCAGAAAATTAAAATTCCTTTCAAAACATTTCGAGTGCATAAGTGAAGGGTGAGTTTAAGAAATGAAAAGACTATGGAGGTGGAAAGTAAGAAGAGATGGTCGAATGTACCTTATATATTTCTCTTTTTCTTCTTCATTTTCTTTCCTCTAGCGTTTGCAAGCCATTAGAGCCACTAGAAAAGCTTTTTTTTAAAAATTTTTATAGAGCCACCAGGATAACCTTTTATTCATTAGCGAAATCCTATACTAATCGTGACTTTTGGAAACTCAAAGCTAAAGCTAATCTTCAAATATACGTTTAATGAAGCGTTTAAGGAGAATAAATAGAAAACTTAATCTATTTTCTTTTTAAAAAAAATATTGAAGCATTATTTGATGTCTTGCCAAGTGACTTATATACTAAATGATTTCATAGATAATATGTAGTTACTTTTTTCTCTTTTTCCTTTTCTAAAACTTGATAAATTGCACAATCAAACATTTCTAAATCGTCAAGAATAAGAACATTTGTAAACTTTCATGGAAGAAAACCATATCAAATGGAGACAAATATGTTTGTATGAACAAGAATATCAAACATTTTGATAGCCATATGAAAACATGCATTCACTGAGATGGCTTTGTGCTCGTGAAATTGAAGTATTCATTTCATAATATAGATTACTGAGTAGGTCTCCTCAATCTCAGAAAAAATAAAATCTTTTCAAAAGATGTCGAATGCATAAGTAAAGGATGAGTTCAAGAAATGAAAAGCCCAATGGAAATGGAAAGCCAAAAGACTTTTCATCTCCCTATAAAAGACACGGTCGACTATCCATTTCTTCCTCTTTTCTTGCCTTAGCTTTCCTTTGGCGTTTAGTTTCATTACATTACATTAATTACACTACTAAATGTAATGTAGTGAATTTAATTTTTTTGGAGCCATTAGAAGGGTTGGTTTTAAGATTGTTGACTAAGTTAAGAGTTCCATACTAGAGCAATATAATCTTGATCAATAAAAACTTAATAAAAAGCACGTGGAAAAAGCATTTGTAAGGAACTTATTTTGTCGAACCTTTGATACTTTATCCATCAATATTCTATAGACCTAGAAAAAGAAAAATATGTGCTTTGAAAGAGGTGAGTATAGCATGGTGCACCTTCACCCAAATTTTGTAGCTTATGGTTTGTGCTAGCTCTAAGTTTCTATGAGAGACTAGGTCTAAGACTTGATCCAAATTCACAACTCACAATTTCCTAATCCATTGTCTGGTCATTATCTTAAGCTTCTTGAACTTTTAACCTTCTCTACAACAAACCTCATGCATTAAATCCCTTAAGACTGAAATCCTATGCCGCATAGAAGAGGTCATCCAAACTAAAGAAGTTCAAAGAGGGATGGAAGAGCATCTCTTTCCTTACCTATGATGGCACCTTTGGTGCTACGGACAAAGTCTTGGCCTTTATCCAGCAATTTGATGCGGCGTTTGGAGATCAGGGCTTCACAGAGTCCTCTAAGCTACGCCATGTAGCTATGCACTCTCAAAAGTCCGCGAGGCAATGGTGTTCTAGCCTACGAGCCAACGGTGAAGCTCCACGAACATGGAAAGATTTAAGATCTTCCATTATGAAGCAGTTTTTGGCCAAAGATGCCAAAGACAAAGTACTCACCGAATGGCGAAGCTTAAAGCTCTCTCCCTATGGATCCATGCACAAATATGTAGACAAGTTTTGGGACCTACAACTCAAAGCCACTGTCTTCAAAAAGTTGGATTTTGGAGAGCAAAAGCAACAATTTTGTGCGGGCTTAACCGAAGAAATGGCGGAGTATGTCAACTCCCAAAGGCCACGTACCATATCGGCGGTAATACACCATACTATGGTGGCCTCTCGAATCAATTTCCAAATGGGGGCTAAAAGAAATAATAAGCCCACGGAAAACAAGGGTTCCAACGAGCCTAAGGGGAAGGACAATGTCCAAAAGTCTCCTAAGGGCAACTCCAACAAAGCTAAAGAAAAGGGAGTTTACAAAGGTAAAAACAAACTCTCTCCTGAAGAGCTTGAGCGTTATCGCAAGTATAACCGGTGTTTCAAGTGCGGTGAACAAGGGCATGCGTACCGCGCTTGTCCCCAAAAGAAAAACCGCCAAGATCCTCCTAGAGCTTCCTTGGTTGAAATCCAAGAGGAGGAGATTCACCAAACTCACCACAAAGGATCTCCTCTATGCCATGCTTGGGGAAAGGTAAGAGAACATGACGCTTTTATTCTCTTTGACCCTGGTTCTACTCACAATTTTATATCTATAGAGTTGGCCACCAAGCTAGGCATACAAGCTTACGACATGGGAGATGTCCTACCCGCAGACAGTGCCTTCAAGGGGCAAGAAGCTTCAGTCACTCCCTTAATCGGGAAATTGAGGCTTCATGTCCAAGGCTATGTGGACAAAGAGGACTTCTTTATCTCTCCTCTCAAGCATGAGGATGTAATCCTAGGGGCACCATGGTTTGACCGCCTGGTTACCAATGTTAAATTCCCTGAAAGGAGAATCTCCTTTAAGTTTAGGGAAAAATACATGTATATAGATGCTAAGGAAATGGGTAACACTATTCCCATTGTACATACACCAGCTTTCAACAAGTCAATAAAGAGCTCTATTTCCGTGTACATGATTTTTGTTAAAGATTCTCAAAATGAACCTAATGCTTTAGCAAAATAAAATAAAAGCAACCAAAAGGAATGAGAGTTATCCAATTTTCTCAAGGGGTTTCAAGATGTTTTTATTGTTGCGACATCCCATGTGAGCTACCTCCTAAACGAGGTAATGATGACCATGCAATTGAGCTTCCTCCAGGAAGTTCACCGCCTAACAAACCTCCTTATAGAGTTTCTCAAGCTCAACAAGAGGAGATTATGTGGCAAGTGCATGAGTTAGTTGAGAAGGGCATGGTTAGGCCTAGCTCATCTCCATTTTTCTCACATGTGCTATTAGTGCAAAAGAAAGACGACACATATCGTATGTGTGTCGACTATAGAGCACTAAATAGGATCACTATCAAGAATAGGTTTCCCATTCCACGGATAGAAGACCTATTTGATAAGCTACAAGGATCGACCTACTTCAGTAGTATTGACCTAAAAAGTGGCTATCATCAAATAAGGATAGTTGATCAAGACATTGTAAAGACTGCATTTAGCACCACATTTGGTCTTTACGAATACATTGTCATGCCTTTTGGCTTGGCCAATGCACTAGCCACATTCAACCGCTTGATGAAGAAGCTGTTCAGGACTCATCGAACCTTCATTGGAGTGTTCTTTGTTTGATGATATTATCATCTACTCTAATTCATTAGACGAACACAAGCAACACCTCCAGGTAATATTTCAAGTTTTAAGAGAGAATAAAATTTATGTTAATTGAAAGAAAAGTGATTTTTTCTTGCAAGAGATTCTTTATTTAGGTCACATTATCTCTCAAGATGGCATCGAAATGGATCCATCCAAGTTAGAGGTAATAAAAGGATGGCCTAAACCAAGGAATCTTCATGAACTAAGAAGCTTTATAGGTATGTGTGCATACTATAGACGCTTCACAGAAAAGTTCTCACAAATTGCAGGATGACCTCTTTAGTTTGGATGACCTCTTCTATGCGGCATAGGATTTCAGGATTAAATCCCTTAAGACTTGAGCCTTGAGTGTTACAGCACAAGAAGATTTATAAATTTTCTCATGTAGGAAAACAAAGTCTTTTTCAGTGTTTTTCATACAATGCATAACATCACAAGCTTCAGCTCGAGAGGCACCGCATACCTAGCTAGGTATACGATGCCTCCCTCACAAAAGCTCATGATGTTGAGGTAAGTCACAATGTGGGAATTGTTGTGAGCATTTATCCAAAACTTCTTGTGCAGTGAGCTAACCTTGGGGCGCAAGTCCAAGCCTCCATCTTGTTGGTGCTTAAAGCGGCCGGCCTCACTACTTGCTCTGTGCTCATGCAACTAGTTGATTATTGTGCTTTGGATAGGCCAAAAATAGACTTGTGTTTGAAGAAAACGATTAATTGAATATTCGCTTTATAAAACATAAAAATATTTTGTGTTGATTTTGACTTCATAGCTCTATGACTTTTTGGCAAATTTGGTTTTTCCGGAAGGGCAAGAGAAATTGTATTTTTTGGTTTAAGGGCAAATTTCTAGGAGTGCCCTTAATAAAAATGGGCAAGTTTTAGGCTAGACCTTCCATAGGGAACAGGGGCAGCCTTGCAACAATGAAGGTTGCTCAACGTTCGAGAAACGCCATTTTCCTAACCAATCAGAATTGCTTCCTACGCACAAACAAATTTAGAAATTTTCTCATGTAGGAAAATGGAGTCTTTTTTAGTGTTTTTCGTACAATGCATAACATCATGAACTTCTACTCGGGAGACACCACATACCTAGCTAGGTACAATTGGGGGCAGGGGACTGCCGGCCCCCCCACTGGGCCGGCTGTCCCCTGCCCCCAATCATACCTAGCTAGGTATGTGGTGCCTCCCTTAGAGAAGCTCACGATGTTGAGGTAAGTCACAATGTGAGAATGTGTCCAAAACTTCTTGTGATGGTATTTCAAAAGGAGGATTTGAACAATTGAGTTGTGTTTTGATATTTCTACACTGGGTCTTAAGACTTGATCCAAATTCACAACTCACAATTTCCTAATCCATTGTTTGGTCATTATCTTAAGCTTCTTGAAGTT
Organism: Adiantum capillus-veneris; assembly: GCF_014529385.1. Lineage (NCBI taxonomy): Eukaryota > Viridiplantae > Streptophyta > Polypodiopsida > Polypodiales > Pteridaceae > Adiantum > Adiantum capillus-veneris. Next base: position 49,665,247 of record NC_140936.1, on the reverse strand, counting down.
TGAACGTTCTCTACAACAAACCTCTTGCATTGTGGTGATTGCGTACAATTGAATCCCTTAAGACTCGAGCTTTGAGTGTGATACTGAGCTAATCTTGGGGTGCAAGTCCAAGACTCCACCACAGGAAGTTTTGGACAAATTCTCACAATAATTCCCACATTGTGACTTACCTCAACATCACGAGCTTCTGTGAGGGAGGCACTGCATACCTAGCTAGGTACGATTGGGGGTAGGGGACCGAGCTTCTGTGAGGGAGGCACCGCATACCTAGCTAGGTACGATTGGGGGCAGGGGACCGGTGGGGGAACCGGTGGTCCCCTGCCCCCAATCGTACCTAGCTAGGTATGCGGTGCCTCCCTCACAGAAGCTCATGATGTTATGCATTATATGGAAAACAATGAAAAAGACACCGTTTTCCTACATGAGAAAATTTCTAAATCTTCTTGTGTGCACCTTGTTGGTGTTCAAAGTGGCCGGCATGACTACCTGCTTTGTGCTCATGCAACGAGTTGATTGTTGCACTTTGGATAGGCCATAAATAGACTTGTGTTTGAAGAAAATGATTGATTGAATATTCGCTCCATGAAACATAAAAATAATGTGTGTTGATTTTGACTTCATAGCTCTATGGCTTTTTGGCAATTTGGTTTTTATCAGGGCAACATAATCACTAGAAGTGCCCTTTATAAAAAAGCGCAAGTTTTAGGCGAGACCTTCCTATATAAAAAAGCCCCTTTTCCACTCGCTCTACACTAGCATTATTGAATTTTTCAAGTAGCACGATTGTAAGCCACGACACGCTTTTCTCGAGCACTGAGAAGAAGGTTGAAGAGCATAGCTCCATTCAACGTTGAAGAGAAGAAGGTTGAAGAGCCTAGCTCCATTCAACGTTGGCCACTTCTTGTTTTAGAATGAACAAGATTCTTGAATACCAATTGATTTTGAGCTTTAATCTTAAAGATTATAGTCCTAGGAAAGATAAGAGTGCCTACTGAGTAGAGATTAGTGATCTAATCTATTATTAGAGAATAAAGTAAAACAAGATAGGCAAAAACTAGAAATGCAATGCTACCTACATCTATCGACTAAACTTGGTAGCATGACATAGATAAAGGAGGATAGGCTAAATTAGCATTCAAATATATTTAGAATCAATTTGAGTGCCTTGTACTAATCAGTTAGTTAATCCTAGATGCTGAGTTGCTCGAATACCATGTTGGAGTACCAGTTGAAGAGAAAAAGAAGACCATGCCAAAATAACAAGGCTTAGAACAATATAAAGAGCGAATGATGGATGGTCCAATCAACAATGAAAGTAGAGCTTATGTAGCTCTAGAGAGGATGACCATAACCTCATTGTTTAGGTAAATGAGAGGCATGCTAGTGTAGAGAGGGTGGTCACCTAGATGTACATACCTAAGCTAACACTATGACCATCCCTTCAGTGTTGCTTTCTCGCCAATCCTTAACTACTTGCAATTGCAAGCGATGCTTCACACAGACATACAATGTGTGTGTTCTTTTTGAAATACCCTTTTACAGATGCATTTATGTGGACTCTATGGGAACACAACCTTTAGCAATAAAGGTTGGTTTAAAACAAATCAAACATCAAGAGACATTTTCTAACTACATCTTTGAAACTAGAGAGAAGAGTCATTTTAGACAGTTCCCTTGTGCAAACTGTTCTTGATGCCTTACCAGACTTTTGCTAGTACTTGGAGACTTATGGCCCAAGGAAATCCAGAAGTTGTCAAGTTTGATGCATTATGCACATTGCTGTTGCAAGAGTCACTTTCTAGAAAAAACAGGACTAGACAGCGTGCAGTTGAATAGGCTTTCATTGCTTCTCAAAGAAAGGGTGGTAACAACAATGCAGACACTTCTTATGGTTTTGCTGCGACGACTGGCAAAACTTCTGTTCCCAATGCTTCTGCTGGCAGCACTTCGTTTGGCAATTCTGATGATAAGGGAAAAAAGAAGATGCATTGCCATTATTGTAAAGCTAATGATCACTTGATCAAGTCGTGTCCTAAGTTGAAGGCAAAAGACGCTAAGAAGAAAGAGGGTGGTTCCATTGCAAATGCTGGTTCCACTACAAATGCAGCCATTGTTGAGTCTTCTGTAAAAGGAGACTGTAATGCTGATGTTGATGCAGAATGCGCTTTTAACACAGAGTGCACTTACAATCCTGCTGTCCATGATGCATGCTTGTCAGTTTGCTACAGATTCACATGTGTGGTATTTTTTATAGTGGTGCTACAAAGCACATTACCTCACATCGTGAATTGTTCACCTCTCTCGAGTCTGTCCCTCATGAGAATTCAATCACTTGTGCCAACAATGCCTCTTATCCGGTTCAGGGAGTTGGAAAGATTGTGCTTACTGCTGCAAATGGCAGTTCTTTCACACTTGTTGATGCACTTTATGTACCTGGGATCAAGAAGAATCTTTTGTCTGTATTTGCACTTGCTAGACTTGGACTTGTAGTCAAATTTGTGGATGATAGATGTACAGTTCATGATCTTAGTGTTGGTGATGAAATCGTTGCATCTGGGCTTTTGTGCCATGGGCTGTATAAGCTCACTTTATATGACAAGTGTGGACAAAATTTTGCAAATGCAGTTGTAGATTCAAGGGCTATTTCAGATGCAAAACTTTGGCATACACGTTTTGGTCATCTGAATTTTGCCAGTTTGCCGCGTTTGCAGAAATCTGATATGGTTTCTTCTTTGCCGCCTCTTGAAGCACCTGTCAAACATGTTTGTGAAGGTTGTGGTTTGGGTAAGATGCAGCGTTCTAAGTTTCCAAAGGATGGTTCAGTTTCGGGCCACATGCAAGTTGCAGCTTGTGCATAGTGATGTTTGTAGGCCCATGCAAACTCCGTCCTTGGGCAATTACCTTTACTTTGTGACTTTCATTGATGATTACTCTAGGCATGCATGGGTATTTCCGCTTAAAGCGAAGCCCGAAGTTTTTATGTGCTTCAAATAATTTCTGTCTATGGTTGAAAAATGTCTCGAAATGTTCTATGGGCACCCTTTGTCCCGATCGAGGAGGGAGTATATGTCTCATGAATTCAATGCATTTGTGGGTAGTCGTGGGATAAAACACCAATGTACAGTGCCTTATACACCTCAACAAAATGGTGTTGCTGAGAGGAAAAACAGGTCACTTACGAAAATGGCACGATGTATGGTCAAAAGTCAAGCTTCGCCGCATTCTTTTTGGCTTGAGGCCATCATGTATGCCACTTATGTACTAAACATGTGTCCTACAAAAGCTTTGTAGTCTATTACTCCATATGAAGCATGGCATGATAGAAAGCCTTCTATTGAGCACATGCGTGTTTTTGGCTGTTTGGCATATGTTTTGGTGCCACAAAACACAGCGCAGAAAATTGGATCAAGGTTGTCAAATGTATTTTTGTTGGTTATAGTGCTAAAAGCAAAGGTTACAGGTTGTATCATCCACAAACAAAACATATTCTGGTTTCAGGAGATGTAGTGTTTGTGGAAGATTTTGTTCAACCCTTGTTGTCATGTACTAGAGACATTAATGTAAGCTCACAACACATTTATGACACTTTGCTGCCTCTTTTCAGTGGTGGAAATACGAATGTAAGTTCCAATGAGGCAAATGTACAGCCTATGGGGGTTTCTAAAAATGTTATAGATTAGCAGTGAGAGGGGATCCAGGGGGAGTCGAGCAAGGCAGTGGGTGCAAGCCTCAAGGGCTGGTGGGCCAACATGCAATGAATAGCGGCATTTGTGGCAAAAAAATCGTGGAGAAAACGAGTGTGCGTGTGTGTGTTAAGATTCGGCTTGCATTAACTGTAGACATTGTGAGTATCTTGTGTGCTCGTTTTGCTTTTGCTTGTGCCATCTAATTGTAGCGGCTGCAAGTGGACAGGTGAGTGGCCAAGAAGGACAACAATTGAGACAAGTGGTGGGCCAATGAGATGGTAGATGGGTTGGTTATGAGCACTGATCTTTTGGTGTATGTAAATTCAAGCCAACACAGGAAGCCTGATTGCAAGTATGTAGTAAGCTTGGCAGGAGCGCAAGTGTATGCTTGTGGGCGGTTGAGAGCCATTGCAATCAACGGGGGCAATTGGTGGAGAGTGGCCAACGTTAAAATTGGGCATGTGTGAGCTTGTGAGGATGCCAAAAGTGGTAGCCGACCAAGTTAGTTGTGGGGCAAGTGGTGTGGTAGGTGACAAAGACGGACTGCTAATGAGTCATTTTGTGTGTGTGTGTGTGTGTGTGTGTGTGTGTGTGTGTGTGAGAGAGAGAGAGAGAGAGAGAGAGAGAGAGAGTTTGCTTCTTTGGTTTTTTTATTTTAGAACCCTAATTTTGGAAATCTTTTTTGACAAGGGCATATAAGGCCATTCAAGAGAGAAGAATTGAGATGAAGCCTCAAATAATGCAACGAGGGTGTCCTTTCTTGTGGGAGTTAATTTTTTTTCCAACAGATGGTCATGCTTATTATTGCTAGATGCAATTTAAAAAATGTTAATTACCATATTCGCTTTGGAGTTGATTTGACTCTCATTCAATTAGACACACAGTTGTAATGAAAAATCCACTTAGTACACTTTCTTGGCATCCAATTTTTCTTAAGGAAATTGATAGTGCATACACACGCTAATTGCTTTGAATTCGTAGCAATCCTTGCAGAAGGTTGGTCAAACCCATCTACTGTGCATTGCATATGCACAAAATGAGTGAATCCAATTGTCCAAATTGTCCATCACCAACCTGTTACCATATACTTGTGGTAGTGATGTGTGTGAACACACTAGGACCGCTGGGGCATTTTTTCCCTCTCAGGAGATTTTTTCCCCCGTGCATTGTATATACGCCCATCACTCTAGGGCTATCTATCTTTCTATTGCACACTAAGTAACACACTCTCTATTGTGTGCCTTGAGCTTCCTTCGTCTTCTCCAAGCTGTGTGTGTTTTCTCTGCAACCCTAATTCCAACAATTGGTATCAGAGCATGTCACGTCCTCCCGGGCTTAGTCGCCAGCTGCTCCAGCACATGCCTGCTCACTTTCTCCGATTTCAGTGAGCTTTGGCAAGCGTTCGCAGATCGACAAATATTTTGGGTAAGTTCGAAGAGGTTGGTCTGCTCAGAATTTTGATTTGGGCTCATTTCGGCCTCCAATTCCACTACAGGCAGTACTGCACAGGCTATTTCGTCATTTTGTGTAGAATTTCTGTCAGTGCCGTTTTCTACATTACAGGTGCCTTATAGTCTTCTACGGTTTGTGCTATATAGCAGAGGTTGTTCCCACTCCGTTTCTCCTATTTTCGGGAAGTTTTCACATCAGGTGCAGCATTTACCATGGCTGACAACAACAACACAGATGTGTTCAAGATGTTTGCTGCTGAGGACAGGTTGGATGGGGACAACTACCCTATGTTGGCTTATATGATGCAACATGTTCTTGTGTCAAAGGGTGTTTGGAACATTGTGCAGGGCATTGATGTACGTCCTGGTTCTGAGGATGTAGGCGATGTTGAGGATGTTGTAGGTCTTGCTGCAAGGATTGCTGCTGTTCGAGTTGTTTTGCCTACGGCAGAACAAGCTCGTTGGGATGTTAAGGATGCGTAGGCTCATGCATTGATTGCGTTGTCTGTGAAGCGCACCATTGTTCCTCACATCCGTTCAACAAAATCTGCAAAACAGGCTTGGGATATTCTAGCAGGTCTTTATGCAAACCGCAATGAGGCTAAAATTCCTTTGCTACGTAAAGATCTTGAGTCGAAGATTATGCATGAGGAAGATGATATGGACACTTTCCTTGCTAGTGTCAAGGATATCAATGAGCAGCTTATTTCTACAGGTGAAGTCATTTCAGATAGTTCCCTTGTGCAGACTGTTCTTGATGCCTTACCAGATTCCTACCAGACTTTTGCTAGTACTTGGAGACTTATGACCCAAGGAAATCCTGAAGTTGTCAAGTTTGATGCATTATGCACATTGCTGTTACAAGAGTCACTTTCCACAAAAAACAGGACTAGGCAGCGTGCAATTGAATAGGCTTTTATTGATTCTCAAAGAAAGGGTGGTAACAGTAATGCAGCCACTTCTTATGGTTCTACTGCGAGTGGCAAAAATAATGTTCCTAATGTTTCTGCTGGCAGTACTTCGTTTGGCAATTCTGGTGATAAGGGCAAAAAGAAGATGCGTTGCCATTATTGTAAAGCCAATGATCACTTGATCAAGTCGTGTCCTAAGTTGAAGGCCAAAGAGGCTAAGAAGAAAGAGGGTGGTTCCACTGCAAATGCTGGTTCCACTACAAATGCAGCCATTGTTGAGTCTTCTATGAAAGGAGATTGTGTTGCTGATGTTGATGCAGAATGGGCTTTTAGCGCAGAGTGCACTTACAATCCTGCTGTCCATGATGCATGCTTGTTAGTTGCTGCAGATTCACATGTGTGGTATTTCGACAGTGGTGCTACAAAGCACATTACCTCACATCGTGAATTGTTTACCTCTCTCGAGTATGTCCCTCATGGGAATTCAGTCACTTGTGCCAACAATGCCTCTTATCCAGTTCAGGGAGTTGGAAAGAGTGTGCTTATTGCTGCTAATGGCAGTTCTTTCACACTTGTTGATGCACTTTATGTACCTAGGATCAAGAAGAATCTCTTGTCTGTATCCGCACTTGCTAGACTTGGACTTGTAGTCAAATTTGTGGATGACAGATGTACAGTTCATGATCTCAGTTTTGGTGATGAAATTGTTGCATCTGGCCTTTTGTGCCGTGGGCTGTATAAGTTCACTTTGTATGACAAGTGTGGACAAAACTTTGCAAATGCTGTTGCAGATTCAAGGGCTATTTCAAATGCAAAACTTTGGCATGCACGTTTTGGTCATATGAATTTTGCCAGTTTGCTGAGTTTGCAGAAATTTGATATGGTTGCTTCTTTGCCGCCACTTGAAGCACCTGTCAAACATGTTTGTGAAGGCTGTATTTTGGGTAAGATGCAACGTTCTAAATTTCCAAAGGATGTTTCAGTTCAGGCCACATGCAGGTTGCAGCTTGTGCATAGTGATGTTTGTGGGCCCATGCAAACTCCGTCCTTGGGCAATTACCCGTACTTCTGACGGGAGCAAAGCGAACCCCGAACCCCCGACGGCCTCTAAAACACCGGGGACCGAATGGCGCGCCTCGAGCCTGTCATGGTAAAGCAAACAGGGGGCACCACCTAGCTTCAGTGGCTAGGACGCAAACAACACACCACCATAAAATAGTTTATATCCAAGAGAGATGGATGCTTGGGAGCAATGATGAAGAGGAAAGGGAATGAGATCAAGTGAGAGAGAGAGAGAGAGAGAGAGAGAGAGAGAGAGAGAGAGAGAGAGAGAGAGAGTGAGGGAGGGGGTATAGCGGCTTAGTACTTAGGCACCACAAAAGGATGGTGAATCCGCACACCCTTCACACATACACAAGCTCACTCCAAACACAAGACTAGGTGGCGATTCCGCACACCTCACATGGGCAAAACTTTGCAAGAAAACATACTCACAAAACTTCAAGCTTTATTTAGAGAATAAGGCGATGAAATGGGGAGCATAGGGTAGGGGAATGAGAAGGGAGACCGTGGTAGAGCACATGGTGGATAGGTGGGAGTTGATGGCGAAGACTCGCACGAGGGTTATGGCCATCATCCTTCATTTAGTTCCCCTTCATCTTCCATAGCCCAAGGGTGTAGAGGTCATGCTCAAGACGAGCATGGTGATTGCGGTGATGGTGATGGTGTGGGTGTGTGTGTGTGCACTAGGCACACACAGTGCATAGTGTACTCTTTGGTGATGGTGTGTGTGTATTTAGTGTGATGGTGACCCCTCTTTATATAGGGGAGGAGGGGGGAGGAATTCTAGAATTTAGAAATGAAGAAATCATTATCTACATAGGCCATGTGACTGTGGGCTCCACTTGTCTGTCTGTGTGTATATGTGCCAGAACAACAGTCTCATGAGAGAGCGAGATGGGTTGATGAAAAAAAGTGAGAGGTGACATGGAGTATAAAGTAATTACAAGAGGGGAGAGAGGGGAGTGTGTTCAGAGGAGAAAGGACAAGGGGAAGAGAGAGGGGGGTTGACCTTTTGAGTGGAGGAGAGGAAAAGGGACACATGGCAGAGCAACAATGAAGAAAAAGGAGGCAAGGTGGGGATGGGCTGCCCCGTAGGCATGAGGTGGCCTATTTTACCTTTCTTATATATTTACATAATCATACTTCATTTTTTTCTTACTTTTTCCAATGCCTTTTATCACTCCCTCCCTAAGAGGGGTTTTCATGGGGTGGGGACGAGAGAAGAGGGGTATGGGAGCTTGGCTTGTGAAAAGCCCCCATCACTTCGTGACTTTCATTGATGATTACTCCAGGCATGCATGGGTATTTCCACTTAAAGCGAAGTCCAAAGTTTTTATGTGCTTCAAATAATTTGTGGCTATGGCTGAAAATGTATCGAAATGTACTGTGGACACCCTCCGTTCCGATCGAGGGGGGGAGTATATGTCTCATGAATTTAATGAATTTCTGGCTAGTCATGGGATAAAACACCAATGTACAGTGCCTTATACACCTCAGCAAAATGGTGTTGTTGAGAGGAAAAACAGGTCACTGACGGAAATGGCACGATGTATGGTCAAAAGTCAAGCTTTACCGCATTCTTTTTGGCTTGAGGCCATCATGTGTGCCATTTATGTACTTAACATGTGTCCTACGAAAGCTTTGCAGTCTATTACTCCGTATGAAGCATGGCATGATAGAAAGCCTTCTATTGAGCACATGCGTGTTTTTGGCTGTTTGGCATATGCTTTGGTGCCACAAGTGCAACGTAGAAAATTGGATGATAAGGCTGTCAAATGTATTTTTGTTGGTTACAGTGTTGAAAGCAAGGTTACAGGTTGTATCATCCGCAAACAAAACGTATTCTGGTTTCTCGGGATGTAGTGTTTGTGGAAGATTCTGTTCAGCCCTTGCTGTCATGTACTAGAGACAACAATGTAAGCTCACAGGACATCTATGACACTTTGTTGCCTCTTTTCAGTGGTGGAAATACGAATGTAAGTTCCAATGAGGCAAATGTACAGCCTATGGGGGTTTCTGAAAATGTTTTAGATCAGCCTATTACTGATGCAGATGTACATGATGTACTTGATGTGGAAAGGGCTGAAAATGAGCAGGCTAGAGGTATGCCAAAATGGCTGGTGCACACTTTGCGTGACAGTAAATTGGATGCACCTTTGTCCAGTGGTACTCGTTCAGGCTCTCGCCATGCATCTTATGCATCAGATTGTTATGCTTTGGCTGTGTCTAGTTTACATGATGTTGAGGAGCCTCTAACTTTTGATGAAGCACAGAATTCAAAAAATTGGATGGCTGCCATGCAATCAGAATATGATGCACTTATAGAAAATGACACATGGACTTTATGTGATTTGCCTCCTGGCAAAAAGGCCATTGGTACGAAGTGGGTTTACAAGTTGAAATGCAAACCGGATGGTGAGGTCCATCGCCATAAGGCTCGACTTGTTGCAAAGGGTTATGCACAGCAAAAAGGCATAGATTATGAAGAGACTTTTGCTCCCACTTGTCGTATGACTATTGTGCGTTTTCTATGTGCATTGGCAGCTCATTTTGGTTGGGATATACATCAATCAGACATTGTTACTGCTTTCTTGAATGGTGACATATTTGAGGAAGTTTATGTAACACAGCCTCGCGGTTTTGTCATAAAAGGACAAGAGGACAAAGTGTGCAAATGTAACAAGGCTTTGTATGGGTTGAAGCAATCTCCTCGTACTTGGTATGAGAAAGCTGACACTCATTTGGTCAAACAAGGCTTTCGTAACAGTCCAACAGAAAGCACATTGTATGTAAAGCGTGAGGGTGATGTATTTCTCATCGTGGTTCTTTATGTTGATGATTTGCTGATCACTGGACCAAATGAGAGACATATTTCTGAATTTAAGGCTGATTGGAATGCTACTTTCAAGATGAAAGATTTGGGGCTGTTGCATCATTATTTGGGTATAGAGTTTAAGCAGTGTGATGGTGGTATTGCCTTGTGTCAGAAAAGTTACATAGAGACATTTGCTATGTAAGTTTGGACTTGAGGATTGCAAAACTATTGCCACTCCCATGGAAACAGGTTTGAAGTTGAGTCTACATGATGCTGGTGATCCTGCTGATGTTACTCTTTACCAAACTGCTGTTGGCTGCCTCATTTATGTATGCAACACGAGGCCAGATATTCAGTTTGCAGTCTCACAAGTCAGCAGATTTATGCATAGCCCAGGGTCTAAGCATTGGCAGGCTGTCAAGAGGATTTTCTGCTACCTTAGTGGCACTTTACATCTTGGCTTGTTTTATCCCAAGGGGGGATCATTGCCGCCAGACTTACATGCTTTTTCAGACTCAGATTGGGATGGTTGTTTTGACACGCGAGTGTCCACAAGTGGTTTTTTCTCATGCTTGACAGTTCATGTATATCATGGTTGAGCAAGAAGCAACCTACTGTGGCCACTTCTAGTTGTGAGGCTGAGTACAGGGCAGTCTTCACAGCTATGGTTGAGTGTGTATGGCTCAGACGCCTTATGGTTGATTTGGGTGTTGGACAGGACACTGCCAACACTATCTACACTGACAGTCAGAGCGCATTGGCAGTTGCGAGGAACCCAGTTTTTCATGCTCGCACAAAGCACATTGAGGTGCATTACCACTATGTCAGGGAGAGGCTCTCAGCAGGAGAGATCAGCTTGGCTTATGTGCCAACACAGGACAACCTTGCAGATCTTTTCACAAAGGCATTGTCTCGTGAGAAGCTTGAAGCTTTACGCAAAGCTTTGGGCTTAATCCCCTTTGTGGACTGATCCATTCCTTAGGGCATGGCACTTCCCTTTACTCATGTGCCAACTCTCGTTCACCGCATCACTCCAGGGGGGATTTGTTACCATATACTTGTGGTAGTGATGTGTGTGAACACACTAGGACCACTGGGGCATTTTTTCCCTCTTTAGGAGGTTTTTTCCCCCGTACATTGTATATACGCCCATCACTCTAGGGCTATCTATCTTTCTATTGCACACTAAATAACACACTCTCTATTGTGTGCCTTGAGCTTCCTTCGTCTTCTCCAAGTTGTGTGTGTTTTCTCTGTAACCCTAATTCCAACACAATCGGCTTGTCATTTTGGTTTGCATTGCCATACATATTCAATTATACCAACACATAGGCACACACAATAGAGCATACAAACGATACCAAACATTTCATTTTTATTGCCATATTAACATTAATCATGATGGCCTCACACAATAAATTCCTCATTCTAGCATCAATCAAGCATTCATAACTTGGCTTCAATTCGATGCATCAATTGGTCATGCATTCCTTAATTAAGTCCTAATGCAAGCTCCAAAAACAATTTGACTTGTGGATCAACCATGGCATACAAAAATTGAGTGATCGAATATTCCTGGCCAATCCAAACATAATTTTCAATCGGTGAAACCTTGAGTTGCTCATATCTTATACAAAAATCATCCAAATCTAATTAGGTTTGTCATCACATTGCTACACTCTTTTGATTTATATGGCATGCACAAATCATTGAAATAATTACCATATCCAATTGGCATACATGACAATGGTAATTCATAAAGTCCTTTTCAATTTGGTACCAACTGAATCATCCCATCCACTCAATTATGTACAAGCCAATCTTGTAGGTCTTTTAATCATCATAGCTAGAAACCAAGACCAATGATTCAACCCCTATTTGGATATCAAATGCCATTGGGTAGGGAGACACACCCAAATTTAGACCGTAATTATATGCAAAAAATCCATCAATTCCTCGTTGCAATGCCCAAATTGCAAGCTTGATCAAGCATAAGCAAATGCATGCATGCTCAATTTCTCAAAATCAATCTTAATTTTCCCTTATCAAGCAACAATGCAAACACTCCAAAATTAAGCATAAAAATTCAATTTGGACTCAATCGGCAGTGAAATTAGGCCTATCCCTAATGCTTGCAAACATATTTGATGTACATTTCACAATAAAAAATCATTTGGGTGTCCCAATTGACCATTAATCATTGAATCAAGTGGTCTTCAATTGGGAATAGACACTCAAATTTTGCCCATTTTTTTGGGTAATTAGGTGCATCCATTGATTGGAATTGCCTATCACACATATCAATTACATGATTGCACATTCACATATCATCAATTTCCATGCATGCACACACTCAAGATTAGGTGCACACACCCTTGTTTTATGGCAGTTTTTTTCCTCCTTGGTGCATTAAACACACAATGATTTATGCACACACACGAATTCTTGATGAGAATTAAGCATTACCTTACATACAAGGTTCATTATTCAAAATCAAACATTAATTTCATTCCAAGTGAATCAAATTAGGTGCAAAGTGTAGGTCAATTGATTTACACACCTGATTTTAGCAAGTGATTAGCACACATTGAACCACATTAATCAATCAAGAATTGAAATGAGCAAGTGAGTGCACTTACATTGTAATCACACTCCAAGCTATTCCTTTGCTCCACACGAAGACACATCATTGCACAAACAATGTGTGCAACACCAAATCGGCGTCAAAATTGACCATTGTAGGTAAAAATCAAACACTTAAATCATCAAATTAGGCACAAATTAGCACAATTAACTTGATTAGAGTGATGATTCCACCTCTTATAAGGGGATTAAACTTACATTACACATCAAAGGTTAGCAAAATGAGTCAAATGTTAGTAGAATTTAACAATTGTTAGCATAAACTTAGTCAAAATTAGCATGGAAATGAAGAAAAATTAGTTAGGGTTAGTATGAAATTAGTAAAATTTGGGGTGAAATTAGGGGTTTGGGGTATTCATACTAAAAAATTATCTTCCAATTACTTGCACACACTGTAACATTTAATGACCTAGTAACTTGTGTGTAGCGGAAAATAGCATGAACATAGTGAGCATTTCATTAATAGATTCCTAATGAGATTAACAAGAGTGCTTGGGTGGAGAAAGCAACAAAAAGCATAACACCTAGTTAGATAGCATGAACAATACTTCAAAAGAGAGAGAAATTAAGCAATTGACAACAGTTGAGGACCGGATTTGCATGGAGCCGGCCCCCCCTCCAAAAGGCTTTGTATTATGGTTTCTCCCATCAAGAGAGACATTTTACAATACAATTTCTTGTGTTCCTTCAATACTAGCTAGTGCAATGAAGATGGAAACTTCATGCACTAAGCAAAACACTTATCAAACACAACATCAATTCCCTCACGGTCTCAGACCCAAGACCTCACCTTCAAAGATGGTGAGAGCTAGCGGGGTATGAGAGTAGATTGAGAGGAAGGAGTATTCTTACAAGAAAGATGTACATTTCCTCACATAATCACTCATATTAGCATAGCTTAGCTTAGTAATTAGCATGCAGGTAGAGGAGATGAGCATGATTTGAAGCTTGGCTCTTGGTTGGATTTGCATCACAAAGCCAAGAGTTGTTGGTGTAGGCCTCCCTTCTCACAAACTTAGAGTAGGTGGTAAGCTTTCCATTTACCACACATGCGATTGTGTGAGTATGTGTGTGATAATGCTGTGGAACTGCTTCATAATGGAAGCTCTTAAAGCTTTCCATGTTTGTGGAGCATCACCGTTGGCCCGTAGGCTAGACCACCATTGCCTGGCGGGCTTTTGAAAGTGCATAGCTACATGGCGTAGCTTAGAGGACTCCGTGGAGCCCTCATCTCCAAACGCTGCATCGAATTGTTGGATAAAGGCCAAGACTTTGTCCATAGCACCAAAAGTGCCATAGTAGGTAAGGAAAGAGATGCTCCTCTCTCCCTCTTTGAACTTCTTGAGCTTGGATGACCTCTTCCATGTGGCATAGGATTTCCTACGGCCTCTTCTTTTTTATGGTTCAAAGGTTGCACCATCACTTTCTTCAGAAGATGAAGAATTTGAGGAAGATGGAGAAGAGGGTGACCTCTTTCTCGCCTTTTTCTTGCCTTGATCTTCGTTGTTTTCAGCATCACTTTCATAAGAGGAAGAGGATGAAGAAGATGGAGAAGAGGGTGTCCTCTTTCTCGCCTTTTTCTTCTCTTGTTGTTTTGTCATCCCTCTTTGAAGTATGGTGTGGAGAAGTATGCGATGGTCTTCTCCTTTTTGGAGGCGATGGAGAGCATTTAGCCCGCCCTCTTCGTGGAGCCATCTCCGCCGAGGTGGCGGGAGACTCACTTCTTTCTCGTTCTTTCGGTGGAGGCTCTTGAATTCTCCTTTGAGAAGGAGATGTGTCATCAACGAGAAAATTTCTGAGCCGTTCATAGGGATCCTCTTCTTCTTCCCAAATCGGAGAGAGACCTCTTTTGGAAGTCTCACAAGGAGGCTTCCTAGGTGTTCTCTCGTCATGGTGGGGAGCTTAGAGAATGCCATGAGCACGAAGCTGCCATTGCACTTCACTTTGGAGGGATGGATTGCCCATGGCTTGTTGAAGCCTAGAAACAAGATAGTTAACAAGCATCAGGGCATCATTAGTAGCTTGCTCATTAGCAAAATCAAAGTTATCAACATTAATTTCACTCTCTTTACTATTGTCAGCCATTCTGACAACTTTTAGGCATAAACTTTTTAGGTGTACTTTGGCACTTCAAGCCCTAGTTACTACTTCTCTTTACCCCTTTAGAAAAAGCACTCAAGCTACTATACCCATGGCTCAAATACCATTAATTGCAAGGAATAGAAGAGAGGCTCGTTCAACACCAAAACAACACCGGCTCCCGTCAAGCTTCTAATAGCTCAATAGTGGTTAAGCCGTAGGCAAGCCCCGTAGGACTCCACTATTAAGACCATAGCTCTCCACGGTGATGCCCTGTTAACTGCACAAAGGCAGGCACACTGCAAGGCTGAAAAATCCCTATTCTACTTACTCACATGCAATTAATAGTACCAACCATTTATAGTTAGCTTGAGAACCTCCCTTCTTGAGAAAGAAAAGAGAAACCTTATGGTTTGATACCAATGTAACATTTAATGGCCTTGTAACTTGTATGTAGCGGAAAATAGCATGAACATAGTGAGAATTTCATTAGAATAGATTCCTAATGAGATTAACAAGAGTGCTACGGAGAAAGCAACAAAAAGCATAACACCTAGTTAGATAGCATGAACAATACTTCAAAAGAGAGAGAAATTAAGAAATTGACAACAGTTGAGGACCGGATTTTCATGGAGCCGGTCCCCCCTCCAAAAGGCTTTGTATTATGGTTTCTCCCATCAAGAGAGACATTTTACAATACAATTTCTTGTGTTCCTTCAATACTAGCTAGTGCAATGAAGATGGAAACTTCATGCACTAAGCAAAACACTTATCAAACACAACATCAATTCCCTCATGGTCTCAGACCCAAGACCTCACACACCTTCAAAGATGGTGAGAGCTAGCGGGGTATGAAAGTAGATTGAGAGGAACAAGGAGTATTCTTACGAGAAAGATGTACATTTACTCACATAATCACTCATATTAGCATAGCTTAGCTAGAGGAACAAGGATTATTCTTACTAGAAAGATGTACATTTCTTCACATAATCACTCATATTAGTAGATTGAGAGGAACAAGGAGTATTCTTACGAGAAAGATGTACATTTTCTCACATAATCACTCATATTAGCATAGCTTAGCTTAGTAATTAGCATGGTAAAGGAGATGAGCATGCATTGAAGCTTGGCTCTTGGTTGGATTTGCATCACAAAGCCAAGAGTTGTTGGTGTAGGCCTCCCTTCTCACAATCTTGGAGTAGGTGGTAAGCTTTCCATTAAAGCTTGAGAAGGAGAGAGAGTCTTCTTTGCTTCACACATGCAATTGTGTGAGTATGTGTGCGATAATGCCTTGCAAAAATCAGCCCCCTCTCTCACTTGGTCGACCCCTCTTGCTATTTGCTCTTGCTAGCATCCTATTGGACCTCCCCAGGCTTAGCCAATGGTAATTAAGCAGCATAAGTGATAGCCTTCTGACATGTGTCCCTTTCCCCTTTTGTGAGAGATTTAGGTAATTATTCAACTAAAATCTCATTGGACCCCTTTGCCTCCTGGCCAATAGGAATTAGGCAAGCCATTGGGCCGCTGAATCCTCATTGGTTCCCTTGGGAGACTATCCAATAGTCTTCTAGAGAGCTTAATTCTTATTGGTTATTTTATTAAGTGTTTTTAAATTAATTAAATTAGATTTACTCTAGCCTAATTCTCATTGGTCCACCTCCAAGGCCATCCAATAGGAATTGGGTACACCTTGTAGGCATCTGGGCTAGGGAGATGACATGTGTCCCTCATTCCCTTTGTGTAAAGGAAACTTGTGTGTGTATGTGTGTGAGTTTCTCTCTCATCCCCTACTTGCAAGGCTCGCCCCCTCCTATGTAGGGATTGCTAAAGACTTTTGGGACACACACAAAGCATCCAATTTCCCCAATGTTTGACCTTTGGACACAACCTTTGAATTTTGGAACCTTAGCATTTTGGAAGTCTTAATGGGCTGAACCTTAGGGTATTTTAAGCCCATTGTTGCACATGGATCTTTTACAGATGGCCCCCCCTTTGAATCCCTATTTTCCCTCCTTTGGATCCCTACTATGGCCGGTCTGCTATCTTAACCAATATTCTAGCTTTTTCTCCCCTAGCACTTCCCCATATTAAATGATCATTTTAACATGAGAAAATCATTTAGGAGAATTAGATATTGATTATTATGACACACACAATCAAATTAAACTAAAATTGAGTTACACACACACACACACACACACTCAAAACCGATGAAATTAGTTACTCTTATCAGTGCATTCTCTACTCCTGTAGCTTAGGAAACCGCTCCCCAACAATGGCACCAAATGTAAGAGGTAGTTGTAGTGTAGGCTAACTTTGACAAAATCATCAATTCGGAGAGAGAATCACTTGCTTGTTAGGGCATGGAAACATCACACAATGAAGTGTGAGAGTGTCATCGCGGACACAATGAATAAGAGGATGCAAGAGAATGCCTCTCCAATGCAAGTAGAGATTAGCCATGGAAAGACTAACTCAATCATACTCTAATCACTAATCAAGCAACTCCTACACACATCAAGTCCACCAAAGTCCGACTTGCCAATCTTATCGAGTCACAAGAGCACATCATCAACAGAAGCATCCATGACCACAGCACACACTAATTGCATTGAAGTTGGCCTCCCCAATCATCACATGGCAACCAAGGTACTCTAATCATACCACGCACAAGTGGCATTGAGCTCAAGGTTCTTAAACCTACACACACTTAAGCACACAATTACGCACAAACACTAATCACATGACCACGAGAGTGCACACACCACACTAATCAAGAGAACTAGAGAAGTCAACTAGTTGAAATACTCATGGTAGAAGAGAGTTAGATCAAAGCAAGAAGTCGTCACTTCTCTCAAATCTAGAATAATGAGAGTGTAAACCTACTTCATGACATAACGAAATGTAGAGACGACAAGATTAATGAGCAAAATAGAGATTAGATTAATCAAGCAATACCTACTCTAATTACAAAGGATTAGCACTAGCCTTTTAAGCATGGGCATTAAGTTCAAGGCTAGGCCATTCATAGATTGAGCACTCCAGAGTGAGCTCTCAAGAATGACTACTAAGAATGAATCCTCTTTGCATAAAAGAGCTTCTTATAAAATCATGGACTCCAAGCCTTTCTACTATGGGATTAAGTTGAGCCCTTTAGATTATACAATGTAGAACTCCTAAATGAGCCCAAAACCTTGTACAATGTGAATATAAAATATTGTGCACATCAATAGAGCATCCCTAGCTTGGCCCATAATTGGTGTAGCATGTGTTAGCCATTACTAACACCACCACCCCCACGTCCCCCCCTCGCCCCGTGCACAACACGTAGATGCCCACACCATAGCCATCAAACGAGAGAGCTCTCTCTCTATCCCATTTGAACACCATAGAGGGGCTACACTCCATCTCAAAACCCCTACTCTTCGTAGCCCCATGCTTGCATGTGCGTTTACTAAGGGTCCCACGTGGCAGGTCTGCCCCCAAGGGTTAAAAAACCATTGGGCACCCCTTTCTTATATACAAAAGAAAAAGTTTTTGTTGCCATTTGAGAGCTCTATAGCTCCTAGCCCTTGAATCCTTGGGATGTGTTGCAAAGTCCAAGAAAACCTCCACTTTTTTGACTTCAAGTCGTAAGAACTCATTCAAATTTTGACTCATTCACTTGAGGCTGCCCATTGACGCCCTAAAAATGAGCAAAAATTATCTGGCACGGTCTCTGCAGCTGTATTTTGGCCACAGTGGCTCCAATCGATGAGTCGTCAAATGTGGCCAACTCCAGATAGTGTACACTGGCCATAACTTGCCCATATGAGCTCTAATTAACAATTCAAGAAGATTGACATGCGCCAAAACTCAAGCACTTTTCATTCGTTCACTAACATCACATGTGATCATCCACCTCCACTTGCCCAATCCATTGGGGATCTGCAATGCATTACAATTTTGGATTGCTGTAACTTTCACCCTGTAGCTTTGTTTGAGGAGCTGTCTAAATCGGCTTGTAGAGCACCTCAAAAATCACATTTCAAGGCACAATATCATCACTTTGGACACCTCAATTTTCCAACCTCATTGGCCCATTTGGAGCTTTTTGGCCTAAGAATCCACATTAAGCTTACATCTCTGCATCACATGCCTGCCTAGGTCTTCATACGTGCTTTATCACTCTAACCTGCACCTATAGACACCCATTACAATGCTTGTCATTGTTCACAACACTAACCAACTTTGGCTGTACCAATGGTTTTAACCACAATTGTGAGTGACATCAGATCAAATTGGGACAAAAGTTGTAATATGCAGTTTGGGCCTTTAGAGTTGCATACAAAA
This sequence comes from Adiantum capillus-veneris, assembly GCF_014529385.1. Lineage (NCBI taxonomy): Eukaryota > Viridiplantae > Streptophyta > Polypodiopsida > Polypodiales > Pteridaceae > Adiantum > Adiantum capillus-veneris. The sequence goes on along the minus strand of NC_140936.1, from coordinate 49,646,268 downwards.
ATGCCTTAGGGACGACATTGTATAACATGGTGTTTGGGCCTTATGCTATTTTACTCATAGAAATTTTGAGTCTAACTTTGTGAGTAGCTACGACATGAATGGTTTACCATTTGGATGACCTAGAAAAATTGGACGAGACTAAGCTAAGAGAAATAGTAGCAATATATGCTTAAAAGTGACACATGAAAGAGTTTCATGACAATCATGTGAAATCTGAAGACTTTGCACCAAGAGATTATGTGCTTGTTTATACTCTTAAACAAAACACAAAGAAACTCAAAAGTGAGGTATGGGACCATTTGTGATTCATTCTATATCACCAAGTTGAGCCATAAGACTTTATACATGGATGGATAGACTTGCCAATGACTAAAGAAATTATTGAAAGGGCACATGCAGCTAAATATAGGAAGAAAAAGCATGATAAAGTTGCTCAACAAGCACAATAGGAAGCCAAAGAACGATCCACAAAGAGAAAACAAATGCTAGGAGCCAACATGCTACCTATTAAAATTTTGTGCGCATTTGAATACAATTAGTTGGGATATGTATTAAAAAATGCCAAAGTTGTTCCTACAAACATTGAAAAGAACGTTCACATGATTCAATGGGACTGTCAATATTTGCCCCAGGTTATGTGGAGCTCATGCTACATATCAAAGGATTAACATGTCTCCATGAATTCTTTGTATCTTTGTACTACCTCCAGACTCCCCTGATAAAAGCTAGTATTAGGTACACCATGGCAATGCAAATATAGGGCATATATACATTAGGTAGACAACAAGGTGCATTTTACAGCTAAACATTGAGTACAAAAATCCACATTTGCTTCCATGGAAGATACCAAATATATCTTAGAATATGGTGACAAAAGAACCAAAGAGTCAACCAATAACTTCAATGCAATAGACGAACAACATAATATTATAATGGTCTTTCCAAAAATGACAACTAGAGGATCTACAAACATCAATAATTGTGCATTCATGGTTGATCCTCTCCCATCAATACAAGTCTTTGAGACATAGCTACATGCTACAAATTTTATGTCAACAATTGCAGACTCAGGAGTATCAGAACAGCTCACTCAAGTCAATCATCTTAAGAAAATCTAGATACCAAAAGGCACATAGACCAAGGGAAAACCCAAACAATCCCAATCACTTTCTAAATGACATATTTGGATACCCTAAGAACTGATGCAAGCTTCATTTAGGTGTCAAAGGCCCATGTGCAAAGTTTATCTCACCAACCCCAAAGGGTAGAAGCATGTTAACGTGCTGAAAAAATGCTGTCCCGGACAATGCTAGTTAGTAGTGCTTGCTAGCATACATTTGAGAGCCAAGATTAATGTTAAATTTACTTGGTGCCAAGTTCAAACGTGGCATCTTTTTCAGTTACTGAAGTCATGGTGTAGTGGATGACCTCTCTCTCTCTCTCTCTCTCTCTCTTGCTCTGTGTGTGTCTCTCTCTCCCCCTCTCCCCCCCCCCCCCCCCCCCCCCCCCCCCCTTCTTGCTCTCCCAACATTCTCATGATTTGTGTAAGCCAAGCTCTCTCTCTTTCTCTATCTCTCAAACAATCTCACCCTCTCCCTTTGCCTCGCATTCTCTCCGTGTAGCCCACTTCCTCCCCATCTCATACAGTTATGGCGAGAAGCAGATGAATGTAGCAGAAGGGATCCTTTACAGACAATGAATCCAAAATTGGAGGACCCAGCTTCTACTGTCATTAGGGATTATGAGAGACAAAGAAAGAGGAAACAATGAGAGAAGATAAAACTTAAGCAGGTTCAGGTTCAAGAGCTTTCCTTTGAGGAGGAAAAGAAGAAGAAAATTTTGTATGAGATTGTGGTACTGTTCAAGAGGAGGACTGAAGGAACTAGTACAGAATACAAGCAAGAAATTTGTAATCTAGTATCTCATCATCCTGTCGTGTAAGCAGTGTGTTTAGAGGAGTCTATTATTCAAAGTGCGATCATGTGAAATGTTTGTAACACCTTGGCACTTGTGAAGTAGACAAGCTGTAATGAGGAGTTGTATTTGAAGCATACAACATTGTCCATGATGTTGAATTCAAAGGAGAACATGCATATGTCAAAAGCCTCAAGACTCCTTAAAGTTCCATGTCGATCCTTGTACAAGGCTAAATTGCGGGTGACATCGAATGCTGACAGTGGAATGTTTTCATTGGCTGCATGTCAAAAACATGCTTGTTGTAGCACAATCACATATGAATTGAAAGAGTTGGTTTACACATTTTGGAGGGAGACCCGTGTATCTCCCAACAAAAAAGATGTTTGTCGAAAGAGGATGGGGAGAAAAAATTACATAAAGCACCATCCTGTACACCTCCTCGATGAACCTCAGGTGAATGATCCAAACAAATCACCATTATTCGAGTGCACTGAAAAGCATGTGAAACTTTACAGTTAGCATACTAGTTGTTATTTACACTGTGGTTGTTTATGGTGTATTCTAGCTAGAACATGCTATACTTTGTATATGCTAGTTCAAATATTCAATATGTTGATCACCTTATAGAGTGTGTTATTTATCATATTAGTAATTAGTAATGCTAACTAGTATACAAGCCATATCTACATGCACACTGTAAATGCTAGTTAGCATATGGCAGATGCTGATTAGCATACTGTAAGTGCTAGTTAGCATATTCTATGTTTAAGTCCCCTTTGTACTCAAGGTGCTAGTTAGAATAATGTAAGTGCATCTTAGCATACTTTAATGCTAGTTAGCAACATGTATGTGCTTACTAGCATACTGTAAGTGCATCTTAGCATACTGTAAGTTCTAGTAGTTAGCATATTCTACGTTTAAGTTCCCTTTGTACTCAAGGTGCTAGTTAGCATAATGTAAGTGCATCTTAGCATACTGTAAGTGCTAGTTAGCATATTCTAAGTTTAAGTCCCCTTTGTACTCAAGGTTCTAGTTAGCATAATGTAAGTGCATCTTAGCATACTGTAATGCTAGTTAGCACTCTGTATGTGCTTACTAGAATACTATGAATGCTAATTATAATACTTTAAGTGTTGGTGAGCATATTGTAAGTCATAGCTAGCATAAATTGTGCTAGTTAGTACTATTTGTGCTAATTAGCATAATGAATGTGCTACCTAGCATACTGAATGTACCAATTATCCTATTAAATGTGTTAGTTAGCATACTGTTACTGCTAGTTAGCATATTCTAAGTGCTAGTTAGCATAATGTAAGTGCGTCTTAACAAATTGTAAGTACTAGTTAGCATATGATTAGTGCTAGTTAGCACTTTGTATGTGCTTATTAGCATATTATGAGTGCTAATTAGCATACTTTAAGTGCTACTTAGCATACTAAATGTGCTAGTTAGCATAATGAATGTGCTTGTTAGCATATTGTTTGTGCTAGTTAGCATATTGAATGTGCTAATTAGCACACTGAATGTAACAATTAGCTTATTGAATGTGCTACTTAGCATACTGAATGTACCAATTAGCTACTGAATGTGTTAGTTAAGCATATTGCACATGCATGGAGGCATACTGTAAGTGTTGGTTACATACAATATGATTCCGTGCATGGCATGTATACTAATTAGCATAGCTAACGTAAAAACCGCCTTCTAACTCTCATAATTACAGGTTGAGCTCTTCTACAGATTCAAAGAAAAGCATCCAGATTGCAAAAAATAGGTATGAGAATGTTTGAGATGATGAAGCCATTTTTTGTATGGTGGCTAAAAGATAGATACATATGCTGCTGCGAATATCATGTGTAGATGTCCTTTTTAAAGGAAACATTTAGCCATATGCGGTCTCAGTCATTTGGGCTGCATGGAGCCTAGTGCAAATGTACATGCAACGTTTGCGTCAGAGGTGATGAAACTAGCATGGGTTGCATGGCTTTATGTGAAACTTTCAAAGGTGTCACACATCTGTGGGAGTCAGTTCTATGCCCAAAGCAGAAATATGCTGGTTACCACAACAGTGAGTGTTTGATGGAAAAATGTAAGAAATGTGGTGTGAAAAAGCTAGAAACATGCTGCTTAGAGACACAAAGCCCAAGTAATAATATCTAGGTTAGCATATGTGGAGGCAACAGGTAAGCACGGAGACAAAAACAAGAGAAAATATCTTGTGACTAAAGAAATGTAGTGCTGGGAGTTCCTTCAACTCTTACAGACCAAGGTGAAGGTTTTTATCAAACATAACTATATCGCTTGATGGCAAGCACAATAGTTCAAGGATTGTATTCTTAGATTTCCTGATGATGTGGCTGTGTCGGTTGTGGACTTTGCAGAAAACTATGCATTCAAGGAGCAAAATGAGATTGAATCCATGCATTGGCACTCAAGTCAAGTAACCATTTTTGTGCACATAACATACTATTGCAGGGAAGGGGAAGTAGTCAAGACAATCCACTTCTTCATATCAGATGACAAAGTGCATGACACATCGTTTGTCCAACATTGTTTTATGCTGCATCGTGACTGGTTACAGAGAGAAGGTGTCACTCCAAAACGTCTCTAGGTCTGGTCAGATGGTGCTGCCTCATAGTTTAAGGTTGCTACGACTTTCTATTTTGTTGCAAGATATGCTAGACTGACATGAATGGAGATGAGCTGGTTCTTCTTTGGATCAAGACATGGCAAGGGAGAGCATGACCGTGCAGGCGCAGTTGTTAAAAGAATGTTGACACATGAACAGCTGGGCCTAATGGGGCCACTTACAAGTGTGCTGCAGATGTGGTTTCCTATTGCCAAGCCAACCTATCAAAGGGAGCAACAACATCATATCCTCTAAAAGAAAGGGAATGTGCCCTCGTGTTTTTGGAGATCATTGACAGGGATTTAATATTTACGTAATTACGTCAAATTTTGTGTGATCACAAGGTCTTATTGAAACATTTACATGATCATAGTAAACATGATCACACAAAACCTGGTTAATGGTGACCTGCAAACCCACAAAGTTCCCGTCGGGATTTTCATTATCCTCGGCGGGCCCGCCGGGGTTCATCATTTTTTCTGTGGGCCCGCTGGGGATACTGAAAAGCCCGGTGGGCTGTCAGCGTTATATATACGCGTGCCCAATCGGGCCCGCTGGGTGTATTTTTGTCTTGCTTTCATCTTCTGAGAGAGAGAGAGAGAGAGAGAGAGAGAGAGAGAGAGAGAGAGAGAGAGAGAGAGAGAGAGAGAGAGAGAGAGAGAGAGAGAGAGAGAGAGAGAGCTTGCGACCACCTTTGCAGGTACGTCGAGAGGAGAGAGGAGAGAGGGAGAGAGGGTCGTGTGGGAGCGTGCTCTGCATTGCAGTACGCGGCAACAACATAGTACCTGACCACACGATTCGGGTATGTGGTGTGTGTGTGTGTATGCGTTGTGTGGTAGCGTGCCTTTTGTCGTTGTGTGCGGTGGTAATAAGATACCTTACCACACAATGGGAGTGTGTGTGTAAGGTGTCTTACGGAACAATGCTTATCACGGGGGCATCACCTCGATGACGTAGGGAAGATGGTATCCTTGTGGTAAGTATTGGCTTACTGTCTGGGTACTACGTCGGTAACGTGGCGAATCTAGTATCCTTATGGTAAGTCAACTTCTCTTCTTGTTTCCCAAAAAACATATGGGCATCGATCAGTAACACGGCTATATGATGTTTGTATGGAGGCCATTGTTTTTCCTTAGATTCAGGCGACACTCGATCGGTAACGTAACTAATAGAGCGTCGTTTGTTAGAAGCATATGTTTTTGCATAAATGTGGCGTTCAGGTCGTTAACCCGACCGTACAAACGTCATATAATTTGTATGTGCATGTGCAGTTAATTTTTTAAGTATTAAGTATATGAAATACTTGGTCGGTCGCGGCTGTGAAGAGTATTTTATATACAAAATGTATGAATTGTTTGATTTTGTTGTTTTTAACTGTCCATTTGAAATTATATACTAGCGAATCATATTCAAAAGCTTACTTTATTCATCAATCATCACTATTTAAAATGTTCCATTTATATAGAATACTTTATTCATCAATCATCACTATTTAAAATGTTCCATTTATATAGAATACTTTATTCATCAATCATCACTATTTAAAATGTTCCATTTATATAAATTACATGTAAAAAAGTATTTGCACACAAATTGCATGTTTAATATTCTTTTTTAATTTTTTTAAAGGACTCTCAAGCATTATCGCTATTTTTAATGCTTCAGTTACATAAATCCTCTGTAAAAAATCTAAATGCACACAATTTGCATGTTAAATATTCTTTTGTATCTTTTTAAAGAGCATCAATTATCATCGCTTTTTGATTGCTACATTTACATAAATTCTATGTAAAAAAGTGTGTGAACACAATTTGCTAGTCCAATTTGTATACTTCCAATGTTTTAAATGTTTTTGAAGTTTTTAAGTCGGTGTATGCTTTGTTTGAATTAGTATGTGCGCACGGAGAAAAATATAAGTTAAAAATTCAATATATGCTGAAATGTGCCAGACTGTTAACATGTACTGTTTGATCTGAATTAAGTTCTTATAAACCACTTGTTTGAACTGCTTTTTACACGTGTAACAAATTGCAATTTTAAGTGAAGATTATATTCAATTTTTATCAATATTTCCTTGCACATTTGTTAAAGTCTTCAAGTGGTGGTTAAGAGTTTACTTGAGATAGTGTGAGAGTGTTAGTGTCATTTGCAACCATGAATTTGTATTTGATATGCTGTTTTTGTATTCTCCAGTGCAAATATGATGCCAGATCAAAAGAAATGTATTATACCTGCCATTCGTAAAGAATGTATTTTGGCAATCTCATCATGTGCAACTGATCACATACAACAGGTTAGTGAAAGTGATGTCTACATCAAAGACATCACTAGTGCTATATGGGAGAACACAGAGCGTAGGTTGCGACTTGAAGGCCAATACGAGTTGTTGCGACTAGCTGGGATACGAGAATTTGACCCCCACCACAAGGTCAGGCCAGTGTTGGGCAATATGAAAGTATGTTGTAGAGACTTAAAGGAAGATATCCCACCTGCTTGCGACATGTCAATATTAGAGCTCTGGGATAAATTGTGGGAAGAACAAAAGGTAAAGATGAAGTATGTGAAGCGTAGGACCAAGCAGCCTTACCCAAGAGATTGAAGACGGCCCAAGATGTGCAAGCAGCTTTGGGAGGTCGATTCGATGCCAATGGCACCAACACAATCATGCGAATTGCTTTGAATGCAAAGTGCACTCATCTTGTCGGCATCCCTCACGAAGCCTTGGTAGAAGGTATGAGGATTGGAGCAGGCTCCTTCGGTGTGTGCACATTGTACACCATCAAAGGCATCTCATTTTTTCAAGACCACATTACAAATGTGGGAAAATGTTACAAGGGAGGGAGTGAGGTGAAATTTGATAGATTTCAGATAGAGCAAGGAATGCAAACGCTTCACCCCTCCATTGTAAGGTGCATTGGGTTTACTAGAGAAGCTCCTTGGATCAGGATATTCCCATACTACAATGGGGGTACCGTGGGCGACATGATGTGTCGCTTATGTTCGCTCACGGATTGTTCATAAGACACATGCACAGGCTACAACACGACTGGAGGTCATTGCCTATAGCAAATCTTCTGTAAGCAAGATAGACACGGTGCAGATCAAAGCAGTGATCGAGCACATGCCAGCAATTTGTCATGCCTTAATTGACGGCGTTGCGGCTGCCCACTCGGCCGGTATAGTGCACAGTGACCTGCACCCGTTCAACGTAATGTTGGACTTTACTCGCGCCAATAAACCCCGCGTCGACATCATTGATTGGGGTATGATGCTGAGAACACCAGCTAAGCGCGTAGCAAATAATTATCTACCTCCAAGTGCACAGTCGAACGAAGCAGTTTTGAGTGCACAGAGAGCAGGGAATACCGAGATGGCTAAGCAATGCGTAGATGCATACACAAAAGCGAGCAACATTTATGCATTGGGCTACCTATTCGACATGCTGCTAGATTTTTGGAGTGCAGCCAAAAAAGTTTATTTTCCAGAAGAAGTTTTTCACCACCCGGACGAAGATGTTATGAGGGCTATTCGAATTAAATTAGATTGTTGGATGAAGTTAAAAGAGCGGGACCAAAGAAGGAATGATTTTGACATGTTGATATTTTTCAAAGAACATTTAAAGACAGACCCTAACCCTGTCCAACGTCCACTTGTTGAACTTGCACTATCATTTTATCCGATTTAAACATTTCTATGGTATACATATGTTTTGTCAGTGTATTCTTTTTTTTATTGAACTGTATTATCTGGTTTGAAGTGGTTCACCTAATTGATTCAATTATCTTTAGTCATTTCAAATTTGTCATTTAACTGTCAATATTTCAAATTTGCCTTGTGGTTCAATTAGTCGCATTTGTTGTCGTTTGATTTAGTGGATTTCGCGTAGTGTCCCAATGAGTGAGAATATATATTTGCCAATGATATTGAATATTTTTCTATCTGTTGACTGCAGCTCTAAGAGAAAATGGCCGATCAAGAACAAGATATTGGCACCCAATCACTGCTTGATGATCAACAACAAGCGGTTGTTAATGCATTTCAGCGCATGAAGTCTCTGGCACACGGCATGTCGACACAACAAGAGACGCGTACTGCTCGCCGACTCTCAAAGTGGACAAATCCAAACCATATGCAATGGAAAGAGATCAATAAAGAAGTGACAAAGGACATGATCAATAAAGAAGTGACAAAGGACATGATCAAGACAATATGGCCATGTGAGGATGCAGAGATCAAGAAAGGAAGGTGGAAGGTTTCGAAGTGCAACCATGATACGATCAAAGATAACGTTGAGAGGATTTATTTGGAGGTTTATGGCCATCCTTTGCACAATGCAGATTGTGCGCTATATTTTGCAAAAATGTTATATGTTCACTTTGTGGAACAACGACCAGTAGACTTCTCGTCAAAGGAGACAACTGTTGCCACTCATGATTTAAGGGAGAGTTATGTCACTTTCACCCTGAGATGAGCTAGCATTGATAGTGGAAGGCGCCGATCGACAGTTAAAAAGAGAGAAGGATATTTACACGACATAGTTGGCAGAGAAAGATGCAGAAATAACATGGCTTTCTACAGCCACCCAGACACCGCAACCCTCACAAGTCCGGATGGAGAAAAGCATTCACCGCTTAAGTCAGGATGTTCAAAATATGACAAAACGAGTGAATCCAACACCTGTACAAGGGACACACATCAGCCACCTTGTCTTGCATCCAGAGTTGGTCCCCTCGTCTACTTTAGATGCATCCTCATCTTCCCAATGTCCAGTTTGCTACAAGAATTTTGATGGATGGAGTGGATACTATACATTGACATGTGGTCATTATTATCATTTAGTTTGTCTTATTCGTTTGATGCAAAACAGTAGTTGATGCGCAATCTGTTCACAAGATATTCCACAAGGAATATATATTATGTTTGGCATGGCAAACGAATATAAATTCAAGCAAGCACGCCCAGATACCCCTAGCACAATTAGAAATCTGTTCGATGAGCAAGATGCTGCTTCAAGGCAACACAATTGAGATCGATAAACTATGTAATATCGTAACAAACTATATACTATCGCAAATATGAAGCATTGTAATTACTCAAAACACATTTGAATACAAGGTCTTTTACAATGGTTTTTGACATTTACTCATTCTACTCTCAAGCTATATTGAATCAGTTGAGTTGTTATCTGGTTCTAAGTCTGCGTGTTGTGGTTCTCCTTGTAATTCAACCTCCACATCTATTATCAAATTCTCTTCTATTTCGTCTACAGTGCATTGAGATAAACCAACATTGAACTCTTCTTCATCTTTGTTTTGACAATCATACAACCAGGTTGGCATTTCCTCCTCGTAGCCAGCACTTTAGATGTGATTCAGTATCTTTTTGTTGCAATACATACACACTAATTGTTACCATATACATGTGGTAGTGATGTGTGTGAACACACTAGGACCGCCGGGGCAATTTTTCCCTCTTTTTAGGAGGTTTTTTTGCATGAGCATTGTATATACACCCATCACTCTAGGGATATCCATCTTTCCGTTGCACACTAATTAACACACTCTCTATTGTGTGCCTTGACCTTCCTTCGTCTTCTTCAAGCTGTGTGTGTTTCTTTGCAACCCTAATTCCAACAATCGGTATCAGAGCAGGTTACGTCCTCTCGGGCTTAGTCGTCACCTGCTCCAGCACACGCCTGCTCACTTTCTTTGATTACAGTGAGGTTTGGCGAGCGTTTGTAGGCCAACAAATATTTCAAGTGAGCTTGTAGAGCTTGGTCTGCTCAGATTTTTGATGCGGGCCTATTTTGGATTTTGTTTCCACTACAGGCAGTACTACACACGCTATTTCGTCATTTTGTGCAGAGTTTCTGTCAGTGCTGTTTTCTGCATAATAGGTGCCTTACAGTCTTCTACGGTTTGTGCTACATAGCACGTGTTGTTCCCACTCCGTTTCTCCTATTTTCGGGCAGTTTTCACATCAGGTGCAACATTTACCATGGCTGACAACAACAACACAGATGTGTTCAAGATGTTTGCTACTGAGGACAGGTTGGATGGGGACAATTACCCTATGTGGGCTTATATGATGCAACACGTTCTTGTGTCAAAGGGCGTCTGGAATATTGTGCAGGGCATTGATGTACGTCCTGGTTCTGACGATGCAGGCGATGTTGAGGATGTTGCAGGTCTCACTGCAAGGATTGCTGCTATTAGAGTTGTTTTGCGTACGATAGAACAAGCTCGTTGGGATGTAAAGGATGCGCAAGCTCATGCATTGATTGTGTTTTCTGTGAAGTGCACTATTATTCCTCAAATTCGTTCATCAAAGTCTGCAAAATAGGCTTGGGATATTTTGGATGGTCTTTATGCAAGTCGCAATGAGGCTAAAATTGCTTTGCTGCATAAAGAGTTGGAGTCGAAGATTATGCACGAAGAAGATGATATGGACACTTTCCTTACTAGTGTCAAGGATATCAATGAGCAACTCATTTCTGCAGGTGAAGTCATTTTAGACAATTCCCTAGTGTAGACTGTTCTTGATGCCTTACCAGATTCCTACCAGACTTTTGCTAGTACTTGGAGACTTATGACCCAAGGAAATCCAGAAATTGTCAAGTTTGATGCATTATGCACATTGCTGTTGCAAGAGTCACTTTCCAGAAAAAATAGGACTAGACAACGTGCAGTTGAACAGGCTTTTATTGCCTCTCAAAGAAAAGGTGGTAACAACAATGTAGCCACTTCTTATGGTTCTGCTGCTGCGAGTGGCAAAAATTCTATTCCTAATGCTTGCTGGCAACACTTCGTCTCACAATTCTGGTGATAAGGGCAAAAAGAAGACGCGTTGCCATTATTGTAAAGCTAATGGTAACTTGATCAAGTCGTGTCCTAAGTTGAAGGCCAAAGAGGCTAAGAAGAAAGAGGGTGGTTCCACTGCAAATGCTGGTTCCACTACAAATGCAGCCATTGTTGAGTCTTCTGTAAAAGGAGACTGTAATGTTGATGTTGATGCAGAATGCGCTTTTAGCACAGAGTGCACTTACAATCCTGCTGTCCATGATGCATGCTTGTTAGTTTGCTACAGATTCACATGTGTGGTATTTTTTATAGTGGTGCTACAAAGCACATTACCTCACATCGTGAATTGTTCACCTCTCTTGAGTCTATCCCTCATGAGAATTCAATCACTTGTGCCAACAATGCCTCTTATCCGGTTCAGGGAGTTGGAAAGATTGTGCGTACTGCTGTTCATGGCAGTTCTTTCACACTTGTTGATGCACTTTATGCACCTGGGATCAAGAAGAATCTCTTGTCTGTATCCGCACTTTCTAGACTTGGACTTGTAGTCAAATTTGTGGATGACAGATGTACAGTTCATGATCTCAGTTTTGGTGATGAAATTGTTGCATCTGGCCTTTTGTGCCATGGGTTGTATAAGCTCACTTTGTATGACAAGTGTGGACAAAATTTTGCAAATGCAGTTGTAGATTCAAGGGCTATTTCAGATGCAAAACTTTGGCATGCACATTTTGGTCATTTGAATTTTGCCAGTTTGCTGCGTTTGCAGAAATCTGATATGGTTGCTTCTTTTTCGCCTCTTGAAGCACTTGTCAAAAATGTTTGTGAAGGCTGTATTTTGGGTAAGATGTAGCGTTCTAAGTTTCCAAAGGATGGTTCAGTTCGGGCCACATGTAGGTTGCAGTTTGTGCATAGTGATGTTTGTGGGCCCATGCAAACTCCGTCGTTGGGCAATTACCTGTACTTCTTGACTTTCATTGATGATTACTCCAAGCATGCATGGGTATTTCCGCTTAAAGCGAAGTCCAAAGTTTTTATGTGCTTCAAACAATTTTTGGCTATGGCTGAAAATGTATCGAAATGTACTATGGGCACCCTCCGTCCCGATCGAGGGGGGGAGTATATGTCTCATGAATTTAGTGCATTTCTGGCTAGTCGTGGGATAAAACACCAATGTACAATGCCTTATATGCCTCAGCAAAATGGTGTCGTTGAGAGGAAAAACAGGTCACTAACGGAAATGGCACGATGTATGGTCAAAAGTCAAGCTTTGCCACATTCTTTTTGGCTTGAGGCCATCATGAGTGCCACTTATGTACTTAACATGTGTCCTACAAAAGCTTTGCAGTCTATTACTCCATATGAAGCATGCCATGATAAAAAGCCTTCGATTGAGCACATGCATGTTTTTGGCTGTTTGGCATATGATTTGGTGCCACAAACACAGCGCAGAAAATTGGATTATAAGGCTGTCAGATGTATTTTTGTTGGTTATAGTGCTGAAAGCAAAGGTTATAGGTTATATCATCTGAAAAACAAAGCGTATTCTGGTTTCACGGGATGTAGTATTTGTGGAAGATTCTGTTCAGTCCTTGCTGTCATGTACTAGAGACAATAACATAAGCTGACAGGACATTTATGACACTTTGTTGCCTCTTTTCAGTGGTGGAAATACGAATGTAATTTCCAATGAGGCAAATGTACAGCCTATGGGGGTTTCTAAAAATGTTAGAGATCAGCCTATTACTGATGCAGATGTACATGATGTACTTGATGAGGAAAGGGCTGAAAATGAGCAGGCTAGACGTATGCCAAAATGGCTGGTGCACACTTTGCGTGACAGTAAATTGGATGCATCTTTGTCTAGTTGTACTCGTTCAAGCTCTCACCATGCATCAGATTGTTATGCTTTGGCTGTGTCTAGCTTACATGATGTTGAGGAGCCTCTGTCTTTTGATGAAGCACAGAATTCAGAAAATTGGATGGCTGCCATGCAATCAGAATACAATGCAGTTACAGAAAATGACACATGGACTTTATGTGATTTGACTCGTGGCAAAAAGGCCATTGGTACGAAGTGGGTTTACAAGTTGAAATGCAAGCTGGATGGTGAGATCGATCGCCATAAGGCTTGACTTGTTGCAAAGGGTTATGCACAACAAAAAGGCATAGATTATGAAGAGACTTTTGCTCCCACTTGTCGTATGACTACCGTGCATTTTCTATGTGCATTGGCAGCTCATTTTGGTTGGGATGTACATCAATCAGACATTGTTACTGCTTTCTTAAATGGTGACATATTTGAGGAAGTTTATGTAACACAGCCTCGCGGTTTTGTCATAAAAGGACAAGAGGACAAAGTGTGCAGATGTAAGAAGGCTTTGTATGGGTTGAAGCAATCTCCTCATGCTTGGTATGAGAAAGCTGACACTCATTTGGTCAAATGTGGCTTTTGTAACAATCCAATAGAAAGGACATTGTAAGTAAAGCGTGAGGGTGATGTACTGCTCATTGTGGTTCTTTAAGTCAATGATTTGCTGATCACTGGACCAAATGAGAGACATATTGGTGAATTTAAGGCTGATTTGAATGCCACTTTCAAGATGAAAGATTTGGGGCTGTTGCATCATTACTTGGGTATAGAGTTTAAGCAGTGTGATGGTGGTATTGCCTTGTGTTAGAAAAGTTACATAGAGAAATTGCTATGTAAGTTTGGACTTGAGGATTGAAAACCTATTGCCACTCCCATGGAAACAGGTTTGAAGTCGAGTCTACATGATGCTGGCGATCCTGCTGCTGTCACTCTTTACCAGACTACTGTTGGCTGCCTCATTTATGTATGCAACACGACGCCAGATATTCAGTTTGCAGTCTCACAGGTCAGCAGATTTATGCATAGCCTAGGGTCTAAGCATTGGCAGGCTGTCAAGAGGATTTTCCGCTACCTTAGTGGCACTTTACATCTTGGCTTGTTTTAACCCAAGGGGGGATCATTGCCGCCAAACTTACATGCTTTTTCGGACTCAAATTGGGCTGTTTGTTTTGACACACGAGCGTCCACAAGTAGTTTTTGTTTCATGCTTGGCAGTGCATATATATCATTGTTGAGAAGGAAGTAACCTACTGTAGCCACTTCGAGTTGTGAGGCTGAGTACAGGGCAGTCTTCACAGCTACGGTTGAGTGTGTATGGCTCAGACGCCTTATGGGGTGATTTGGGTGTTGGACACGACACTGCCAACACTATCTACACTGACAGTCAGAGCGCATTTGCAATTGCAAGGAACCCAATTTTTCATGCTCGCACAAAGCACATTGAGGTGCATTACCACTCTGTCAGGGAGAGGCTCTCAGAAGGAGAGATTAGCTTGGCTTATGTGCCAACACAGGACAACCTTGTAGATCTTTTCACAAAGGCATTTTCTCGTGAGAAGCTTGAAGATTTCCACAAAGCTTTGGGCTTACTCCCCTTTGTGGACTGATCATGTCCTCAGGGCATGGCACTTCCCTTTACTCATGTGCCAGGTCTCGTTCACCGCATCACTCCAGGGGCGATTTGTTACCATATACATGTGGTAGTGATGTGTGTGAACACACTAGGACCGCCGGGGCATTTTTTCCCTCTTTAGGAGGTTTTTTTCCCCGAGCATTGTATATACGCCCATCACTCTAGGGCTATCCATCTTTCCATTGCGCACTAAGTTACATACTCTCTATTGTGTGCCTTGAGATTCCTTCATCTTGTCCAAGCTGTGTGTGTTTCTCTGCAACCCTAATTCCAACACTAATTTTTCCGCTATGTCTGCTAATAGTCTATTGCGAATAGTGCTGTGACAATACTTGTACATACTCCAGTTTCTCTTTGAACTTGAATTTGTTGCACATTGTGCGAGTACTTTCATTGCAAGGGGACGTAAGATAGAGTACTTTCATTGCAAGGGGACGTAAGATAGAGTAATGCTCTCCACCAATATTCATCATTCATCATTTCCATGCAGGTTTCTCTTTTGCCATTATCTGTACAAAATCATTCGCAAAAGGATCTTCTTTTAATCTAAATACACTCATTTCTTTGATGCAATCAATTCGGTCCTGAACGTTGGAGTAGAACGTGTTGACCATGTGATAGAAATCGTCTACCACCTCTGTATTGGACATCAGATCTAAATTCCAATACTCTATTGAGCATGTAAGCCATGCTATGGACTGGACTATGAGCACTCTTTCACCTTGCATGAAAATACTTAGCCAAAACTTTTCGTTGTTTGCCAGAGAATGGTAATCGCCACTCCTTCTCTACTACAGGCTCTTTCAGCTCTTCAAGATTTTCAAGACTCTCTTGATTGATCACCATGTCATCCACACTTTGCCCAAGTTTGGTGCCCTTTGATCAATATTGCGGATCGCGAACATAATGGGCATCATTACATGGTATGCATCCATTACACTCCTCCACCAAGCAGCCTTGTTTACATTGCCACGTAGACATGTAATTTTATCTTTCACTTTTTCTTTCTGCTCAAGCTACCATTCATCAAAGGCCACACAATTGAATGTGTCAGTCACAACACATTTATTACGGAGAAGTGATTCCAAGGTATAAAAGTGTGTACAGAACCGAGTTTCAGTAGGAAGTTTCAGCATCATTGACATGCGGATCCTATACAAATCGAGCACTCTTTGTCGTTTCAAGATAAATTTCACAACCTGACGTGTTGTATCAATTATTTTGGTGAACCATGTGGTTTCTTCGCTAGTGTACCAATCTTTCAGCACCAAGTTCAAGCTGTGCATATTACAACCATTGACAAAAATGTGTGGAAAGCACTTCTTTACTAATTTACTGGCGTTTTTACAATTCTTTGCGTTGTCCATGACTACTTGAACGACATGTTCAGCACCAATTTTTTTAATTACATTAATCAAAACCTTAAAAATATTTGCCACTTTTAATTGCACCAGAACTATCAATAGCCTTTATAAATGTTTCTCCCCTTGGACAAACCAACATTACATTGATCAGCGGTCTTCTCTAAACATTTGACCAGCCAATCACTCACAATCGTACATCCTGAAAGTGAAATATTCTCAAGTATTATTTTGCCAACACGCTCTTTGACTTTGATGTAACATTTGTCCAAGAAAACATTTCTTATCGTGTGATATGTGTTCTAGATTTCATGTACCATTTTATTTAAATCCGCAAAAAAAAGACACTAGAGTGTCTTTTTTGGTACCAAACTAGTGTTAACCAAGCTACTATTAATGTATATTATATGAATTTGGATCCCATTATCTCAATCCTTTGGGACAACCATAGCCTCAGATTTAATACTATCATGAACATTCATTCAGTCCATTCTAAAATGAAAAAGATGAAATCTCAATTAGCACAAGGGTGTGAAGTGATATATTCCAACTTAGCTATACAAAGAATCACTTGCAAAGATAAATTTACCTACAACTTTGAGAGACTTGCAAAGGTGGGTAAGGTAAGGGAGTCTTTTTTTTCATTCTATCATTTTGGTTAAAGTAAGTGAGAGGTGAGGATGAAATATCAATAAGCAAAAAATAGCTTACTATTGCAAGACTTGATTTGGCTTTTCACTTTGTCCTTTTCACTTCCCGCAGGCATGTTCCCTTGTTGCATTGTACAAACTAGCATCTAAAAAGCTTTTAGTCCACCTTTTTTGTAACGAGAGTACACTACTTGCTATGTTCCATTAAACATATTGGTAACATGATGTAGGGTCCACCTTAATAGCATAAAATTTGATCCAAATAAAAATGGCATCCTAATGTAGTGACTTTCAATACTATCTTTCTTTTGAGTGTAAAATTAGCTATTTTTGCTTCTTAGAGTAGAAAACAAAAACCACTTGTTTGCAAATTCATTGTGTATTTGGACCTTGCATTGCTATGATTTATCTTGATCTTTTGTCTCTTGCTTGCCTTTTGTCGCTCGCCCCTTGCTCGATAAATGATAGCACCCCCAAAAAACTAGTAATGTTTAATCTTGTCCAATGTATTCTAGATCTCTTGACCAAGAAGAAGTAGCGTGCAAAGGTAACATACCTTGGAGCTCCAAAAATACTCACAAGAATTGCTTATTAGGCTATCGGAGTGGCCCCGATAATTTCCTAAAGCACCTACCCAAAACACCTAGGTCCAATACCAAGAAGAGGGAAGTGTTGAAGAGATTGCAAAGTCAAGATCTAATATATCTCAAACTACAGGTTGAACAAGATCAAAATGGAAATTGCAAGCTTCGCAGTTGACAAAAGAAGAACCTACAGACAAGAAAGGTAAGAAGCTGATGACAACTGAAAGATCGGCTAAGGAAGAGAAAGCTTAGAAGCAAGCTAGGGCTAAAAGACTCGGCAAAGAGTTCATGAAGAAACAAGTAGGTAAGGGCGATATTGTAGAGAAATGGGTTCCCACAAAAGTGCAAACAAAGAATCCTATGGCCCCACCCATAACTATGGAATAACTTGAAGAATTGTATGTTCAAATCAAGAAGGAAAAAGAGGAAATAGATGCCAAGGAGAAAATAACCACCAAATCCACAAAAAGAAGTTTAAATTTAGAGCACTATAGTAGTGAGGAGATCATGAAGATATATTGTAGGCAAAGGCCTCACAAGCACAGAAGGGTCCTAAACATTAGAACATTGTTCCTTGGCCTCAAAATACCAATACAGTTCCAAAAGAAATTTGAAGCCTTGTACCCTTACCAAGTGTGTCCTCCAAGAAATAGAGTATGATGGATTCTATTATCAAGCACTACAAATGATTGCGGGGGACATGTACAATGTAGCATTGCAAGAACACAGGATGAAACCACGATCTTAACACCACTACAAAGTGACCTAACAGAATCCTTTGATGAGCAAGACAATTTAAGAAAGGAGCATGAGGATGCATGATCAAGGCTCAAATATCTAGAAAGGAGGTAGAATCTCTCCAAAGCTAGCTAATACCTCAATAGCACAAGCTAACAAAAGCCCAAAATGTTCTAACAGAGGGGAGATATTCCATTGTTATGCATAAAGGTATCATTGATGATTTAGAAGCAGAGATCAAGGACATTGAAAAACACTTAGATACACTGGAAGACAAGTTAGCAATTGCAGAAGTGCAATAAGAAAGCATAGAAGAAGAGTTAGTAGTGTCGTGTTGCCCCGCTTCCACCGTGGAGGGCCAAATGATGCATACCAAATCAATTTGAACAACATGCAAGGAAAAATTGTTGTGCTTGGCACTACCGTTATCAAAGTTTATTCCTAATACAATGCATTCAAAGATCTCAAGGAGCCATGAGGAAGATGATGGGTTCTAAGAGGGCCTCTTTAGTTTCCATGAGATTATGGAGGCGATTAAAATTTTGACAAATATGTGCATGCCATGTGTGCAAGAATGGTGGGTGTGTAAGAGTGGTCAAAGGATGCACTTTCCCTCCCAAAAAGAAGGGGGAAATTTTTTTGATTTTTGGCCTTCCATAACTCCTACATATAATCTCCAATTTGAGCGGAGATTATAGATTTGTAATTTATGCATGAGCTCTTTCCATAGATATGCTACATGCTATGGTTTTATCCTCTGGAATTTAAAATTTCATTTTGGGGGGGAGATTCATATTCCAATATACTAGCCATTTTTCTGTTTGAATTCAAAAACTATCATTTGATTGATTTCTTAAATCTAAAGGTTTGACTCCCTTAAAGTGCCAAATAAAGAGGCCCTCTTAGACCCCATTCTCTTGCTAATGTTACAATTTGGAATGAAGCCACTGGAGTACATTGATTAGCAGGATGGATGTGACTAGCAAGTTGATATGTATGCCAAATGTAATGCTCTCATGAAAGTAGATAAGGTTCTTGATGGGATTTCTATCTAGAATATTGTCACTTTGAACATGTTAAATAGCAAGAAATGCAAGTCAAAGAGTATTAGGGAAAGATGTTGTGCCTAACAACGCTTGGACAAAAGTGTATACCAAATTTTGTGATTGAAATTGCCTTGGTTGATATGTAGACTACATGTGGAGAACTTTATATATCTCAAGCTTGTTTGGAGAGCTTCTTGATATGAATGAGCTCTCTTGGATGCAGCAAATGCCAAATATGTCCAGCATATCAATGGGGTCATGAAGAATCGGAATAAGAAAATTTTCTTAACAATACTTTGGTCCGGATGAGGTTGGTGCCACGAGAAAGCAGATGAAATTTTTGATGGGCTTCCCATTTGAAGTGTCATCACTTGGAATACCTTGATTGCAGATCCAAAGGGAAGGGATTTCTTCAAATATTTTTTGCTTACACTATGAAGACGCAAGAAGATTGCAAGCTGGGGCCTGTTGGCACAACATATTGTACAAACAATGATATGCTTGAAATGTAAGTCGACGAAGTTGTTTTAAAACAACGAAAATTGAGGCGCGTGAAAGCATGTCAACCAAAGGAAATTTTTTTGTAAGCTGGACTTAAACATAAATATCAAGTAAGAACTTTTGCATGAGCAATAGCCACCAACGCTATCACATCATGCTATGGGCTATAAAAGGTAGCAAAGAGGTGAAATCGGGGGGTGCACTATGTAATCATGTTAATGTTCCACGTGAGTTCAATAGATGGGGTTTTAAAAAGCAAAAATCTAAGGCAATTTAATAGAGATACATTAAAATAAAGAGTTTTTATATTCAATTTTGGAAAAATAAGGGGTCATTTTATTCATTCACAAACGCACGTTATATAGGAGGGTATTGAATAGTGCACCCCCCGAGGAGGTGGATAGGTGCATGTTCCATGAAGAGGGGGGCACTTACAAAAGGAATAAAAACATCCTTTTGACAGAGAGAGCTACAAAGGTTAGGAGTCAAGGCAGGTGACTGCAAAAAGCTACGGCGGAGAGGAGCCAATGCAACTTGGGGAGGTCCATAGGCCATGGAAAAGAGGATCCAGGAGTGCCACATTGGTCATGAGTTTTGCACAGGAGCCTCAATGCTGAGGCATGGAGCACTTGGGAGATATTTGCAAGGGGTACAAGGGGAGATCTTGGTAGCGCCAATGGCCGTGAGTTGAAGGGGTTGAGGGTGCATGGGAGAGCCATAAGGAAAGGGAAATTCAAAAAAAGGGGCGGTAAGCAATCGGTCTACACTTTGTTAGAAAAGATGAGACGAATCAACACATGGCAATAGTCGATGCATCTAGAAATGAGGAAAACCTATTTTACAACTGTTGACTACCTCACTGCAAAGCTTTATAAGCTCGTAGGGCACCATGGTGATGTAAAATCCTATGTGGAGGAATGTCATCAACATAGGTACGAAGTTAATCCAAATATGATCAAGAAGCTTCAAGCAGTAGGTCCAAGGAGATAATGCTATCAGAGGGTTGTTGAGAGCATGAAAAGGGTACCATGAGCCAGGTTGAGAAGAGGAGCACATAAAGAAAAGAAGATTTGAGCTCCCTTACCCGACTAAGATCCATAGCTCATATCCGCCAAGCTATCATAACCCTCAAAGATCTCCCTTTCTGACTCTTATTCCGAGGGAAGATGAAGCATAGCCTCAATCTCATCAAGGTTCTCTCTTATTTAGCACTAGGTGCTCTACTTGCAAGACATAAACATGTGGAATTATCTCTCTTAAGCTTAGTTAAAGCTCTCTATCTTTGATCGTTTCTTTAAAAAGTTTCCAAAGCTCTACCACTCAAGAGTCTCATTTATGCTATTATATTCTCAAGCTCCATATCTCTCTCGTCCTTGAGCCAAAATTCCATAGCTCTCTCATTTTTTATAATCTTGAACCAGAACCTCGAGCACCATAGCTCGCTCTTTCTATCTCCCTCTTATGACAATAATACTCCATAGCTCTCTTGCTCCTTTATCCTCAAAGCTTTGGTATCTAACTGCCGCCCTTAAATACATCATAACTTTCTCTTAAGCTTGAGAAACAAGCTCTAATTCTCTCTCTATTACTCTCACTCAAGCTCCATTGCATATATAACCGTGATCCTATATAGCCAAGCCCATAGCTCGAGCTCCATTGAACTTCAAACAAAAATGCTTACCCCTATCTCCATTCAATTAATTATAGCTCTCTAGAGGGGGAATTTTGGGAATAATGGGTCCTCCCTTACTCACAAATATGCACGGGGACGGCTGCTTGATTTCTTAATCAAGCTGAAACACTTAGATTTACTTTTACATCCCTTTAAACAAAGGTATCTTCCTAGATTTTACCAAAACTAATGAATGAAAAATTGAACATACAGTCGATTCAATAATATAACATTCTTAATTTCATTAACGATACCAAAGAAAATGCGAAATGACTTTAGCTATAGTACCAAAAAAAGGATATTGAATTACCATAGCTTGATGAGTCATATGCATCACCTAGAAAGAAAGCTTAACCCTTTTGTGCAACTAAATTTTACCAACTAACACGTTTTGCACATGTGTCTCAATACTCTTTTAAAAACTATTTAGAATCGGTAGGTCTTTTCTTTGGTGGGAACTCTTTTTACTATAAGCTTATACCCATTCTAAGCTCATAACAATTGATATGTAGTGACTGGCCACCACGATCCCTTTATGATTTTGTTATCCATATATATATATATATATATATAAAATCAAAGTGATTTTGGATTTGGACTTGCAGTTGCATTTGGATTTGGTTTATGATGATTGGTTGTCGACATTGTGTATGAAATTGGACTTGAGATGTATGATAATTGATTATTGAACATTGAGTGTGACCAATGATATCCTTATACATCAGATTATAAAATATATTGCTTATTTTTATGGTATGGAACACTAGAATATGTACCATGTGGATGATAATAGGCATAAGAAATTTTTGTTTATTTAAGTTTATGAGTATTTTTTACACATGATATCTTTTTTACACAATATTAACCATTGTTTTTGACAAATATGATTTGCAGATTCATAACTTAGCAACTGAGGAAAGTTTCTTTTCTAATGGAGAGGTAGCATGTTTATTAATTTTGTATTAGTAAAGAGCTCTTTTTGAGCTATGGTCACTTTATGTTTGAGTGGATAGTTTGTAATCAGTTTTTAGAATTCAAGAAATCTATAAATAAATGTGTGAAAGAGAAAAATACTCACTCTTGTACAAGGGGAAATTGCACCCAGTGCTCTCTTTCACTCTTCTCTTCTCATTCCTCTTCTCTCATCGTACCCGTGTAGCACTCCACTCTATGAGGTGCACTTGCACGCACTCTCTTAGTCTCTTCCCTCCTCTATCTCTCTCAGATTGTGCACTGTTCTCGATTGCTTGTATGGCAGTTGGCTATGTATGCAAATTTGTTGGATTTATTGCTCGTAGCATGTTATTTTCTATATTTTGTAGGCACGCCTCGCACTTCGTCTGTTTCATTTCGCACTTGCTTTCACCACGAGCTACCTCTTGCATCAACACAACCCAATTGTTTTATCTCTCACAGCTCCATGTACACAAGCACATAAATGCAAGAGAGATAGACACACAAAGACAACTAATAAATTCACTCTTACCCTCACATGTATACACATACACACACACACACACACATAAATGAATTTGCATCGTATCTGACTCTTGATTTCCCACTTGATTGCAAACCTCATGCTCTAAACATAAAATAGAAGCCCTTATATCCATAGCACAAACCTCCATCCTTTTGCCTTGAGGCGCGCGCACACACACACACAGGAGGTATAGAGAGAGGAGGCATAGAGGGAAAGAAGAGTCATTCATGTTTGTCCCTTGTGCAAAGCCATGGAGAAGCTACATGTGCATTGAGACTTTTGGGGGGGGCGAGAGAGAGAGAGAGAGAGAGAGAGAGAGAGAGAGAGAGAGAGAGAAGGGAATCTCTCTAGATTTGGGTTATTTTATGATGTTCCAAAATCATGGATATATACTGGTAAAAATATACAATTTCTGTAATAACGATTTCAGAATCACCTACACGTATGATTATGTTAGTTGGTACTCTATTTGCCACATAGTTCAAAAGAAATCACGTAGGTCTCCCCAATCTCAAAACAATAAAAATTCTTTCGAAACATCTCAAATGCATAAGTGAATGGTGAGCTTAGGAAACGAAAAGCCTCATAGAATTGGACAGTCAATATAGTCCCTGGACGATGCCATGGCTCAGCAAGAGCATGACAAGACCTTGTAATTTTTTGGGTTGTTCAATATAATTCACTCACAATTGTGAGTTTTGCTTAAATTTTTTTTTTGAAAAGTCAAAAGACTTTTCTTGTCCATATAAAGAGGCGTTTGAACTTTAATTGTGCATTGATATATTTGTTGGCCGGCTAAGGAAAGGCCTTAGTGTTGCGCTTGCTTGGGTGTACTTTGACGGATGACGTCCATGTGGATGACTATTAGTTTTGTACAGCAAGGGCTGCAAGATGACGTGAAGATGTGTGCGTGTGAAATTTTGCTTGGAGCCGCATGCAAAATTGTGATTAGATCCTTAGAGTCGTGTGCGACTCTCCGAGTCTGCGTTATTGCCGTCCTCATGTTTTTTGCAGTCCAGTTCAGCATGTGGCCGTCGGGCCTCGATAGTCTGTCCCAGCCCTACCCCCCCCGGTCCATCTTGCACCTGCAGCAAGTCTTGTCTAGACCTTGTCTTGAGGCTCTTGCTCTCCTGCAAGTCCTACACTTCATGAAAATGCGAGTACCCTCCGCACCTATGTACCTTAACTTCCTCTTGCAGACCCTCGAATCCTCGATTACCTCAGAGAGAGAGAGAGAGAGAGAGAGAGAGAGAGAGAGAGAGAGAGAGAGAGATCATGGTACTGAGATAGTGAGACTGCCTCACATCTGTGAGAGGACAGACAGAGACTCCAATCCAATGGATCCACTTGCTTGTGTGCACGTGTGTGTATGTGAGAGAGAGAAAGAGAGAGATCATGATGATTTAGACATACTTTCTTTCCTTGATTTTTTCAAGAGGAAATGCTAAAAAAGTAGGTTTTCTTTTTGGCTTTTCACACTATTTTTCTCAATTTTTGGGCAGAATTCCTCTCTTTCCTCTTGCCCTCAACCGGCATTTCCGAAATTGATACATGCACGATATTAAGCCGAGGCACAATTTTTCATGAATACTGGTTGCAGATGCTCATCGAATCATAAAGGCACTTAGACCTCATTTACCCTTGTATCAACACTTTTCGCATTTTTTGAAATTCCTTTCCTTCCAATGGTCGGGAAAAGTCGTTTTTCCAAGCACACAAATTTCATTTCCTTGAGTTTTCCAAGGGGAAAAATTTTAAGTGTTTTCCAAGTTTTTCCCTATTTTGGGGTAGAAATTCTCCTTTTCCCCTTGCACTCAACCGGCATTTTTAGAATTTGAACTGGTTCATGACTAACCCGAGCACGTTCCACATTGTTCCTTTTAGTTTGCCAAGACAAGATTTTAGGAAATTAGGGGCATTTTGTATGGTTTTAGACTTTTTTTTCTATTTTGAGCAGGAATTTCTCCTTTTCCCCTTGCACTGAGCTGCAAGTTTTGAAATTAGCATTGGCACACGATTAAATTGAGCCACATTTTCCTTGGCCATCATTTAGGCTTGCAACAGCTTTCAAGAAAAAATCATTTTTCCAAACATGCAGAATTGCTTTCCTTGAGTCTGCCAAGAGGAGCTTTTAGGAAAGTAGGGGTATTTATCAAGGTTTTACACTACTTTTCTCTATTGTGGAGTGGAGTTCCTCCTTTTTCCCTTACTCTTGAACAACGCTCTTGGGATCGAAAATGACACGTCCTTATGCTCAAAAACATTTTCTATAAACACTACTTGGCAAGATGTGCAACACGGCTCCCTCTTGTTCCATACAGTGATTTGCAGAGTTTCTACCCTCATGGTCACTCACACCATGCAAATGACTTCCTCGCCTTTTGCAAGACTCACGATTACACATCCTCTCTCTCTCTCTCTCTCTCTCTCTCTCTCTCTTTGTCTCTCTCGTTCGTTCATTGGCTGTTTCTTTGGTGTTCAATGCATGAGCATGGTGGGAACCCTAGACCACCAACACACATTCTTGGGTCTAACTCAACTTGGCACCTCAAATTGCACAGTCCATGGACAAGACGAGTGTGAATGGATAAAGTGGGGGTACTCTTTTTGTGTGATATACCTTTGTCCACTAGTTCATTAATACCTTTGAATTTGGTGTTCTCTTGCATATATCTAAATATGTGTCAAATCCATTTAAAAGATCTATAGTAGGCTAGTCTTAACTTAGGTCTAACTCAACTTGGAACCTCAAATTGCATAGCCCATGGACAAGAAGAGCGTGAATGGATAAAGTGGGGGTACTTTTTCTGACCGCTATACCTTTGTCCTTTGGTTTCATTA
Organism: Adiantum capillus-veneris; assembly: GCF_014529385.1. Classification (NCBI taxonomy): domain Eukaryota; kingdom Viridiplantae; phylum Streptophyta; class Polypodiopsida; order Polypodiales; family Pteridaceae; genus Adiantum; species Adiantum capillus-veneris. Next base: position 49,620,543 of record NC_140936.1, on the reverse strand, counting down.
ATGCCTTTGAATTTGATGTTCTCTTGTATGTGTCTAAATATGTGTCAATTCCATTCAAAAGATTTGATAGCAGGTTAGCCTTAAGACTTTCATTAGGTGAAATTTGGACTCACAAAGGGGCCCTTTAAGGAGTTTCACTTTACCTCTCTCTACCAAAACGGACACATAAATTAATTTTTGCAAACAAACTCCAAAGTTGACGGAGGTTTGAAAGTTAGAATATCCTCTTCAAGCTCTATCTACTGATATATAGCACGCCTAAGTGAATCAAAAAAGGAATCTTCTAAAATATGAGCCTAAGTGAATCAAAAAAAGAATCTTCTAAAATATGAGGAATCTCATGGCGTGCTATATATCAGTAGATAGAGCTTGAAGAAGACATTCTAACTGTCAAACCTCTGCAAAATTTGCAGTTTGTTTGTAAAAATTTATCCATGTGCCCATTTTGGTAGAGAGAGGTAAAGTCAAACTCCTTAAAGGGCCCCTTTCTGAGTCCAAATTTCACATAATGGTGAACATTGAGAAAGAGAAGGGAGGATTGTAGTATATAAGTGGTGTTGCTCCTGTAAAAATTAGTTCAAGCCTATCCCTCTCCCTTATTGATCTTAAGGTCCCTGTGAATGTGTGAAGTACTGTTTCTATGAACGTATTTACCCTTTAGCTAAAGCATGTTATTTTCCCTTTGCTTCTTTTGAACACATCAAGTAATAGTTGTCTGAACATTATTTACCATACTCTCTTAATATGGATGCCTCTTTCTCCTTGCAAAATCCACTCGATGAACATTATGATGGCAACGATGACAATGTAGAACCTGTGTGCGATGAATCTAGTGATGTTCGCTCGATGGAGTTTGAAGTAGGTGACTCAATAGCTTGATATCTTATTGAAAATGCTTGGTGTATGCTTGAAAATAATCCGATTTTTCTTTGTGTTTTTTTAGAGTTGAACAAGATAGTGCACCGTGATACAGTTGTGTCATTCTTGGAAGCCAATAGTGGCCTCATTCTTGATCATGTGGCTCCACCCTTGGCACTGAGCTTGATGTTTCTTCTACCCTTGGCACTGAGCCCAAATCCCCAAGTGTGTGATTCAAAGTGGTATGGTAGTACGTACACTTTTGAAGACTTGCAAGGAGAAACCGGGACTAAGTAAGGCTTGCTTGTGCCACACAGATATTCTATTGTTGTGTCCATCCCTTACAAGTTTTTGTTTTTCTTGTGGCAGCCAAACCTTGTCTGGAGTGTCCCCCGCCTATAGCTACAAAAAATGAGTGTTATAGATGATGCCAAACTAGATGAGCATACTGTTATTGAGTGTTATCATGAGGATTTAATGCCCGCTAGTTCATCTTCTCTTGTGCCTTATATTGCCACTAAGATCCCTCTATTGCCCATTGTTGACATCACTGAGACTTGCCCTCGTTTTGCATTTGAGGGGTGCATATTGAACCAATATGGGACTTACAAACAAAGCCCAAAAGTCGTTAAGTATATGTGCTACCTTAAGGTAGACCTAGTTGATCCACTCAACACTGACACCATCACTTGTGTTGTTAGCGATCAATTTATTGCATAGGTCATTGGCAATCTTACTGTAGGAGACTTTGTGCACATTGAGAATGTGACTGTGAAAAAAAAACTAACTCAGATGGTTTCATATCTCCTTATGTACTATTTTTCAATGCTTCCACGGTTGTAGAGAAGATAAATCCTTTTTGAAGTCAACCTTAGTTTCTACCCAGAGAGCAAAGTGCGTCAATTTTTCGATGAGGCACAATCCTTGCATGCACAGTGCACCCTATACGCGCTTTGGAATTGTAGCTTTTGTTGTTTTACAAGGGCATGCTAGCACTTCAAAAGCTGGTGTTTCCCACGGTGATCTTGTTGTTGCAGATGGGCCTACAGCTGAGGATCATGCCACTATAAGACTGCCTTATCTTTGCCCTTTTATAGTTTACACATCATCACCCCTTGTCTGCTTATCACTTGTCTATCCTCACCTCCCCATTTTGTAATGGAAATGGCAAAATATTTATTTATTACAGTTGACAGGTGGAAAAATCATAAGCGATCAATGAAAATGCAAAAGGATAGCAAGTTTATTGATAATGTATTATTGAAGAGCCCTTTATGAGCTATGTTCACTTTATGTTCGAGTACACAATTTATAATCATTTTTTAGCATTCAAGAAATCTATAAATAAATCCATGTAAGAGGAAAATGCTCACCCTTGGATGGAGGGAGACTGCAACCCAGTGCTCTATGTCACTCTTCTCTTCTCATTTCTCCTCTCTCAATGTGCTTGTGTAACACTCCACTCTAGGAAATGCACTTGCATGTGCTCTCTTTCCTTCTCAATCTCTCTCAAATCATGCATTGTTCTTGATTTTGTCTATGGTGGTTTGCCAAGTGTAAAAATCTATTGGGTTCATTTCTTGTAGCATGTTACTTTGTATATTTAACAAGCATGCATCCGAGACCAAGGCGGCAGACATTGGGGAATTATTTCCATCCCCAAGAGGCTTGAGTATGAGACCTACCTTGAAGAGCACTTGTACGTACAAATTAGGGACGGATTTGGCCATTCCAAGCTTCCAAATAGGGCTAAAATAAAGAGAAACAAATATCGATAATAATAATGATTTGAGAGTGGTCTATGGGTGTTTTGAGATTAGGTCTAAGATTTGCCTTGTGTCACAAGGGATAGTGAGGATTAACTATGCTCAAAGATAGACATTAAGAGAAGACTAAAATGAGAGAATCAATGGGGCTTTGATGATCGAGGCAACCAAACCACCAAGACATGTGAGAGAAGAATTTTCCAATGAATGCGAGTTGAAAGGGGTAACACCTAAGAAGAAGAAAAGTTGAGTTTTAGTGATGTGAGAAACTACCCCAAGTGACCTTCAACCCAATATACCCTAATTAACGATCTGCATAAGGAGATAAAGTAGTAAGCTAAGCTTAAAGAACACAAAAGGAGTGATGCTAGAAGCAATGCTTGCGATTGTTGGTCACACCAATGTCGGTAGTGTTGTCCATCAACCAAGACATTACACTAGCACGCCTCCACATGCACCAATTGTAAGCTAAAGCCAACCTATCTCTAGTTAACTATGCTCTCTCTCTCTCTCTCTCTCTCTCTCTCTCTCATTTTTAACGTCCTTTCTCAAACTTTCACTCACAGACAGTTTTTTCTCTTAAATTTTGTGCTTGAAGAACATGCAATGATAAAGTATTTCCATATCTCCCTTTCCCCCCTTCATGCGACTTTGATTACTTTGACAGTGCTCTCTCTCTCTCTCTCTCTCTCACACACACACACACACACACACACACACACACACACACACACACACACACACTATATTCACGTAGGAACTCTCTCTACTTATCCTCTCCAACCAAACCAAACCACATCTTGCCTTCATCATTGGGTGTTGTCTCCTGCATGTGAGCAATTGCATAAACATTACTCATTCACACATACAATATAACAACTGCATAATTGTTACTCATTAATGTAGGAGTTTCATGTTACTCATTTACCAAATTTTGTTTCTTGATAAGCACCGACAAGATCAGTCAAAATCAAGGATAATCAAATGATATCATGATTTTGTCAACATACCTTGTCCGTTTGAAGAGTTCAACTACGTAAGTATAGTCTATGATTACCACGATCAATTGCAGAGGAATTGTTATTGAGATGATCATGGTAGAGATAATCAACATCATAGAAGTTATGAAAGACAAATTGATCATGACAAAGACAATGAATATAGGAGAAACCATGGTCAAAATGATGGTAATCAAGGAAATGTCCACAAAAAATGATGGTTGAAAGCATAAATCTATGATGCACACACTCATATTGACAACATTGATGGACTTCGAAAGCCTGCACTGACACAATTCGGATACATGTTTAAGAATGATATTCCACTCAGGACCCTCATGGTGTAAGATTCACTATGCAAGGCCTACCAAAGTGGAAGAAGGATGCATTTGGTACGATGCCCACATTTGGCCAGTGGTCAAAGCTATCAATACAAGAGTAAGCACAAAGTATTTTCACTCACAATCTGACCTATCTGTTGGTAAGAGTAACCCATATGCTAATCAAATTTTAGTTATGTTTTGAGATAATGGCCCACACAAGCTGTGGGGACATATGTCACCTATACATCATCAGATCTTTAAAGGCTTCAATTCTAACCACAACATCTACGACATTCTATATATCTGCCATTCATGTGTATTTTGAATAGCCTTAAATATGTTGCACATTGTCAAATTCTCTTGGTTAATCTTTGATGATGTCATGCCCTAGATTGCAAACACCATGAGAAACGATAACATGCCACGACACAAAGTTCTATCTCAATATGGATAGGGTAATAATATTATGATAATGATGCCCACATGAGGGCTTTGACTAAAATCTCTTGTAGCTTCCAATTGAACCCTTCCAATACTCTCCCTACTATGTGGAGAGACTCCTACCTCGATTATTGGAACGTGGATACAGCTATACACACAGTTCTCCACAAGGAGCAACTTTCCATGAACCATTGGCCCGATGATGTACAATTATATCCATTTGTAGTGATGTAATGTGATTGAATTTACACTTTGATATCATGACTATCTTTATTGTTGTATCATATGCTATTGAATTCATTATTGCATTTTTCTTGATATTGCTTGTGTATGACATCCCTCCTAACATTTGTAATACTCCTTGGTAGATGGCTACGATAATTCAGGGGTACTTAATTACTCCTATTCTAGAATCTGATACCGCATCTTTGTTTCCTAAGCCCCGCTTTTAGCATATTCAAATAGGGGGTAATCAATTATCATATGTTTGTGTTTTTCTTGAGCTTAGTTAACCCTGGAGATTCTCTTCTTTCTTTCTTTGATTATCACTCTTACAAGTATAAGGTTATGTATCTATATAGTGGTATTTAGTCATATTCTTAGAATTGAGTACTTATATTAGTTTTTCATTTCAAGTTATTGATTGGCCTAGTGTTTCTTTAACACCAGACCAATATCCACTGCTTGTCCTAGTTTTCCAAACCATTCTATAAATTTATATAGCACCTTCATTATCGGCTGGTGTGTAGTGTGTAGTCTAATTTTCTTACTTTATTTTTACAAACAAATAACCCCAAATTCTCACCAATCTTGTCATTAAGGGATTTCAAAGTGTTAATGTATTTAGTGTGTGTTTAAATTAACAAGAAATCATCTTTAGTGTTTGTCTTTGAGAGCAGAAAAAGCTACACACATGTGTTAAAGTAAGTCAAAATCATCACTAAAATTTATATCTTTTTCCCTATTCAATCTTACTCAAACAATGCATACTCGAAAAGAGCTGAAAACGAGGAGCTATAGCGAACCTCAAAGTACAATTTTTGCTATATATTCATGCAATCATTGTTCTATTTTTCATCAAATTTTTTATATCCCATAGTTTGAAACTAACCAACTATCAATGATTCCTTTTTGGATTCTTAAACTATTAGATAGTGGTTTGCATTTTCTTATAAAATATCTTCATATCTCACAAGAATTTTAAGACCTACTTACTTAATCGTATACTTCCATCGGATGCAACTCCAAAACCTCTAGATTTGCTAGTTTACGGATCATTCTCTCATAACATTTGTTTATGCTATAATCTACTATTTTATTGTGATAATACTCACCTTCACTGTCTTGTTAGTTTCATTGCAAATATACTTAAGGGGACAAACTCAACCACTTTGCAGCAAATGAGAATACCATTGAACAATTTTAGAGAGAATATATCTTTTTCTTACCTACATTGTCTTATGACTTATGGAAATACACTATTTCTTAAGTCATCGATTAGACTTGAGTTGAATAGAAACACTACTAATGATTTATCCTTTTAAGCTATAAAGCCACTCACATGAGCTCAAATGATTTGGGGTGGTATGCAATAAGTTGTGCGTGCGTACTTCACTATTCCAACCTACTTGAGTTTAGTGTCAAACATGTAATATATGTTTTGTCTTTTATGGCTTGCCTAGTCCGTTGGTCACATGCACACAGATTTACTGATTTAAGCATTGTGTAGATGCTCATCCTAGTATAGATTCGTTGATTTAAGCAACATCACTTATCATCACAGATCCATCAATTTAGGCAGCATGATTGTAGATTCGTCGATTTAAGTAGCACATTAACAAACAATAGATTCACTAGTTTAAATAATATTCGTGCAAATTTATCAGTTTAGGCAACATGACTGTAAACTTATCAATTTAGGTAGTATGCCTCATTGATGTTGATTTGTTGATTTAGATAACATCAACTACAAAATCAAAATCTAATTGAGATTTTAAAAATTTAAGCTGATTAAAATACATTGAAATGCGAGGTTTTCCTAACATTGCTCCCATTTGCTAGAAGGCATTAATTAGATGTCAAGTCCAACACTGATCCCAAAACCATAAGCTCCCCTTCCTTGCCCGTTCCCCCTCTCTTCCTTTCCCTCTTGTCCATGTGTCACTCCCCTCTTTTAGAAGTCCCCTTTTTGAAACTACAATCCATGATGGTGCTCCTCCTATTGACCTTAAAAAATTCTCTCTCTCTCTCTCTCTCTCTCTCTCTCTCTCTCTTTTGCGTCCACGTGCCATCTTGCCACCTATTCGGCACCCAACTATTCCCTTACGAAGCATTGAGTTTTTCAGAAACAATCAAACAAACTCTTAAGTTAAACGAAAGGAAAACTTTTGTCCCTTTTTTCACTTTTCCTTTAGATGCACGTCCAAGCAAAATTAACTTTTCTTTCCCTTCCTTTTATATAGGCCCATAAGATCTCCCAAGATTCCACATAGTACTAATGGGTTTAAAATTTGGCAACACAAATTTTTCAAGATTCACTTTGCTCCTGCCTCGTTTTCCAAAGCAAAAGCAACATGTGCCACACGTCCCCCCCCCCGCCCTTTCCTTACACCCTATCTACTTAGCCCCTTGCCCGTATTAATAGCGTTACATTTAGAACGGTTTGACCTAGCTTCCTTGGCTCTACTATTGACAACACAATGCACAGACGTCGTGCCTAGCTGAACGACCCACGTTGGCTTGACTTCTCAGACCGATACACTCCTTCCCTATTGGCAAGGGGAAATGGAAAGAGAGAGAGAGAGAGAGAGAGAGAGAGAGAGAGAGAGAGAGAGAGAGAGCATATGTCTATGTCGCAACCCCAACCTCAAAGAGACAGATGCAAAAGAAGAGAGCAATCATCACGCTTAGGTAGAAAGAGAGAGAAATCATTGTGTTGTCTCTCCTAGCAAGCTCCCCATGCTACCTCTTTAACCAAAGCACACGCTAGCTCTCTGTGCCACAAGGAGAAGGAAGGAGAGAGAGAGAGAGAGAGAGAGAGAGAGAGCGGCCTTTTGATTGCACCTTTTGCCTATCTCGTCATGTTGAAATCAAGAAGTTAATCAAAACAATTAATTCAAGCTCCTTTCCTCCAATTGATTGCAGGTTCCAAAGGCTACTTGTTCTTCGCTCAGGAAAACAATATAGTGGTTCTTGTACACACACCTACGCTGAGTAAAAGTGAGACTTACATTGAGCACACACACACCTACATTGAGTACATGCAAGACTTGAACACACCTACACTAAGTACACACTTACACTGAGAACATGCAAGACTTTGAACGTTGTTGCCAGATACGGGCTTCTCTTATTTACCAAGATTTCTTTCTGCACTACATCTCTCAAGATTCCTAAGTAAGACTTTATTGACATTGCCCCTTCCTCTCTTGTCAGGTCTACGTACCCCTTTGCAAAACTTCTTGTAGCTCTCTCTCTATCCTTCCACATATTGGAAGGGCTCTCATTGTCATGTTCATGCAAATGCTCTACCTTCAACACACGCACTTCCATTGTAGGGTCATTAGGGCAGCACACTATCGGAGGGCAATGGGCGCTTACTGACATGATTGCCAAACCATTGAATTGGCCATCTTGCCTCGCTTTGGCTTCCCTCATTGCACAATTTTTCATGCAGTGCCGACCATATTCCCTTGCCTCCATCCACATTTGCACTACCCATTCCACTTCTCCCATGATTGGGAGCACCGACTTGCAACCAACAGTGAAAGCAAGCCATACACATAAAAAACCCAAAAAACTTTGCTTGGCAAATTCAAGCTTTGAAATAGTGTTGCCAATCTAGCAACCAACACACCCACCACAACAACTTAGTAGTTCGTGAGGAAGGTGTCGAACCAACAACAGTTGATCGTGACTTCATAGCAACGACAAACATAAAAAATCATGCCTGCAAGAGGCAATTGATCGCCTGCGTAGGACGTCATACTCCTTTGCCAAACAGTATCCATGCACGTCGACATTGATGCACACTAACTCCACCCAATTTTAAAACGACGCTCGACCTCATCTCATGTTACTAGGTGCTGCTCCTTCCACACCACGTGCCAATAGTTCCCATTTTTCTATGCTAACTCTTGCAACTCCTGAAGTATCTGTCTAGATTCCACATAACAAAACATGCATACAAAGCTATTTGATTCAATATTCTTTGAAAAACTATGTAGAATCGGTAGGTCTTTGCTTTGGTGGAAACTCTTTCTACTATAACCTTATACCCGTTCTAAGCTCATAATCCCTTTGAACATGACCCCTTAAAAAGGTATACCTAATGACCCTTCTGACTGGACAAGGGAGATTGTCTCAAATGGGAGTATCTTCAGGCACCTGGGAGCCCCCTTGGGGGTGGATGTAACTTACAAACAAAGATTTCATTTAGTCCTTGAAAAGTCAGAATAAAAATTAGAAGATGGGAGTATGCTCTTCTCCCATTCCCGAGCCGGATTAAAGTAATAAATTCATTTCTGCTCCCTTTTACTACCTTCACCAACCCTCTCCTTTAGATGGCCAAGTGTCACCGAAAGGAATTCTAAAAACGTATAAAAAGATTTTTATGGAAAAACAACACAAAAACCTTTAGGACATGGTAGTAGTCCAAATGGGAAATAGTCACTCGATCAGTAGACCAAGGAGGCCTCGAAATTCTTAGCCCAACTTCCCTTGATGAGCTTTGTGCGCCAATTTTATGATCTCCTTGGCTAAACAGGATTCATCTTGGGCTATCATGACAGTGACATGTTAGATGTAGCTAAACTTGGTTTGAAAGGTGAGAAGTGGAAGTGAGTAGAGTTTCACAACAAAATTTTAGTCCCAACGTGTTCGACTAAGTCTAGGTGGCATCTTGGGGGGGGGGGGGGGGGGGGGCAGGGGGGGGGGGGCAGTGAGGAAGCGTAAAAGAGCAGCTGGGGTATTGGAGTGGGGGGAAGAAACCAGGTACAACAAGATCTCCATCTTGCACTGGTCCCTCTAGCTTGCTAAATTTTAGAACCACCACAAAGGCCATATTGGATAGAAAATTCCAGGAAAGTGAATAATAAGGGTTTGAATCGGCTTGTTTACGTCTGGGACGGTTATAGTAAGAGCTGGAAAACCATTGACTTGCTGACAACCTAGTATCAACTAAATGGCTATGAGATATTGTTAGTCAATAGAGTGATAAAAGAGTTGGACAAGGTTGTGATGCCAATTTGTGAATATGGGTTTGAGTGGAATGCCTGGAGATGTCTCAAAAGTAGTCTTTTTTGGAAACCCCAGTCTAAAGGCATCTATCTTGCATTAATACACGAGAATAAGTGGCCTAGCCCCCTAAAAAAAAATATAGAATAGACAATGGTCAAAAGAATGGTGGGGGAAAGTCATGGAGAACATCTGGAAGCCAAAGTGGCCGCAGTTTAGATGTTTTTGTGGAAGGTGATGTGGGGTGCTTTGCCAACGGGTGTAAAGATCCAGGAAAGAGGAATTGGGTCCGGTTGTTGCTTGGGGCAAAGGATATCTAGTGAAGACCTGGTCCACCTTTTCATGGAATTCCAAGCGATCAAAGGCCTAACAGGGAAAATATGCAAGTGGATCCAAAGGACATGGTAGATCATGTTCTTCAAGACCGGTATGTTCCTTGGTTGTAAGAAGAGGGGAACCCCTGCTCTTCTTATATGCACTCAAACTGTCAGGTACTTCTTCTTTCACCATATATGGCAAGCAAGGAACCATCGTTGGTTTGAGGGAGACCTTGATGTAGCAATCTTCTTAGAGATTATACAAGAAATCAGAGTGATGATCTATACGCTTGGAAGCAAGCAAGACTTGGGAGACTGGTCAAGGGCTACACATGCCATGTTGTCAACTTGCGAGAAGTAAAATCCTAGAACTATATTTCATTGTTTATGATTATCCTCAATGAAAGACGATAGACATCCATTTTGTTATCTTCAGCACCTCAAAAACTGAGCTTGAGGCTATTTTGTAAATTTTATGTTGTGTTTAATACAATCCACTCACAAACTTATTGCGCATAGGCGAGAGTCCGCCATAGCGAAGATGGTGGTTCCAATCAAGGAGACCTCATAAAAAATGGCTAACTGCAGGTCTTGATAAAGCAATTGTAGATCATTTAGCCTCTCAGGTGATAGGGAAGTGTTAGATGATGTGAGTAGTGGCAAGTGGATAGTGGTTCCACCAAAGTTAAAGCAACCTTGCCCGTGTATGCCATCAACACATATTTTGTTGCTGTTGGATTGGAATGTGATCTGTGGTTATAGAAACATAGAAGCCCTTGGACAATCAAAAGAAGGGTGAAAGTTTTGTCTGTGCCCATGCCTCCAGTCAGGAAAATGTGGATTGCTTCTGTGGGTAATATACATTTTTCAGCATAATATCATCGAATATTAGCCTTTGTTGGGCATTAAGTAGTAAAATGCTCTTGTAATAAAAAACATTTGGTTGGAGTAGTATTTTGATGGCCGGTATAGTGTGTGTATGCAGTTGGCGATGCTCCATATTTAGGTCTTTTGTGATGTCAACATGGATATGGAAGGAGATATCGGATGGTGTCATAGATGTCGAAGGTGAATAGGTACCTAATGAGTTGATGTTAATCTTGTCTTTCATTGTTGTGGTTTTGTTGTATTTAAATTCATTTGTATCAATGACATGTTTATTTTGATTGTATACATCTTTCCATGTGAGTCCATTTGTTAGATGTTGATTTTCATTATTTATCCATGGTAGAAACAGAAGACATTGTTCCCTATAATAATTATCTAGGTTCTTGCGACATTATATTTGACATATCGTATAATTTTTGGCTTGGTACGTTTTTTGTATGTGTTGCTTGTTGTAGTGTATGTGGAGGCAAACTCTACCAAGGATATGGCATTGAGTTGGGCAGGATGTGCACAATATTTTTCTAGGCTTGTTTCATAAAAGATTTTTGTGCTAGTTGGGTCTATGTGCTATAGGAGATGTTTTTGTTTGAGAAGCATTGTTCTCTTGTGGGGAGGGTTTGTGAATATAAATTCTCGAGTCGCACTGTAGAGAGGTAGAGAAAGTGCAATATATACTGCTTGTTGTGAGCTTATTTGTTGTGTGTTAGTATTATGTTCCCTAATTTTTGAAGTCTATCAAATGTAGCTGCATGGTTTTGAACGTAAGATTGAACTGCTCTTTGATTGCTTTGATGAATGTGCTATCAAATTTTGTTATATATGAGGTGCAATAGGTAGTTGCTCTAGTGCATTTAAAATGTATTGTATATTTGAATTCGCATCCCAAAGCTTTGAAATGGTTGGATTGAAACTATTTCTGTAAATCTTTGATATTTCTTTTCAACAGAATTGTTGGGCATGATATTGTGGATGATATAGCTTGGATGTATTCCTCAAAGCGAAGGTCCATAGATAAGAGCCATTGTTTGAATGTAATATTTACTTTATAATCTAGTAGCAAAAGATTATCTTTGATTTGTTTGTGTTTCTTTTTATTGTGTTGGATGCTGGTATGTTGAGAACGACAAGGCTCTAAAATCATAGCCAAAGGCATTGGGTAGCGAGGAAAGTCAAATCGGAATCCCTTGCGTCTTCTGAAGCAAGACTTCTTATGCTTGTGTGCTTGAATTTCTTGTAAGTCTATATAAAGAAGCATGGAATCGATTGTTATGTACTTGTCAATGAAACCACAACATCTTTGTTGGGATCTTTTCCATAAAAAGAAGCATTTTCTATCCATAGTAGACCATGATCATGCTGGCTACCTCCGCTTTGAAACTCGGTTACAAAAAAGTAATCTTTGAGTTTCCCTAATATGGTTATATCCTTGGCTAGCAAATTCTTCATCCCGTTAAATCGGTTTAAGTAAAAGCGGGTTGTTGTTACAAGTGCAACTCGGATCAAATCTTGTATATATGCACTTTTGTTTGTGTGCTTGGACGCAGAATGGGGTTGAGCTTCGCAAGTGCTCCAGTCATAGGTTTCCAACCTTTCTCAGCAGTTGAAAATGTGACAAAGAATGTCGATGGCCCAAGTTGTCTAATCATAGCGAATGCATTTTTTTTTCATTTTTTCTTATAGTCAGGTGATGTTCGCAATGCCTCAAAGTCACGATATCCAAGTTGGGAAGACAATACCTTCTCAATGTTAGTATCTCCAACAACTTGTGTGGCTACTAGTGTATATTGATTTAGCTTGCCTTTGCATATACAGATCCAAATGGACCCCATGATTTTTTGAGTCATTACTTTGACTGTTTTGAAAAAAAGATTCTCCATATTTAGTGAGAATCTTCTATCATTATGCATAAGCTCCCATTGAGCCACATGTTGATATCTATGCTTAGCAAGTGCATGATATTTACGGGGCTCACCGTAGAAAATAGTAGGGAAACTAAGCTCTTCACAATATTCATCTTTGAAGATACTCAAAGGACTATTTCCCTCAGAAGGAGCTACAAAGAAGACTTTGTCCTTGTGATACACTACTTGTTGCGACCACTCAATTCTATGAATCACGACATCTGTGGATAGATCATCTTCTTCTGGTGGTTGATTGCCGTTGGCAAAATCATCAGGCAAAGGGCAATGCAAATTATGAAAGTGGCTGAGCCACTCGTTGTTCAGAGTAACCTTTTTGTTCTTGTATGAAGATGTTTGCAGTAGTTGAGCAGTGGCGTTCATTGTAAGCAATGGGCGGACAACTCCAGAAAGGTAGCAATGGTTGTACTGTAGACGACGCTTAATACCCACTAGTATCGAGGCTTCATCATGAATAAACCTTGGCAGTATTTGTTGTGTTTTCCCCAAGGATGCCAAAACATTAACAACGCTACCTCGCAATCCAAATTGACCATCGTATGTAAGCTCCCTAATTTTGGTAAAAGGTAGCTTGACACTGACAAGGCGGCTTTCTAAATAATGTAACTTGTCTACTGTATCTAGGGGGGAGTTAAATCCTATGGAGTTCAATCGGGTGAGCAATGCACCATGGTCTTCCTCTTACGGCTGCACGAAGTGCAAACATAGTTCTCATGTATCTCGCTATTTCTAGACCTCCCAAGTGTCGATCTATGCCCTTTTTGAGCCAATTGTGAAAATTTGGAAACTAAAGTTAATCTAAGTACGGCTGATCATCCCAAAAATAGATGGTCAAATCGAAAGAGTTAATCAAGTGCTAAAGGATATGCTATGAGTGTACGTTAGCAAGAAGAAAACCAATTGGGAAGACTACTTACCTATATTGGAATTTGCTTATAATAGTTTAAAGCATGTGACTACAAGGTTTAGTCCATTTATGCTTTTATATGGATTTAAACCTAGATCACCCATTTTGGTGGGATTGGCTAAGGAGAAGATACAACAAGCGAATGATTTTCTCCAAGACCATTTTGACATGCTTCGAGTTGCTCGACAGAAAGTTAAGCAAGCTCAAGATCAATATAAGAAGTACGAAGATGAGTATCATCGTCTTGCTATTTTCAAAGAAGGAGACAAGGTTTTCCTCAAAGTTTTGGAGCATTTAGAAAGTCTGAAGACGGGAAAAGTTGCTAAACTTTTACCACGCTATTGTGGACCGTTTACCATTCTCAAACATATAGGTCAAGTGGCCTATAAGTTAGCTCTTCCAGAGCATTCACGAGTTCATCCTGTTTTTCATGTTAGCCATTTACGAAAACAGCTAGGACAAAATGATAATGTCATTGACACAGTTGTGTTAGTTGACCTTATCGAACCTCCAAGCATCCCTCATGAGCCCGAAAAGATTTTAAATTCTCATGAGCTTTGCACCAGACATCATGCCAGACGACAGGTGTTGGTAAAACGGCTAGATAGACTTGAATAAGGTTCTACATGGAAGAATGTTTCCGCACTTAAGAAACATTTTCCTACATTTTTTTTTGAGGATGAAAACGAGGGGGTAATGCAAGGACATGG
>NC_140936.1:49361181-49601181 GCF_014529385.1 Adiantum capillus-veneris | reverse complement strand
TATGGAAAATACTTAGAGCCAAAAAACAACTATCATTAGCCTCCCCTAGATAATGGTACATTCATGTACCATTTATTCGATTGCACAACATGTAGATCTTGTAACGGCTGTATTTGTATGCTTTCATCTTTCCTGAAGGACCTTTGCTGTATGATTAGAAAACCTTGTGTGCTGTGAAAGGTTATCTCCAAAGCCAATAGTATGATGCAATGAAGTGGTTGAGTAAACCGCCTCCATTAAAAAAATTTCATACGCACCCACATGATCAAAGATCTTGAAGTTTGTTTCCCAGAGAAAGATGTATGGTATAGAATCACTTACTAAATTTGGTTGAAGAAACTTGTAGCTCATATTGTTGTCCATCATTGCTTCACCACTATGAATGTGATATAAAAGATAGGTTGCTCTTCCTCCTAGGTAAAGTTGATGTATCTGCTACAATCTTCAAGAACTTGTATGACCATATCTGTGAACTCTAGCTCATAAAAGTCATTCAACCTGGGTAGGCTCATCAAGTCAAAAACTCCATGACCTTTATGATTTAGGAAGGCTTGAGCCATGCCTCCAGATGCTTTTTAAAGGTGCTGCCAAAACTCTACCACATAAGTAGACAATAGACGGAAATTTCGCTGCCAACAGGAGATTTTGGTAAGGACCTACACAAGATCCACATGTAGTAATCTGCAAGTTTTCCATCTATGAAGAAGACCAAAATTATCACAATGTGAGACCTCCATACACCAAAGAACCAAATGTACAAAGTTTGGAAACATTTTTGATCACCAAGTATCCATGTCCTCCTCCAAAACATAAGAGGGTATGGCTCCTAGGATGACGGGCATATGTAAAGAGACGAGAGATTGACTGTGAAGAGGTGAAACCCAATTTTAAGCTGGTCGGATCTTCAAAAAGTTGGGATTTCTTTCTAGGAGATTATCCTTTGAATGAAAATCCACCCATTGATACACCATTGGAGAGAATAATACCCTTTTGATAGCTACCTCTTAAGATCATTTTTTTTGCTACTCTCCCATGTTCTCCATCCACTTCTAAGCCCCCTCCTTAGCAAGGTTGAAACTCCTCACATTGTACTAACTTAAAGGTTGATGGATTACTTTCTAAACTTGTGAAATCCTTCACTTATTGTATGGTAGGGTCTTCCACGCTTAGCACACATGGTTCATACAAAAGCTTTTTGACTTTCTCACACAATTTTTGAAGATCATTCTTACATGAATCTACTTTACACTCTTCCACTGTGTTTTGGAGTAGGCAGTCCATATCCATAGTTCTTTGCTTATGATCAATGTAGTCCACGATCTCCCCACCTATAATTTCCTCTTCTTCTTCAGTCTCTTCTTTTAAATAAGACACACTCTCATGAGAAATTTCCCTAGGATCAAAGTTGCCTTTAAGGTCTTCATTCTCCATAGAATCACGTTGCACAAAATCTGTCTGTTTTGACTAGAGCTTCGTCCTCCCCAGAAAGGTTGGATGTATCCATTATTGAATCATCCTCAATGCCATTTGAGATATCTCGTGTTGATCGTGGCAGGCTTGTGAATGTAGGAGAAAGAGATGCCACATTGGAATCTCTGCTGCACACTTTAGCACTTGAATCATCAATTGCCGTGTAAACATCATCTTCACTATTTGTTGGAGTAGAAGGAAAGAAATATAATAAAAGAGATGATTCCTTGATTGAAAGACTTTCTTGATGGTTGGTACTTCTAGCATGACAGAAACCATTCCGATGTAGAAGTACTTGTGAAACTTCCTCGGAGCAATAGTGATTGCTTCTTCAAAGGTAGAGGGTCCACTACAAGTAACCTTAGTCTTTAGGAAAGGAGACAAACCCAAAATAAATTGATCCATCTTTAAATAATTTGGAAATGTAGAATTAAATCCACATCTTGCCCATTGACGAGAAAAATCATCCTTATAAGCATAGTAGTCTTCACCTTGCTGAAGTCTCCTCAATGAAGCCCATGCTTTCTCCGTTGTTGGAACTTTGGAGAATCTGGTCATCAAAGCTTTGAAAATTTGGGTATATCCGTCTTCAATCTGAGAAGACATACTCCAAAACTATTTCTCAGCGTTGCCTCTAAGACATAGCAATACAAAATCCCCTTTCTCATTGTCATCGCTTTTGCTAAGGATATGGAAAATCATTCTAAAGTCAGCAAGAAAAACATCAACATCTTCTTCTAAATTCCCAAAGAAGATTGGGATATCCTCAAAGGTATATCGTGTCATAGTCTCCAAATGCTAGAACCACACAAAAGTTAGTTCCAAACAATCATTTTTGCACATGACATACAATTAACCACACAGAGTCTTTAAAGGACTTCCAACATAAATTCTAGATTCTTGTGTGAAAATGTTTTTTTATTCAATGTTATGCCAATCCATACCATATTCTAGGTCAATTTTTGTTGTCTTGAAATTAAATTATGCACTCAAAACTATTTTGCTAACCTGTGCTAAAACATACACGTTGATGGAGCAAAAGATGCCGTGCGCATACTCACACACCCAAACAACTCAACACCACACAAGGAATTTACTTAAATTCCAACCCACACAAACTAAACTCAAGAGATCAATAAAAATACTACTCACAAGGTTAATTCAAACTCCAAACACCTCGACCTACAAGCCCTTACCTACCTGCAGACAATACAAGGCGAGTCGAGTTGATCAACACTTGAAATCACACTTGATGGTGACCAAAATATACAAGAAAAACCATGAAAAGCTCAAAAACATCAACCACAAAAGGCCTCTCTCAAAACATTTCAAAGTCTTCAACGAGTCCACTCTGTTGTTGGACTCTTTGGAGTAGCGCCAACCCTAATTGCATCGATAGAGGGTCACATAGTCTTGCAGAAAGCCGCACCTTCTTCTCTCAATTCCTCACACACACACATCCATGGAAACTATAGAACTTCCATAGACTCTCCCAAGTGCATAATTGAAGAGAGAAAGCTCTCATTCACTCCTCCACGCACTCAAAAACAGGACACAAACGCGACAGTACTGCACTAGACCACTTGTAGGAACCCTGCTTCCTCCCACATATAGAGAGGTGAAAGTGCTGATATTATACTTCAAAACTTTTTCCTCAGCCTCAACACTCATGGAACCATGAGTGATGTGTCAATTTGAAGCCTTTTCACACGAGTTTTGGTCATTTTTTGACCCTTTTAGCCCTAGTTTTGGCCAGTTTTGACCCTCGACGGGCATTTTTCGCAGGAAAAACCCCAAACGGATTCCAAAATTCACCAAATTTTGTACGGCTGATCCCTAATACCGTAATTTATTTTCCACATACCCAATCCATTTTTTACCATTTTTATGGTGGTTTGCGCATCATCCCAGATCAAGCACCGTAAATAGGTAGTTATTGCATGTGTCAAACTTCTCGGACCGAATGATGGTGCTCACACCTGCCAACTGCCTTATTTACATTCTAAAAAGATTAAACACATTCCCTAGAGCCAAAAGAAGCCATGTAGAACCATATATAAGGTGTCGATACACCTTGTCTAGGCACGTACGTCTGCTCCACAGCTGGCACACAAGCATGAATATTTACAATGTGCACACGTTGCACTACATTTGAAACTCAAACCCACTTTGAAAATCTCCCAAATGCATGTATTTACATACTGAAGCGGTCCGGGGCGGGCAACAAGAAGAGCAACCTCTAGACACCCTTCAAGGCTCCCGTGCTGCTCAATGGGGCTGGGGCACAACACAACACAAACCGAAACAACAAACCCCCAGTCAAATCCCACCAACTACACAAGGGGCACCACCTAGTTTAAGAGAGAACTAGGACGCAAAAGAGGAGAATCGTTAGAGCAACCCACAAACAAGCAAGGAATTTACACTAACCCTAACACCAATGGAACACTCTCACACACTAAAACACGAGAGAGAGAGAGAGAGAGAGAGAGAGAGAGAGAGAGAGAGAGAGAGAGAGAGAGAGAGAGAGAGAGAGAGAGAGAGAGAGAGATGGTGCTCGGACTGATTTGAAGTGTATCGTTAATGATCAAGCAAACATAAATATATATATGTAAGAAAGAGAGAGAAGGGGGAAGGGGGTGCTTGTTGCACTAATGCCTTCTTACAAATCTGTCATGACCAATCAAAGTGAGATTAGTATTTGTTCAACATAGCCTGAGTAAATTACACCACAACACATCACAAGAAAAAAGCCACCCCAATCACTGTCTTAAGGCCAGGGGAGTCCTCTCCACCCTGTCGCCCTCTTACAGCATGTGAGATTTATGGCTAAATTGATAACAATACCCGGAGACAAGCTATCAAGAACTTAAATAAAACACCAAGACACTTACACATCATTATTGTCCATGACTTCACGTTGGAAGGGAGACAAGGTATCCATGCTTAGTCCAAATTCACCCTCCTTGATTCAGGAAATGTTGGGCTTACACTAGTAGGAGAAATGATAGATTTCCTACTCTCAATTGAAGGATCATTCTCTCTTACAATGGCATAGAGTTCCCTTGCTAATCACCCCTAATACAACACATACATATGCCTAATGCCAATGAGATTCCACTCAAGAGCTCCTTCTCAAGAGGTTGAGCTTGGCTTCTCAAGCTATAGCATAGTGCTCTTTCTTCTCCCCCCTTTTTGTGCTAGCTACACCGTCCTTTTATAGCAATTTTGAAGGCTAGGGTTACTCCTCTAACCATGGTTGGGTTAGATTTTCAGCAATTTATCTAATTTCTTTTGCTTGGAATTATCAAGAAGTTGGTGGGGAAAGAGAGAGGAGAGAAATGGAGGTGATATGACTTTTCATAGTGGGTTAGTGTTAGTAGAGTTAGTATTAATTTACAAATGGAATTGGATATTTACAATGGGAGTATCCATGTAGGATACAAATAAGGAAGAAAAACTCTTAAGAGGTAAGAAAAGGTGGATTTCTTACAAGGTTGATGCTCCAAGTGTCTTGAGTAGGGCCAATTTTGACGCTTGTTGACGGTCCACTAGCTTTGACGGTACATTTTTTCTCCCCTCTTGACCTTCCTTGAGAGACAAGGTAATTGAAGCTGAGTAATCAACCACCATGATGCTGTCTTTTAAGAGAAGAGGCTGAATTTTGTGGTTTTTTTTGATAGATATGGGTAATTTGGAGGAGGAAAAATGAGACTAAGTGGTCAATTTTGGAATGGAATTGTGTGTGGGAGGTATGAGTTCACCATGGTTTCTCTTATTCTTCAAGGTTGAGGAGAAGGTGAGTAGGGTGCAAAGAGGAGTGGTGAGAGAGGTGGGGATGATGAGTGGAGAAGTGTGTGTGAAAGAGGAAAATGATAAAGTGGAAGAGAGAGTGTGGTTGCATAGCATGGGAAAACTGGGGTCCACTAATAAAATCATAGCTCACAGCTCGTAGCTCAAAAAAATATGAAAACATTTGAGGCAAAAGTTCAGCCCACGAGCTACAACTTTTGTCTGTATCACCTTTTCAAATTCGGAGAGCAAGTGAACTTTTAAAATTCAGCAAAACCGACCGTTTTTTTCCACTGCACAAGGTCCTTGTGGGGTCCTTCTTTGGATGATTCTTTTGAATACCTCCAAGAGTGAGCCCTCCATAGTGCATGTATGCATGCCACCTACCCTTGACCTTATTTGGTAGGTCTATAATTGAAGATATTGTTGAGATCATGATATAAGTGAATAGTACAACTAAGAAAATCAAATATTGAGGGGTCTAAAAAATATGTGCATGTGAAATATAAATAATATAAGTGGAAAAAATATAAAGGGGTCAAAAGAAATCTCTCTCATTATGAGGCTACTATAAAAAGATAAATATTTTTGGTGTTCTAATTTTTTAGAAAAAAAACAAAATAGATGTAGGAAGGGAAAAATCACAATAGTGAAAAAATATACACATAAATAAAACTAGTTTTTTTGGATTTTTGTTGGGGTAGAGTTACACCAAATATAAGAGAAGCTTACATGAAAATATTTCTATATGGAATAAAGAGTATGAAAAATGGTAAGAAAAATTGTGGTAATGGTGAAGCAATGTACAGAGCATAAATAACACACACCTAGGTAAAAATATTTAAATAAATACCAAAACAATTATGAATTTTTTTTTTATTTAGGCCCTATATACAAAGAAATATTTACAAACGCATGGGCCATAATATACTTATATTTTTTATATTTTTTATTTTTTTGGCTCAACTAGCCCAATGACTAGCTAATTGAGGGTTTTTTATTTCAGTAAGGAGATATGAGAAAAGTCCCCTAACTCACACGCACCTATATACAGTGAAAGGGTGAGGGTAACCACAATGTTTGAGTGATTTGATAGGGTGAGATAACTCACTATGGCAATTACAGAGAGCCGAAAAACGGCTATCATTAGCCCTCCCCCAGGATGATGGTATATTCATGTACCATCATAAAGAATCTTTTTCAAAGAGAGTGCTTCAGAGTCTTTGACAAGATCTTCATTGTTTGGCCCCTTGGAATTTTGGTTTGTGTTACACTCATGCTTCATGGAACAATACTTACATGGGATAGTTGCCTTTTGATGTGGTAGATCCTTTGGTAGAAGGCAACTCAAGTAAGGCTTCAAGCGATAGCCGTTTACCTTCCTGGAGTGCTCTTTCCCATTCAAGTCCATAAGTTGATAGTAACTTGAATTGAAATCCTTCTTGACTATGTATGGCCCCTGCCATCTTGTTTCAAATTTGGCATCAAAACGATTATTGAGTCGATTGTCATTCCTTAGCACAAGATCTCCTTCATTGATGCCTTTGTCCTTCAGTTTCTTGTCAAGCTTCTCCTTTGTCTGTGTGGCTTTTCTCTTATAGCACTCGTATGCTGCTTTTCTTTTCCACTCAAGCTCAGCTAAGGTAAGAAGTCGATCCATCCATGCTTCTTGATCATCTTGTGCTGATTTGCCATGAAGTCGCATTGTTGGAATGTTGAGCTCGATAGGCTGCAAAGCCTCTTGACCATAGACCAAGTGAAATGGTGTGAACTCCGTGGCTTCCCTATATGTGGTTCGATATGCCCACAAGGCACCATCCAAGAAGTCATCCCATAATTTTTTTTTGTTTTGCACCATCTTTCTAATGATTCTTGCAATGACACCATTAGCCTTCTCCACCAAACCATTTGACTGGGGATAGTAGGGTGTATTGTGACGATGTAGAATGCGAAGTTCTTCACAGACTTCTGTGAGCAATCCCTTTCTAAACCCTGGACCATTATCAGAAACAATCTCCAAAGGTGTGCCAAATCTACAACAAATGTGAGTGTAGATGAATTTGCTCACTGTCCTCTCATTTACCTTTGCCAGACTTTGAGCTTCCACCCACCTAGTCATATAGTCTACAACCACTAGAATGTAGAGTTTACCATTTTTTGTCCTAGGCAGAGGACCCATAGCATCAATGCCCCACTTTTCAAAGGGTCCATTTGCAAGCACGATTTGCGTTGGACCATAAATCAATCTTCTATTCCCATTTACCTGACAATTGTGACAACTTTTACACCAATGTTGGACATCCACATGCAGACTTGGCCAAACATACCCCGCAAGCAAAATATTTTTCACAGTTAATTCTTGGGAAAAATGACCACCACATGCCTCTTCATGAAAACCTTTTAGAATGGCTGGAGTTTTCTCGATAGTTGGTACTCTTCTGCACACTTGATCCTTCCCTCTTTGATAGAGGGAGCCTTCTAGGAAGAGATACATGCTTGCCTTCTCCATGAGTCTCCTCTTCTGAGCTTTTGTGAAGTCTGGTGGAAACTCACCCTCCAAAATGTAGCCAATGATGGGAGCCAATGACTCCAATCCCTGGTACCTCGGTTGCTTCACAGCAGCCGCCACCATGATGACCTGCACTTCTCTCTCAACACATGTAACTGCTTATTGTGCAAGTAAATCGGCATCTTCATTTTGTTTCCTCGGAATATGATATAGTTGCACTTCTTCAAACTGATTAAACATCTTACGAATGGCATGAACTTTTGTCCTTAAGCTTTCATTCTTGCATGCCCAAATGCCTAAAATCTGTTTAACAATGAGAAGTGCATCTCCCTTTACCATGAGACGTTTTATCCCTTGGCCAATGCACATCTTCAAACCATGAAGTAGTGTGTCGTATTCTGCTTCATTGTTGCTAGTTGAACCTAGTAGATTGACCTTCTCTTTCATGATCACCTCTCCACTTGGGTTGAGCAACACTAGCCCTCCCCCTGCTTTTCCTGTGGCTCGACGAAAAGCTCCATCAAAGAACAAGGTAAAAGCATTAGGAATACTTTTTGGTGGTGGCAATGGTAGGGTCTTTACTTCAGGCACCTTAATCTCTTTTTCATGCACCCTATAAGTGAGAATCCCTGCCAATTGTGCACGCGCACTATCTTCTACCTTGAAAGAGTATTGAAACTCTTGCAACTCCATAATCCACTTTGAGATCCTAGTACTAAGATTCATTTGAGATGACACCCAAGGGAGCAAATTCTCTGCGGTGAGGATTACAAAAGGTTTTGGGAGCAAGTAGGATCTAAACTTCCTTATCGCAAACATGAGAGAAATCATCATGAGTTCTGCCTCCGTGTAGCCTCTCTCTAAAGTATTCATGACCCTACTAGCAAAGTAGATGGGCCGCATCCTGGTACTATAGGGATCTTGTTGTAGCAAAACTGCACCAATTGTTTCTTTCCCAGCACTAGAGCTAACAAAGAATGTGTACTCCCAACAAGGAGGCATGAGTGTTGGTAGCTCTGACAAAATGGCTTTAATGTTACAAAAGTACTCTTCAAGCTCATTAGACTATGCAAATTCTACTTGTTGTGTCAACTTTTGCAAAGGGTGAAGTAACTCCGAGGCTAAGTGAATGAAGCGTGACATATACTTCACCTTTTGAATGAATGAGATGACCTCCTTAAGACTCTTGGGTGATGGTAGCTCAATAAGAGCCTTTGCCTTTGAAGGATCCACTTCAATGCCTTTGTAAGAAACTTTATGACCAAGCAAGATTACTTCATCCTCACCTATATGGCACTTTTCGGGGTTGAGTTGACCTCCCATGTCGTAGAGCTTCTTTAAACCTTCTTCTACCCTTTGTAGATGCAATGATTTTGAGCTATAAATACAGAAATCATCAATGAACATCCTAATTGACTTTCCAAAGAATGCTTGAAACACAATATTCATGAAACGTTGGAATGTTGCAGGAGCATTTTTCAGACCAAATGGCATGACTCTAAAAGCATAACAGCCCCAAGGAGGGATAAAGGTTGTTTTCAATTGATCCTCCAATGCAATCCCTATTTGAAAGTAACCTGAGTAACCATCGCACACAGTGTACTTCTCATGACCAGCTACCTCATTTAGTATCTCCTCCTGGAATGGGAGGGGAAAGTGATCTCTTTTTGTTGCCTCATTGAGGGGACGGTAATCCACACACACACACTCCACTTTCCATTTTTCTTAGGAGTGACAACAACAGGAGAGACCCACTCTGAATTATCCACTGGATAAATGAAACCTGCTGCTAGAAGCTTTCTTACCTCCTTGAGTAGAGCTTGTTCCTTTATAACTCCTAGCCTTCGTAGCTTCTGAGCTTTAGGTGTGGCCTCAGGCTTTAACTCAATCTTGTGTTGAACAACATCTACCCCACGCACGTCGGTGTAGTCTTTAGCAAAAAGCCTAGGAAACATCCTTAGCACACATTTGAACTCCTCTCTTTCATCCTTTGTAAGTGTTGTTGATAGAATACCTTCCAGCATCCCTTCATCTTGAACACCTTCGTTCTCTTGAGGACCTACCTCCTCCAAGCCTTGACAAGAGGTCTCTTGGTTGCTTGGCTTAAACCTTACCCCCATGACTTCGATGGAAGACTCCTCTTCAGTAATGCTGCCGCTACTTTCTTCTTCTGAAGTGCTATCGGTCCAACCTTCTTCCGTCTCACTTTGAGATGACTCTTCATGGAGCTCCTCTTGGCGTTGCTCCTTCATGTCAAAGACAACCTTCTTATGATTGTCATTCCTGCAAATTAATTTCCCACTCTCCCAATCCTGCAAAGCTCGCATTTTCATTAGCCATGGTCTTCCTAGGATAAATGGATAACCACTTCCCTTGGTCGACATAACATAAAAATCCACCGCTTTCTTAATACCAAAGGCCTCTACAAAGACATTTTTTCAAATGCCTACACACCTAGCCTTGCTATTGTTTGCCATCTTGACTTTGATTTTAGGTGTCTCATGGATGTGCATGCCTAGTCTTTGCATGAGTCCCTCTGTCATGATGCAAATTTGTGCACCCCCATCCACTAGACCTTTCCTAACCAATCTTCCTTTGATGTAACAGTCTAGCACCGGTGTAATGTCCTCATTCATTTCAGCTTGTGCAATTTTTACAACAGGCACACTCTCTTTTACCTTTCTCCTAGTGCTAACTGCCCTTGTTAAATCCCTCCTAACTTGTGGACATAATGCAAGAAATTGAGGCCATGAAATATTAGGACCCTTACCTCTCATGTCTTCCAACAAGTTGTACGGAGCCATACCATGTCCAAGAGGGAAGTCTTGGAGGTTGATATGATGTCGAGTCCTCTTGGTTTCATTGGTCTCCTTTGCCTTTTTGCCTTGTCCATGGTCACTCTGTGATGTGACTCCTTCTTTCTCTTTACCTTTTCCTCGGCCACGCTTAATGCCATTGGCTTCCATGCCAACCTCATTTGAATTTGTCACCTCTACCACATGCACATTTGGATCTGGCAAAGGTGGAACTCCTTCTACCCCTTGTGGAGGTGGTCTTGGTCCATTTGGCCTTTGTAGAAGCCTTGATTGATGACGAGCTCCTTCTCCTGCATTCATCACTGGGTAATTCAAGTTAGGTCTCCCTGGCTCTCCACGGGGCCAAGGACAATTATACATCCCATGTCCAGACTCTCCGCAATTCCAACATTGCAAGACTCTCCTAGTTCGTGGCTCTCTCTCTTCTGACTTCTTTTCTTGTCCCTTTGGACCTACAGCTTGTGCAAGGTGAATTGACAGGTTGCTTAAAGATTCATTTAACTTCTCAATCACTTCAGCCGTTACCTTAGGAAGCTCCCTAGATGTTGATGCTTGTGACTTACCTTTGGGTCTAAGACCTTCTATTGGAACCTCTCCCCTTAAGCACTTGAGTTTCCTATACTTCTCAGCACCCCTAGTTTCAGCTGCATCAAAAGTAGCAGGTGCACCCGCTTCAACTTTTACCTTAAGGTCAGGAAAGAGTCCGGCTATGAACCTCTCCTTCTTTAAAAATTCTGCACCATCACCAGGGTTAGCAACATTTCGTATCCATAGAGCCCAAAGACGTAGAAACTCTTGCTTGTACAAGTAGTAGTCATCTAAGTCTTTTTGCTTATGAGAAACAATGTCTTGCCATAGTTTTTGAGTGTTTTGGAGATCAAAGAAGTATTTCTTGAAACGATTCAAAACTTCCGTGTAATTCCCTTTAACTTCCTCAGGCAAAGAGTCAAACCAAGTGCTAGCATCTTTCCTAAGGACCACCTAAAATATTTCTACACGTTCTTGATCAGTTACTATCCTCTTGATACGGCAAGACATCTTGAAATTCGCTAGAAATAATTCTGCATCCTCTCCAGGCTCTCCAAAGAAAAGAGGATATCCAGACATTTGGCGTTGGCTCTCCATTGAATTGATTTCAAAGTGACGCGTTTTTGTTTTTTCTTTCTTTAAAAGATTTACACAATAATATTTTCTAAATTGCAATCTATTCTACAACAAAATAAAAATATTCACATCTAATGACCTATGATAATCAATAAGAGGTAGAATGACAGGGTTTGGTGACGCGAGAATTTCTCCTACTCTTTGGGCACCAAACATGAATACCATACGTTGTTGAAAATGGATTTTTCTACTAATTGCAATGTTTACTCTAATGTGTGGAGTGAAATGAAAGGGAAAAACTTGTATTCCTGGGCCATTATCCATGGTCTATGCATGACCTAATTCTTAAAACAAAACAAAAATATAGACGTCCAAACTAAGGCCGTACCTAATGAGAGGCAAAATAAAAGGATTTACTGATGCGTTTATCTCTACCAACCTAAGAGGACCTAAAATTCTACGAATTACTCGCTGAAATTGCAACTTAGTACTAACAATTATGGGTACCTTTTGCCTTGCAATGGGAATGAAGGGATCATACAAATTCTCGTGATTCATGCAAGCTACTTGATTATGCTAAAGGTTGAGCCTTCACAAAACATACACAAGCCTGTCCTCAGTGGGGGCACCAATTTGAGGCGGTCCGGGGCGGGCAACAAGAAGAGCAACCTCTAGACACCCTTCAAGGTTCCCGTGCTGCTCAATGGGGCTGGGGCACAACACAACACAAACCAAAACAACAAACCCCCAGCCAAATCCCAACTACACAAGGGGCACCACCTAGTTTAAGAGAGAACTAGGACGCAAAAGAGGAGAATCGTTAGAGCAACCCACAAACAAGCAAGGAATTTACACTAACCCTAACACCAATGGAACACTCTCACACACTAAAACACGAGAGAGAGAGAGAGAGAGAGAGAGAGAGAGAGAGAGAGAGAGAGAGAGAGAGAGAGAGAGAGAGAGAGAGAGAGAGATGGTGCTCGCGCTGCTTTGAAGTGTATCGTTAATGATCAAGCAAACATAAATATATATATGTAAGAAAGAGAGAGAAGGGGGAAGGGGGTGCTTGTTGCACTAATGCCTTCTTACAAATCTGTCATGACCAATCAAAGTGAGATTTGTATTTGTTCAACATAGCCTGAGTAAATTACACCACAACACATCACAAGAAAAAAGCCACCCCAATCATTGTCTTAAGGCTAGGGCAGTCCTCTCCACCCTGTCGCCCTCTTACAGCATGTGGGATTTATGGCTAAATTGATAACAATACCCGGAGACAAGCTATCAAGAACTTAAATAAAACACCAAGACACTTACACATCATTATTGTCCATGACTTCACGTTGGAAGGGAGACGAGGTATCCATGCTTAGTCCAAATTCACCCTCCTTGATTCAGGAAATGTTGGGCTTACACTAGTAGGAGAAATGATAGATTTCCTACTCTCAATTGAAGGATCATTCTCTCTTACAATGGCATAGAGTTCCCTTGCTAATCACCCCTAATACAACACATACATATGCCTAATGCCAATGAGATTCCACTCAAGAGCTCCTTCTCAAGAGGTTGAGCTTGGCTTCTCAAGCTATAGCATAGTGCTCTTTCTTCTCCCCCCTTTTTGTGCTAGCTACACCGTCCTTTTATAGCAATTTTGAAGGCTAGGGTTACTCCTCTAACCATGGTTGGGTTAGATTTTCAGCAATTTATCTAATTTCTTTTGCTTGGAATTATCAAGAAGTTGGTGGGGAAAGAGAGAGGAGAGAAATGGAGGTGATATGACTTTTCATAGTGGGTTAGTGTTAGTAGAGTTAGTATTAA
Organism: Adiantum capillus-veneris; assembly: GCF_014529385.1. NCBI lineage: Eukaryota > Viridiplantae > Streptophyta > Polypodiopsida > Polypodiales > Pteridaceae > Adiantum > Adiantum capillus-veneris. Next base: position 49,587,672 of record NC_140936.1, on the reverse strand, counting down.
TTTACAAATGGAATTGGATATTTACAATGGGAGTATCCATGTAGGATACAAATAAGGAAGAAAAACTCTTAAGAGGTAAGAAAAGGTGGATTTCTTACAAGGTTGATGCTCCAAGTGTCTTGAGTAGGGCCAATTTTGACGCTTGTTGACGGTCCACTAGCTTTGACGGTACATTTTTTCTCCCCTCTTGACCTTCCTTGAGAGACAAGGTAATTGAAGCTGAGTAATCAACCACCATGATGCTGTCTTTTAAGAGAAGAGGCTGAATTTTGTGGTTTTTTTTGATAGATATGGGTAATTTGGAGGAGGAAAAATGAGACTAAGTGGTCAATTTTGGAATGGAATTGTGTGTGGGAGGTATGAGTTCACCATGGTTTCTCTTATTCTTCAAGGTTGAGGAGAAGGTGAGTAGGGTGCAAAGAGGAGTGGTGAGAGAGGTGGGGATGATGAGTGGAGAAGTGTGTGTGAAAGAGGAAAATGATAAAGTGGAAGAGAGAGTGTGGTTGCATAGCATGGGAAAACTGGGGTCCACTAATAAAATCATAGCTCACAGCTCGTAGCTCAAAAAAATATGAAAACATTTGAGGCAAAAGTTCAGCCCACGAGCTACAACTTTTGTTTGTATCACCTTTTCAAATTCGGAGAGCAAGTGAACTTTTAAAATTCAGCAAAACCGATCGTTTTTTTCCACTGCACAAGGTCCTTGTGGGGTCCTTCTTTGGATGATTCTTTTGAATACCTCCAAGAGTGAGCCCTCCATAGTGCATGTATGCATGCCACCTACACTTGACCTTATTTGGTAGGTCTATAATTGAAGATATTGTTGAGATCATGATATAAGTGAATAGTACAACTAAGAAAATCAAATATTGAGGGGTCTAAAAAATATGTGCATGTGAAATATAAATAATATAAGTGGAAAAAATATAAAGGGGTCAAAAGAAATCTCTCTCATTATGAGGCTACTATAAAAAGATAAATATTTTTGGTGTTCTAATTTTTTAGAAAAAAAACAAAATAGATGTAGGAAGGGAAAAATCACAATAGTGAAAAAATATACACATAAATAAAACTAGTTTTTTTGGATTTTTGTTGGGGTAGAGTTACACCAAATATAAGAGAAGCTTACATGAAAATATTTCTATATGGAATAAAGAGTATGAAAAATGGTAAGAAAAATTGTGGTAATGGTGAAGCAATGTACAGAGCATAAATAACACACACCTAGGTAAAAATATTTAAATAAATACCAAAACAATTATGAAATTTTTTTTTATTTAGGCCCTATATACAAAGAAATATTTACAAACGCATGGGCCATAATATACTTATATTTTTTATATTTTTTATTTTTTTGGCTCAACTAGCCCAATGACTAGCTAATTGAGGGTTTTTTATTTCAGTAAGGAGATATGGGAAAAGTCCCCTAACTCACACGCACCTATATACAGTGAAAGGGTGAGGGTAACCACAGTGTTTGAGTGATTTGATAGGGTGAGATAACTCACTATGGCAATTACAGAGAGCCGAAAAACGGCTATCAATAGTTTTGTACATATGAACACGCATATACATACTACTTTGTACAAACCAAAAGTGGTTTATCATCATTTCGTGCCCAACCCAAGTTGAACATTTATGCTCAACACTCGCATCAAACAGTGACAAAAACCATCAAAAGGTGACCCAAAAGTTCCACTTGGATCATATGGAAACTCATCCACTTGCATAGCACCACCCATGTATCTAAGCATGGCACTCACACCAAATAGGAAAGCATATATATTCTTATCCAAATGCCACCGTCCGCCTAGATCCCAAGCATGATACATATCTTCTACATGGCTGGCAAATTCCATCTCATACCATATGCCATTACAATCAGTTGAAACCATAGCCACCTCAAATTCATCTCATGCCTAGAGCTCATGCCATTGATAGCCATAAATAACATCATCTCCTTGATGCAATAGTTGCTCTTCATTTTCCACGCCCAAGAGACCATCACTCCAAGCATCAACAACTCCATTCCAAATAACATCATCTCCTTGATGCAATAGTTGCTCTTCATTTTCCACGCCCAAGAGACCATCACTCCAAGCATCAACAACTCCATTCCAAATATGAAAACGCTCTTCAAGAACACTATCACTAGCATCCTCCTCTTCCACACAAGACAAATTCCACTTGAAAAGTTGGAAACATGAATACAAAGCTACACAACAAATCATGACCAAGTCCTCATCATGCCAAACTTCCCTACGACTCACCAACTGCCAATCAAGATCTTCACAAATAAAGGGAGATGGCCCAAACATACATTGAAGCATGTGAAATGCATCTAGCAAATCATCATGCAATCAAAAGATCACTTTTTCCTTTCCTACCCCATCCTCAAGGTGTTTGTATTGAGCAACCACAAGGCATGTATCATCAACAGGCATCTGTTGGAGATGGAACTAGCATCAAATCCTTGCACACATAGAACTCATTCCTATCACCTTCATGACCCAATACCTTTGCATCACAACCAGTAGAGGGTTGACCAACCCCTAGATCTGGTAAAGCACATGTATCCAAGGTCACATCAACCATCATAGCACCATCCTCTCCTGCATCATCTTCACTCATCGGTGGAGAAAGTCCTTGTCCATATCCCACCATCTCATCATCAACACAAGCATCCAAGCCCTATTGATGCAAATCCCCTTCCCAAAATATACATTGCTCTTTGTGCAAGGCTAGAATATCCTTCATTGGATCTAGTGACTCTATGTCATCATCGCATATATCGCTACATCAATACTCACAAGCATCAGATGTGTCACCATCATAGGTTGCCTCATCCTTGTCAATTTCGCTCTCATCATCTTCACTTTCTATACTGCTAATGCTCAAAATTTTGCATTCATCTACTATGTCCTTGCCATTTTGCACCATAGGCATGTGTATGGTCTCCAAAGTTGCTTCACATACTTCATTTGCATTGACTTTGCACATATGGGCATCCAAAGCTGTATCCAAGCTATTATCCTTACTAGCATAAGCATATACATCTGTGACTTTATGAACATAAAGGTCATCCACACTATCCATACCACGTACTGACAAAGGGCACTTCATGCATGTAGCAATGCACAACTTTCTCTCCTTCCGTAGTGCTATTTTTAATGCTTCACAAATAGATTTGGGCTCTTTCTCTTGCACTTTCATTTTAAGAATTGGCCACAAAAAATTCGTGAATACCTGTATTCTTTGGCTATTAATAAAAGAGGGATAAAATTCCTCTTTAGACATGGCTTCCACATGCAAGAGAGCATCTTTTCAGACTCTTTAAGCATCTTCAAATCTTGACCAAAATTCTGCAAACAGACTCGTGCTCTTGCATAAACAAACTAGTGACTTGTTTCCATGCATCTTGGTGAGGAATCACCATTCTTGAACCGCTTCAAAAATCATTTCTTAAGCATGTCCCAATTTCCCTTCTCATCTTGTGACAAGCCCTAATACCATTCTCTTGCATTACCTCTAACCACCAGATTGATACCTGCAAGTTTTGCACCTCACTTGGAACTACACGGCATAAACATGTCAAGTCAAACTCATATGATGCAATCCAATCATCGGCATCCTCACACCCTGTTAAAATTGATGGTTGGAATGTCACCACTATCTTAAAATTCCCTTCAACCTCGAAAATGTGGATACATCACTGCTCAAAATCCAAATTTTGGGTGCACAACCGACAATTTTTGCTCCCCAGTAGGATCGCCAAAGGATGATGGAGCAAAAGATGTCATTCCCATACTCACACACCCAGACAACTCAACACCACACAAGGAATTTACTTAAATTCTAGCCCACACACACCACCACTCAAGATCTCAATAAAAATACTACCCACAAGCTCAATTCAAACTCCAAACACCTTGACTTACAAGCCCTTGCCTGCGAGTTGCCTGCCCGCAGACACTACAAGGTGATGAGCGAGTTGATCAACACTTGAAATCACACTTGATGGTGACCAAAATATACAAGGAAAACCATGAAAAATGAAAATGTGTCAATTTGAAGCCTTTTCACACCATTTTTTGTCATTTTTAAACCTTTTTAGCCCCAATTTTGGCAAGTTTTGACCTTCGACGGGCATTTTTTGCGAGAAAAACCCAAATGGACTCCAAAATTCACAAAATTTTTTACTCTTGATCCTTGACACCCAAAGTCTTTTTTCAGATCCCCACATTCTATTTTTGACCACTTGTAGGGCAGTTCGCGCATCACCGCAGATCAGGCACCGTAAATAGGCAGTTATTGCATGTGTCAAACTTTTCGTGCGGGACGAGGGTTCTTACACCTATCACTTGCATTATTTACATTATAAAAAGCTCAAACACATTTCCTAGAGCCAAAAGAATCCATCTAGAACCATATCTAAGGCATCGACACACCTTGTCTAGGCACGTACGTATGCTCGACTGCCAGCACACAAACATGAATATTTATAATGTGCACACGTTGCACCACATTTGAAACTCAGCACCACTTTTCAAATCTTCTAAATGCATGTATTTACATCCTTTTGTACATATGAACATGCATATATGTACTACTTTGTACAAACCAAAAGTGGTTTATCAACGTCAAAGGATGTTTGATAGAATCGAGACACGTCTTTGAAGCACCAAAACCCCAAATTATTGAAAATGGAAGAGCATATATAATAGTGATTTTAAATAGGGAACTCACACTCTCTCACCTTGCAATTTGTATCATCAAAGCTTCTCTCACACACATGTGAAGCTCACAAAGTGGTTGCTACACCTAAGTCTCTGCTCATGCCTATAGGATTGGGCTACAATGTGATAGCTTGGGGATAATTTTACAAGAAGGAGAGGGTCCTGTTTATAGGTTGGAGACTCCTCATTAATATTATTCAAAATCCTTATTTACAAGCTAGCAAATCAGGATTATGAAATTGTTTTTGAACATCAAAACATTGCGGGCCTTCTTTGTTTGTTTGAGTCAAGGATGTGGGCTCAAGAGAGCGCATTATTGATGGTAGATAACATGAAAGTAAAGTTTTAAGGGAAGAGAGAGAGAGTTTAATCTATTTACAATATCCATAACACATGAGACAAACTACAAAGACCAATGTCTACAGTCCATAGTACAAAATCATGTATTCCTTTCGACTGAATATCCAAAAAAATACATCTTAGTATCGGGCCATATTAGGGAAAGAAGGTCGTGATTAATGTTACAGTATAAGTGTACACCATTCCATCCTCTCAAATAGCAGCCAAGGAAAGGACACCCTTACCTGCGTCCAAAGTAAGAAAACAAACTATTCGTTAGTTTTCATACAACATAACAGGTAACTAGGGTGACCTACTTGTCATCCATGTCACCCTGGTACTAGCGTAAGAAGAAAGCCATGCTGTTTAGATATAAGTGATGTGTAAAATTTTCCATAATGCAAAAAAACAAGATTATGAAAGTGTTAGGTCAACTCTTTTGCATTGTACATCCCTCTATTAATTTGAAGTGTAAAATAAAGTATGAAAAAGGTTTTTCCAATTGTTCCTTATCATTATCTAAATAAGGTTAAAGCTTTTCATAAAAAGTAAGTTTAACGCTGTTTTTGAAGCCAAAATCATCCTCAGATCAGCAATTGTTCAACAATTTATCAATTTTTAGAATTGTATCAGTCAAGTTTAGTATTTGGAAATCATATCCTGGGGTTGACAAGGCCTGAACTAGATGATACATTACTACAGGCCAAAAAATAGTAAACCGTAGTCCCCCAATAAAGAGCAGCCCTTCAGAGAATCTCTTAAAAGACCAAGATAATAGATACATTTTTCCATCAATAGGGTGAGTCAATAAAACCAACAAATCTACAACACACCAACCATTAGCATACTCCCAAGTTAGATGCACCAAAGCAAAACTCAACAGCTTAACAAAAGTCTGAAGCCAAACCATGGTTGATTACGAGCCCATATAGCCCAAATCAAGAAGTCTTTGATATATACAGGTGGTATATACCAACCAAAAGTACTCCAACGGTATATTTACATAGAGAAGAGGTGAATCCTAATGTATATATGGTCTATAACGTTCCTGTACACCATAGAGCAGAAAAAAAAAGAAACAACAACGGCCTATTGCTGTGTCAAGTCCATCGAATTAGTTGGATACTAGGTCCATAAAATCAAGGTTGATTACTACATATCAGCCCTAAGTGCAGCCAAATGTAGTCAAAACCAAAACAAGGTGTTTGTTATTAGTATCCTAAGCAGCAATTTCTACAATCCTATACTAAAAAGCAACCAGTATCCCGTATCTACTGCCCGACAAATAGACCAAAAGCCAACTATGATAAGGGTAAGTGATGGGTATTCTCAACTGAGATGCAATTTTGAAATAAAAACATACTCTCATAAGCCACACTATCCCTATAGTATTCTTACCATATTCTGTACATGGAAAAAGAGAGAACCAGTACCAGTATTGTAGAAGCCCCATACCAGCAAGATTATCTATCCAAGTCGAAGACCAGTATCATTCCAATAGGAACAATATTAGAATACCATTAATGAGAGATAAAATCTACATTTGTCAATGAATTTAATCGGCAAATCCATTTTTACATATGTATATTCATGTTCCCACATTCTTTTTCCCAAAACTAATTAGTGAAAGACTGTACCTTCTCAAGTACCTGTAAAAACCAGGTGGGATAATGCAACAAGATCGGCTAGTCAGTTGGTATAGATAGAAAACCTATCCAATGTGTATGCAAAATTACTTTTAATTAGCTAGGTGTGTTAAATTTTGAACCGTAATTCGAGCCCATCATTGCATGCAATAGGATATAATTAGGCAATTTCTGAGCCACTAAAAGAATATGCAAATAAGCTGGTCTTTTCTCCTATCAGAAACCAGAAAAGGAGTCATCATTCCCCTCCATAAGGCCGTGCATCCCGATACCAGTAACCGGTAATGAATCGGTCGGCATGTCTAATCGTAATTAGCCCAATCATATGCCTCAAATCCTCAAAAGAAATCCAGAAGTAGCAATAAGAGAACATTCCTCAACAATTCTTAATGCTTATGTGCAATAGATACTTTATGACCAATACAAATCCGTAGAGAATAGAACTAGTAGAATCATTAGTGAGAGATCCATAGATTATCCAACAAAACAAGCTTCAACCATATGACGCTTTATGCAACCTACTTACAGTTTCAATTCCCAGCTATAGCATTCTATCAGTACCAAGTTCTACTCATCTCATCAAAGACGAGGAGACAAACCCATAAAGATAAAGGCCAAAAAATGTTTATACCATGCAAGCTAGCTGCCCATAAAGACCAGCTAGCAAATCAATCCTCAGATTGCTGAGAAGACTCATACCAGAAGAGCATTGGCAAGATTTTACACTGTCATTTCCCAAAGTCAAGCAAAGCCAAGCCTTAACTAGATCTACCCAAATAGGAGCAGTAAGAGCAGCTTTAGCCGGTCATACCAACCCTTATGCCATCAATACCTATGGCACTGGTTGTCCAAAACCACCCAGAACCATCCCCAAAACAGTTCCCAATATTCAAATTATCCATGCTAGCAGATAGTACATCATAATACGACCCGAGATCTGAAAAAAAAAACCCTTACAATCGGCCTGTTTACAACAGTAGCTAATAGGTTGTGCAAACCGTAATTGATGCCAGCTTAGTTGGCCCATCTAACCCCATTAAAACAACTTCATGCAATAACAACTCAATCCAAACAGAAGAGGTAGTTCATGCATAAGACCCATTTAATGGGGTAACTAGTAGATAGCAGTTTCTATCCCCAAGGAGAGCACAATGTATTATGTATAGTTGGAAAACCAAGCAACTCCATGATTTCCAAGGGTCAGAGTATATCCAAGTGATACACTATGCCAATACTAGCTGCAAAGTCCGATTATTTCTAGAGGGATAACCAGATACGGAGAGAGGCACAAAGAGCAAGAGAGAGAGAAAGAGATATTTTATCAAGGTTTGAAAGCAACTTGAGAGAAATGGAATGATAATTCAGGATAGAAAGTCTGATAGACTCTAGCAATATGTAGAGAGAGAGAGAGAGAGAGAGAGAGAGAGAGAGAGAGAGAGAGAGAGAGAGAGAGAGAGAGAGAGAGAGAGAGAGAGAGAGAGAGAGAGAGAAAGGACCTTTCCCTCCTAATCCATAAATGTTGTGGTTGGAAGCTCTATGAGAGCAAGATATATTCCAAATAGGTGAGATATTTTTTTGTAGTCAATGATTGCAAAGGGTGAAAGCAAACCCCAGGATAACACCATGGATGAAGAGTCTCATATCCTCTAGAAGGAAGGAGAGAGAGAGAGAGAGAGAGAGAGAGAGAGAGAGAGAGAGAGAGAGAGAGAGAGAGAGAGAGAGAGAGAGAGAGAGAGAGAGAGAGAGAGAGAGAGAGAGAGAAATGAAATGAAATGCTATATTAACATCTTCAAAAGGCCAAAATGACCTATGAGACCAAACTGATACAAAAGTGGTGAATCTGTTACAATGTCTGGGTACCTTAGTACTAAAGTACTAAGTGTGAAAATAAATGTGAAAAGCTAAATACAAAGTACTAAATAAACTTCTTATGAGCATTCTGGGTGTCTGGCTAGAATGCTTCTAATCCTTTGTTGTAGTCTCCTCCGGTGAAGTGTGCTTTTGCATCTCGGTCGTGGTCGTCTTGATTTCCTAAGCTCAATCGCCTTGTCAATGAGGGTGCCTTTGGTATGAATGTGGGTACTCCTTTGTGCTGGCTTCTGGTCTCTTTCTTCTCCTTCCGCTCCTGCTTCTCTCGATTTGAAGAAATCTGTGATCTGCCTCTAAGGCTGTAGTGCTCTTTGTCTTCTCATTAGGTTATCCCTATGCCGATGTAGGTCTAGTAGGTAAAAGCCTAAGCATCTTTGATCTTCGTATTGCATGACTCTATCTAGAGGTCCAAATCCTTCTTTAAATAGGAAATGGAAACGCCCATGTATCTCATAGTATACGTGGTGTAATTCTGTCTCCGGCTCCATTCCGCATAACTTGCAAATTTTGCTCTCAGGTGGGATTCCCCTAAATTTGCCAAATTCAATTTCCAGGTGGTGTGAGGATGTACAAATCTGACCAATAGGACATCTCAAACCATGAGATAGGTGGGTATCCATGTAGCTCGGGCGAATCACAAATCCATCTTCAGATAGCTGTAGGAAGTTTTCTTTGTAGTCGGCCATCTTCGTGCCCAATTCTTGTGTAGGGTCTACCCATGTCCTCTTAGTATCCAACTGTATAAGATCCCGACGGATGATTTTATTAATCTCCGTTCGTGTAATTGCCAGTGATGGAGCCTCAAGAGAGTATTGGAAGGGGGGTAATCTTTCCATACTTAACCCGTGTCTCTGAAACCACGACAATAGTTGCACATACCAGCATGATGTATCCCCTTTCATTGCTAATTATCGAGAGGATTCGAGGGCCAGACTAGTATATCGGCAATTATTTGTATCCCATAAACCATGTATAAAGGACACTGATCTGGTAAGAGCTTCAATTTCTATCAGAGGGGCAGCTAGTTCCGCTTGGGTAATCGCGTGTGGTACGGAGACCTTGGCTCTAATCATTCGGGAAATCATTGATACCAAAGGTCTCTCCATTGACTTCCAATTATCCTGATCCACAGATGGTCCCCAAATCTGGACCCCATAAAGCATAGCCGAAGCCACCACAGTATCAAAGAGCCAAAGTTTGTTCGTGATTCCTGAAACTGCACTTGTGAACACATCCTCTCCAACCCTCCCAAGGCTGCAGAGGCTCTGGACAATCTAGCGTCCGCTGCTTTCTTAAGAGTAAACTTCGGTCCTGCAAATACCACACCAAGGTATGTGTATGCATCTGTGTACTCGATTGTATCCTGGCCATATGCAAATGTAGGTGCCAATCTCCTAACCCACCGCGGTGTGGTGTTAAACACCATAACTTTGGTTTTACCCAAGTTTACCGACAATCCATTGTCCTTTGCAAATTTATGTAATGCATCTAGCTGCCTCTGCATTCCATCTTGTGATTTTGCAACAACAAAGGGATCCATGACCCTGCAAGTTGAGCACCTCTGTCACCCTCTCTATCAATGTAATTTGATACCTCATCTATGTACATACCAAATAAAGTAGGGGACAATGGGCATCCCTGCTTTACTCCAACGGTGGAATGAACAATGTCGGAATCCCCTTTTGGAGTACGTACATAACCAGTTACTAACCCGTATAAGGCCATGATCCCCCAAATAATCTCTTTGGGGACCCCTAACTCTTGCATTCTGCGCATCAATTTGGCCCTTGGTAATGTATCAAAAACTTTCCAAAAATCCACAAAGCAAAAATACATCCTTCTCCCGCTTGCTCATCCTTACTCAATAATGGCTCTGAGCGTAAGAATATGATCTAAAGTGGAATAACCTCTCCGAATCCAGCTTGTCCTATTTCCCTTATGCCCTCAATCTCTACTCATCTACTCAATTTTTTTTCAAGAATGGATGCGTACAGTCTACCATAATGGTACGGTAGTTCCCGGGTATCATAGGATCCCCTGACTTGAAAATAGGTACGATAGTAGATAATTTCCAAGATTCAGGTAATCCTTCACACATGACCGGATTAAACAGACGAGCAAGGACTTCTGAAAGTAGATCCCTAGAATGGATCAGATGTTCTTCTACTAAACCATCATGATCATATGCTCTTCTTGTCTTCATCTTATCAATGGCTTTTTTCACCATTTCCGTAGTAAAGAAAGTACTAGTAGCAGGGCATGGCTCTAGCAGATCTGGTAATGGAGGCTGTCCAGATACCATATATAATGATGCTACATATTGACCCCAAATATCAGGAGAAGTAATTGTCGGAGGTGGTGAGTGCTCGTGAAATAAACGCAAGGCCTCATGTGAGTCCGGACTCAAGAAGAGCTGATATAAATCCTTCTCCAGTCTAGCTAAAAATGCCTTTCTCTTGCGACGTACTATATGCCGAAGAGAAATCCGAGACTGCTTATATGTGATGATCCCAAGTGTAAGCTCTTTCTGGCAAATATCAGGAGAAGTAATTGTCGGAGGTGGTGAGTGCTTGTGAAATAAACACAAGGCCTCATGTGAGTCTTGAATCAAGAAGAGCTGATATAAATCCTTCTCCAGTCTAGCTAAAAATGCCTTTTTCTTGCGATGTACTATATGCCAAAGAGAAATCCAAGACTGCTTATATGTGATGATCCCAAGTGTAAGCTCTTTCTGGACCTGGGTTCTCGCCTCTCTACATTCCTCGTCATACCAAGTGTTTTGAGGCATGTTCCTAGATCCTCTCTTCTGATCAGGTTGAGTATGTGGGTATGCCTCTTGTGCTGCTCCATGTAGTATCTCTATTAACTGAGAAGTAATCTCCTCTACAGTATATACTGGCTCGGCTGCCCACATCCTATTATAGATCTTTTCCACATAGACTGAATCAGTCTCTGGCGTGAAAGTATATCTTGTGTGTGTCTTCTTCCTTTGTACTTGAGAGGCATTGTATTGGAAGGAGATTGATAAGGTCAAGAGAGAATGATCCACTGCAATCCCAACCGGTATGGGTCCCACCTTAAAGTCCTCGATACTAGAAATAAAGCTTCGTGAAGTCATGACATAATCCACTGTACTGGCCCCATGCCTGTGTGGGAAGCACATGAATCCCCTAGATAAAGGGAAATTCTCTAGACCATTAAGTATGGCCAAACCATGTATAGTTTCCATCTGCATGAGATGTCTCCCATAATCAGTGTGTTCTTTATCCTGTGAGTTTCTAGTAAGCCCCCTCTGTGATAAATCCACTTCTCTGAGCATTTCCTCAAAAGTATCATAGAATACTGCTTGAGAGTTGGCCGTTCTGGCATTAAAGTCTCCTAAGAGAACGATGTATCCATCTCTAGAGAACTCCCATATGTCTTTATTCAATATGGAGAAAGGGGACTGTCCTTTAGGTGAGGAGTAGACTGATGTACTTGGAGAGAAGTAGCATATAGCGATATATAGAAATCTACCTATCTCGGCTCTCATTCTCACCCACATGTACCTTGCTTGCTCATCTTTCCTGATAATCTGTAGTAGTGGTTTCAGCTCCTCTTTAAATAAGACTGCTACTCCTCCTGAACCCCGGCTACCCCGTAGAGATCTCTTGTTTGGTCGACCAGCTATTTCCCATAAATAACCCTTCACATGTGTCATAAGCTGTCCCGGTATTTGGTGTGTCTCTGAGTAGAAAACTATGTCTCTGTCCCTAAAGTGTCTTCGAAGGCACCTACATCTAGCCTATATGATCCATTACAATTCCATGCCGCTATCCGGAGTGTCGCCCCATAGGTCTCGCACTGTTGTGAGTGGGATGGAAAGACACAGAACGCCTCTATAACAACCCGACACACACTCTTGGGAAGACACACACACACACACACACACACACACACACACACACACACACACACACACACACACACACACACACACACACACACACACACACACACACACACACACACACACACACACACACACACACACACTATGGGGCACCACTCGGATTACACAATCCACCTGGCCGAGACAGGGAACACACCGATGGAGTGAGAGGAGAGAGACTATCTGTTTACCCACTCCACACAGAGACATACACACACACACACACCCAAAAAATTAAGCTCAAAAGAGGAGAATTTCTGATGTTTAGATACAAATGAGCTTGGGCCAACACCAATGGGGCAAATAGCTCACACAATATGGGTAAAATAAGCCAGATACAATCACAAAGTGGAGCAGAAACTTCGCTCATAGGAGAAACTTCCACAGCAAAAACAACAGAAAAAGAGGGAGGAATTTGGCAAAATGGACAGCGCCATTGCGTACGGAACGGCCCAAAACTCCAGTCTACAATGTCAAAGTGCTCAAATCTGACCTCGGATGAGAAGTTTACGGCCAAAACATGCTCCAAAAACCCCAAAAACACAGTTGCGGCTGTTCCTCCTCTCTTCTCCACGTTTTTTCTGGTCTTCTCTCATTTTTTTCAGTTCCCACACTTAGCTTTATTACTTGGGCACCCTTGGCCTTTTAGATGACCTCAAACGGACCCCGAATAGGCCAAAAACTGACCTCGCAGTGCATAGTTGTCACCCTGCTGCATCCATGCGCACACCTGGCACTCAAATTTTTCCAATAATGCATCTCACAACCACGTGAAGTGGCCCCAAAATATGGTCCTCGTGATGACCTTTCTGCATAATTATCACAAAGAAACACCCACGTTGTGTCCGTACTTCTCCACGTGCAAGTATTGACCCCATTCGCCCTCCTGACGCCACTAGATGCCATCTGACGCACCTGCTTACCTCATGTCGTTGGCCCGCGGATAAGTTCCTCGAGAATTTTTACGCCTACCAACTTCTCCTTATTGTAGAAAAAACACACTGGTACTGGTGATAGTGGAAATTGATGCACTATGTACATGCTGTCCTACCTGTACACATGTGGGCCCCACGTAACCACCTGGCTCTGGAAAATGGGCAATCCTTTATTCGATGCACCATGCATGTGTATGTACATATGTGCAATCCCTTGCTCCAAAAAACTCTTGACATAATTTGCCTATCCCCTAGCCTACTAGATCATTCATGATCAGCAGCAACAACAAAAAGAGATATGAGACTCGCCTCATCAGAGGTCTCCTCATCCCTCACAGACATCACTTGCTCCATAGACATCTCATCTTGCTCCACCATCATCAATCTAGCATGATACAATTTTAGACGCAATCCATTTACCCTTGACTTATGTAAAATCCCATCCAGGTTAGCCAACTGATATGTACCATTCGGAAAACACTCCACTACCTTGAAAGGGCCTTCCCACTTAATTTGAAACTTCTTGTGGAAGGTGTTGTCCAGCTTACTGTTGTAGCGCAAAACCAAGTCATGCTTCTTGATACCCTTACTTTTGACCTTTTCATTTATCTTTGCCAAAGCCCTATCTTGCATCTGCCCATAATGTTCCAATGCACTCATCCTATCCAGCTGAACCTCTTGTAACTGCAAGAGCCTCAATTTGAATGCATCACTAGGCGGCCCAAGCAACTTCTCTAACATCTTGACTGCAGGCAACTCTACCTCCACAGGCAATAGTGCTTCCTTTCCATACACCAAATGAAATGGAGTAAACCCTGTACCTGTCTTCACCGAAGTACGGTAAGCCCATAATGCACTAGGCAATTCCAAATCCCAATTCTTTCCTTGGTGCTCTGTCACTTTCGAAAGAATTTGTACCAACTCACCATTGAATCTTTCATTTAAGCCATTACACTGTGGGTAATAAGGAGTGGTATGCTGATGCCTAATCTTCATCTTTGCACATAAAAAGTCTAGCAGTTTAGCTCTAAATCCTGGCCCCTTATCTGAAAGTAGCTCCAATGGCACCCCAAACTTACAACATATTTCATCATACACAAACTTTGCCACATCCTTTGCAGTGATCTATTTTACTGCTATAGCCTCTGCCCATCTAGAGAGATAGTCCACTGCAGTCAAAATATAGATTTTGGCCCTGCTTGTGATAGGTAATGGGCCTATTGCATCAATCCTCCACTTTTCAAATACATCAAACGCCATAATGGTTTTTCGTAGCTCTGGCTTCAACACTCTCTTCCCAAATGCTTGACACCTATTGCAAGACCTACACCAATGGTGAACATCCTTGTGCAAACTAGGCCAGACATACCCCTCTTGCAAGATCTTATGCAAAGTGATCTTTAGAGAAAAATGGCCACCACATGCGCCTTCATGATTCTCTTCCAACACTCTATAAAGCTCCTCCCTCCAAGGTACACGTCTCAACACGAGATCAGCCCCTTTCATGTATAAGACATCACCAATCAATTTGCACATGTATGCTCTACGCACAAAACCATACTTCTTAGACTTCTGAATCTCCTTTGGAATGATTCCTGTTAGCAAAAACTCCTCTTCTTGAGCCAAACTTTCCCGGCCATGATAAAGAGGTAAAGTGGTCCTCAACACAAATAGCTCCCCAATCATGCTTTGAGCTGCTTCATGTGCCTCTCCATTTAGAGCACGTTCAATGTGTCTAATGCTCCATGCTTCAAACGTTTTTAATAGACCTTTAATTCTGAAACACATTTCCTTCAATGAGCTGTTCTTGCTCTTCCACACACCCAGCACTTGCTTCACCACTAACAAGGCATCACCTTTTATGCTCAACCTTCGAACCCCATGCTTCAAACAAATGTGTAATCCGGCTTCCAGAGTAGCATATTCAGCCTCATTGTTACTATGAGCATCCAATTTGAACCCCCTCTTGCATACTAGCTTCCCCTCTGGATCATAAAGTGCTATACACCCTGAAGCTGCATCATGGCTCTTTCTGTATGAAACATCAAAGAACAACACATGTGCATTGCTGATCTGTGGCACTTCTTCAACTACTTTTCTCACCACCTCTTCCTTAACAATAAGGGGATTATCCTTGTAGGTCAACAAATCGGCTAGGGTAGCCCTTGTACTGTCTTCCACTAGAAAAGAGAACTCAAAATCTTGCAGTTCAATCACCCATTTCTTCACCACATTTGACATGTTAGTGCCATTAATTAATTGTGGCAAAAAGGCATAACTCGTCAAGAAAACAAAAGGTCGTGGTAGCAAGTAATGACGAAATCGTCGACAAGCAAATATTACACTGGCCATCACTAGCTCTACTTCCGAGAATTTTCTCTCCGCTAACAACTTCACCCGGCTTGCACAATACACTGGCCTCATGTAATGGCTGCCCTTCCCCTTTTGCAATAGCATGGCTCCAATGGCATCATCCCCTACTGATGGATTTACATAAAAACCTTTCTCCCAATCAGGAGCCTGCATGGCTGACAACCCCTCTAACACCTCTTTCACCTCTTGAAACACTTCTTCACACTTGTCATCCCATTGCAATGGATCATGCTTTGCCACTTGTGTAATGGATAAAGAGGTACTACTGCAAACTAGGAGGAGGAAGAGGAGGCAACACAATGATTTTGTGGAGGCTTTCAAGGGACAAGTTAAAGAGTTTAAAGTGTGTGTAAGGATCGGGAGGGGAAAGGGAGCTCAAGGAGGTTCAAAGTTGAAAGGCTTCATTGTTACACAGTGAGCTGCACACACTTAATAAAAGATGCACTACAGCTAAAGGGACAAATTGATGTACACAGAAAAGTAGGATATCATATTGCATAGCCTATATTATATGTACAGCACAAGGCTTTATATAGGGCCTTGATATTACACGGCTGACACAAATGCCTATACATGGCTTATTCTTGTGTTTACAGCAAATATACTAAGGTGTCAACATCAACTCAAATGAGGTGTAGAGGGATGTCCCATGACTATCTCAACAATCCTCCCCTTAGGCATGGACTATATTGAATGAAGTTGAATCGAGACCTAAGGCCACACAGGCTAATGGTCACACAAAGCGAGGTAGTCTCACAGACTATAGTCACACAGACTGAGTGGTCTCCTAACATGGTGTCACACAGACTAAAAAGTCCTCCCCTTAAACAGAAAAGGTGGAAGACTATCCATTTTACAGTACATCAGTATATTCGCAAAAGTAGTTGGGGGCGGCACACACATGGAGACAATTCTCTTCCTGTTCAGCTGTATCTCCGTCCTTTTCTTCTGCAAGATTGACTCTATTTTTGTTGATTCCTTGGCACTTTGATGGTGGATGACCTTTGATGCCGCAATTGCTACAATATTTGTTCTTGTAGCAGTCCTTGGAGAAGTGTCCAGGCTTCCCACATTCATAACACTTCTTGTTGTTTAATCTAGGTGATGATGATGACGCCCTAGATGATGATGATGATGATGTGAAATAAGCTCCTCCCACTGATTCATATTTCTTCTTATTTTTCTTTTCTTCTTCATGGATTGCCCCTGTAACATATTGCAGAGAAGGAATGGGTTCCTTTTGCTCTAAGACTGTTACTATGTTGTCAAAACTTTCAGGTAGAGCACTTAGCAGCACATCGACTTGATCTTCTTCCGGGACTTGGCACTGAATGTAAGTGAGCTGCATGATTATGCTCATTAGTCTATTAACGAGGCTTGAAACATCCTCCCCTTGGAGCATAGTAAGTTTGTAAAGGTTTTTCTTTAAGCTAATCTTACTTTGCTTTTGTTTAGCACCAAAGTTATGTTCCAGAATATCCCATGCTTGGATTGCAGTGGTACAGCTATCTGTAAAATGCACATAATTATCATGCAGTGATGTGATAATTATGCCGAGTGCCTGTTCATCTTTAGCTTGTGCCCGTGCGATTTGGGCTCTAGTGAGAGTGCCTTCAGCAGAAGTGGATGGTTCGCTTATTTTCGGTTTTACAACAGACCATAGTTGCTTTTTCATAAGATATCCTCGCAGTTTGGTCTGCCAAGTGTGGAAACCATCTCCATTGAATTTTTCAATCGCTTTCTCTCCCATGATGCAAAGTGGTTCCAAACGCAGAGGGTCTCGGTCTTACCAATAGAGATACTATCTCTATGGCAGTGTCTTGCCCTTTACAGGAGGTAATATGAATGTCGGATTATGCTTAACTTGCGAAGTCACTCTTTGCAAGTAGGATTTGCAAAGTTCCTCTTCACAAACAAAGAAGGTTTAGCCCTGAAGTCGAGGGAGAGATTTGATTATCTGCTTTGCACTAGTTGCTTGTAGGGAATTTACAAAAGCTAAAAAAAAAACTTTGTACAAAAAAGTTGTTGCTTGTTGCTATGTGTTGCAGAGAGTTTTGTCGATGTTGTTGAGCCACCATGAGATGAGGATCCTATGGTGCTACGCTTGCAAATGATTTATAAATGTGCAATACGCAATGCATGTGGGACATGCTGCTTAAAGGGATAAGTGAGCCATTGCGTGGGTACAAGGGCTTATAAAAGGTTACAAAAAATAAAAATGAAAGCTTCCGAAATCTGTCGATTGCCAAGAACGAGCAGGACCCATCTAAATGCTTGGGAGTGCAAGCTTAAGCCATTTCAAAAATTGAGGAGCTAATTAGGAGCGCTTTGCTGCTGTGATTGCATCCTTGTGGGCTGATCGGGGTTTTGTTGAACATGCTAATGATGAGCTTGTGTGTGTGTGTGTGTGTGTGTGTGTGTGTGTTATGAAGATAGCGCTGCAACTTCCGACTAATTGCTTTGCATTGAGTGCATGTAGAAGGCCAACGCTGCAGCTTGTTTATGTGTGAAACAATCAAGCTCTTGCTCGAGTTGCTCAATTGATGTCGTGAGCTCGTCTGCACTCGGTGCTGCTTTCGATTGCTTGCTGGAGAGCTCCCAAGACTTCAAGGCTTGCTTAGTGTGTTTTTGCTCACAGATTGTAGCCCAATTTCTTGCTGCAACTACACACTCTGCGGCTCGCTATTTGTTGGCTTTATTGGCAACTGATTGCTCCTCAGATTGCTTGATTTTCCCTCAACCTGCAAAGCTCAAGAGTTCTTTGCTTTACCACTTTTGGATTCTTTCCTCTCTCCGATACTCTGTTCCTTCCCTTGCTTTGATGCAGTGCCAAGATCTACCTTGCTTCAAGCTTGTAGCTCTGCTCGCTACTGCTGGACACTCTCCTTGATTCAATTCCTTTACTCTCCTACTAGCTACTGACTGTCATGCCCAATTGGCCAATTTTGTGTTATTGCCTTCCAGACAAGTGTGTGCTTGATGGAAGTTGGACAAATGGGTATTCTAAGGATTGTGTGCGGTATTGCTAAGCTAATGGAGGTGCTAACCGGCTCTGATACCAGTTGTAAGGATTGGGAGGGGAAAGGGAGCTCAAGGAGGTTCAAAGTTGAAAGGCTTCATTGATACACAGTGAGCTGCACACACTTAATAAAAGATGCACTACCACTAAAGGGACAAATTGATGTACACACAAAAGTAGGATATCATATTGCGTAGCCTATATTATATGTATAGCACAAGGCTTTATATAGGGCCTTGATATTACACGGCTGGCACAAATGCCTATACATGGCTTATTCTTGTGTTTAAAGCAAATATACTAAGGTGTCAACATCAACTCAAATGAGGTGTAGAGGGATGTCCCATGACTATCTCAACAGTGTGTCCACAAAGCAAGCGGGTGAAAGAGGTCCTCATACAACATGCTTTCCAACATGCAGACTTAAGGTTGCAAACATCTCCTCCAAGTTTTCCACGGCATCGACCCAACTGTAAGTTATTTTGAGTATCTCACTTAGTGCATGATTATATTTGAAGGTTAAGTGGTGGATATCATCTTTGGTATGTTTCAAATATTTATCCATCGAATAGGATGGATTAGCAACCAGTTGAGATCATAGTTGGGATTTTTGATGCTTTCCATGCATTTATTGGTGAGCAAATGTACCAAGGAAGACAACACAAGGAACTTGCAGATAATGGAATATTCTTTTATGATATGTCATATTTGGAACCGAGAACTTCCTTTGGTTGGGGTCGTGTAGCTCCTTTGTCACTTCCATCCTTTGACAGCAAGGATTGGTATGATATGTCATATTTGGAATCGAGAACTTCCTTTGGTTGGGGTCGTGTAGCTCCTTTGTCACTTCCATCCTTTGACAGCAAGAATTGGTCTCTGCCAGCTTCGCAAACTAGTAAAAGCTTTAGGAATAGGTTGTTTCAGGATATACAAAACTCCCTCAAGTATTCAATTGCCACAAAAATAGTTCGGCTCCAACTATTTATGCCTCTTGAAGTGTTTGTAGATTTCTTCTTCAATGAGAAAATAAGAACTACTGCAACAATGTTCATTTGCAAGTCTGAGAGCTGTTTGGACTTTTTAGATAAAAATTTGTATTTTGCAAAAGAAGTCCATAATTTTCAAGTTCATTATAAGCTCTCAAAATTTCATAGTGTCGTTTTACTATTTTAGATATCATCTTCTTAGTGGGAAGCTTATTCCACTCGACCAAGATATAGAGTCTAGCCTCGAGAACAAACCTTTATCAATGGAACTCTAATTAAGAGATAGCCTACTTACTGTGATGAAGACAATGTCAAGCACAACTCTTGCACAGCTCAGGGTAGACCTTACATGTGAAGAACTTCCACTTTTGCTGAAATTGTATGCATTCAGTCTCAACAATAGAAAGGTGCTTACTAAATGGATGAATTTTTATAGTCTTTAATACATTAAGACGTAGAATCTAACTCTTTCTTCTTCTCAAATTCCAAGACGCAAGGAGAAACAACATTGTGTAAGGAGTCCCTCTCAAATACACTTCACTTAATTTCTTCCATTGGAAACTAGGTCACATACCTTGTGCACACAGTGAGCTTTGATGCCATAGAAACCATGATGTACTCTTCAAAATGACTAATACAGAGACATTTTGTGCCGCTCAAAGAATGTTTAAAAAATGTACACTTTTCATTGTCTCAAAACTTTAAAAATTATGTTGTTTCTATCAAGATGTATACAAAGAGAGGTAGTTATTGCTCCCTTCCCCTATGCCACTGGTCCCCTATCCTCTCTCCCGTTTGTTGCTGCCACTGCTCCCCTGCCCTCTCCCTCGGTTGCTGCCACTACTCCCCTGCCCTCTTCCCCGGTTGCTACTTTTGCCATGCTGGTCTCGGGCATCCTTTTGCATCGTTCAAAACCATGGGCCTCTTCCATTGCTTCCCATGAATCTTGCACCTGTGAAGCTTCCCTCTGTTCTTGCTCTTGCCGTTGATGTGTACCCCATTCCTCTACTTTTGCAGCATCCGCATAATATTGATTTATTGCTTCTTGCATATTTTGAACCTCCTCTTGAGTCTAATTATAGTGCTATGTCACTTCGTCAATGCGATCCTGTTCGAACTCCTCAGCTCTCGTCCCTTCCTCTCTTGTAAATCTTTTTACTGAGATTATAATATGCTGGATGGCCATTACAAAAAAAATGCCGCACATCGTTGGGGGTGTAGTTATGTAATTGAAGTTCCTGTAGAAGTGTGATAATAGAAAAAAGTCAATACCGAGCGATTAAGGCACCTATCGAATTCCATAAACCACGGACTTGCTTGGTATTGACCCATGTCTTAGCGGTAGTGAGCCATCTAGTGAACCAAGCGTGACTTCCAAAGAAAAGCTTGAGACGTAACACATAGCAACATTGACGAATGTCCCAAAGACATGGGTCAATACCGAGCGAGTGGTATCACTGTCCAATTCCATAATCCACTGACTCGCTTGGTATTGACCCATGTCTTAGCCGTAGTGAGTCATCTAATGAACCAAGCATGACTTATAAAGAAAAGCTTGAGACGTAACACATAGCAACATTGACGATTGAATCTAAGACATGGGTCTATACCGAGCGAGTGGTATAACTATCCAATTCCATAAGCCACTAACCCTCTTGGTATTGGCCCATGTCTTAGCAAAAGTTGATCTATTTAATGAACCAAGCGTGACTTATAAAGAGCTTGAGAAGTACCAGATAGCAATGTTGACGACCGCATCCGTTGTGTTGGAGTTAAAGAAACTGTGCACATGCACAAGAAGTCTTATTGATTGAGGTTGAAAATGCAGGCCTCCTCTGACCTTCCATGCAGTAGTATCTGTGCATGCAGAGGTGCTGCAATGATCAGAACTTGCAACTCCTCTTCATTTTCTTCGTTGATTTGCTCTAAAATAATCAACTCCTCTAATAAAGGCTCCTCATTGGATGGACCTTATGAAGCAGAGCCTTTGACTTGCCTTTCTTGAGCTTTATCCGTGGCTGCCTCATTCTCCTCCCTTAATGGCACAGGCTCCTCCCTAACAGGATCCTCCCTTATTGGCACATGCTCCTCCCTAATAGGCACATGTTCCTGCCTTACAAGCATAGGCTCCTCCCTTACAGGAACATGATCCTCCCTTACAGGCACACGCTCCGGATCCTTCATACCTTGCTCATTTTGCTTCAAAATTGGTTCCTCCATAACTATCTCTATTTCTTCAATGACCGCCTCAGGGTCCACCGTGGCCTGCTCATTCCCCTCATCGGCTGGCTCAGCTTGCCCATCTATGTCATTTCTCTCAACCCGTGATCGTTTCCTTCTACTATTTAATCCAGCCCTAGAAGGCTCTATCTATCGTGCATGATGATGGAGAGGGGGGATGTTAAGAATATCCATGGTTCTAATATCCCGGATAGGTACTGGCTGAAGCAAGCCATCATAGCGGAAGCGTAGCCTCCGAAGAGTGTCAAAATCTCGCGGCATGATAGTAACGTAGTGTGCGTGGACAGTCAAGATATATCCATCACTGAAGATTCAACGAGGTTGTCTTCTGCAATTTCTTGCAGACAGAGAAGTGCACTGCTGGCCCATTGCATGCCCACTCTCCAATGCTTGCAAATCTCTTTCACTACTCGCTGGAATGGAAGACGTGGAAAGGGTGGTTCCATGTGTCATTCGATCCTTCGAAGCTCTTGTAGGAAACCTATGTGTGCCTCATATTGGCGTCTTCTTGATTGAGCATTCAAAGAGTCACATGTTGCCCTTCTCCGTGGCCTTTGCACGAGGTATCTCTACAAATAGCATAATAAAAAACTACAATGTTGTTTGGTGGACAAAGCAACAAGCGGCCGTAGCCAGAAGGACCACAATTTTCTGAGAAACCATTGTAAAATTCTTTTGTAAAGAAGCATCTCTAAGCCGGGAAATTGTCAAGGATGTATGATTACTCTTATGGGAGAAATTGTATATCAGAGAGCCAGATTTAGGATTAGGGGCTTATGGCCGGACAAGCCATTTTGTAAAGGCCTAATCTATAAAGGTCATTTTTTGGAAGTTGGAGGATAATCTTTTGAATGGAGAACTGAGAAGACAGCGTACGGTTGAGAGCTCCTTCTTGTTCAAGCTTGTAATCTTCGCCATTACGACTACGGTAATCCAAATTTAGATTTGAGTATTGCATTGTGTTCCTCTCCTCTTTCTCTTTCATTCAAGTGTAATCATTCAAGATTCGGTGAAGGTTTTCGACTACGAGTTTGAGGCCTTAAATCGCTGTTTTGAGTGTTTATATGCGTGTTTTATGTTGTTTTGACCCTAGGAGAGGCTTTAGGGACCCTAAAACGACCCATTAGGATCATCTATTCGCTGTTTTTGTTGACTTTGGAACGAACGATTGCAATCATTGTACCTCTCCAGAATGCTATGACAGCAATAGGACATGTTCCTGATAGTCCCCTATAGCTCCCCTTTAAGTTTCGTACAATTCCGATATGATTTGCATGGTAAACGGGCGTGAGACTGAAGAACGGTGTAGGAGGACATAGGCAGATTAGTTGGCGGTAACGCGTTTGATTTTCTTGTAGAGTTAGTAAGTTGCATCTCTTCGAGTTCACTTCATTAGGATTGACACCCTAGTGAGTTCCCATGCCTCATCCGAGTCGCTTCCCTGGTATTGATAAATATGTTGATGCTTGAGAGCTATGCTATGGACGTCCGTCGCAGCGACCCGCAAACATTGGCGCCGCTACCGGGGAATGCACCTTAGGTGATGAGTGACCGAGTGCGCAGTTAGACTCCTTAAAAAAGATCAATCCACGAATCCATTTTACACCTCAGTTAGGCTGCTAGACAAGGGTTTAGAGCCTAGTGGAGTCTAGAGCTAGCGGACCGGCTAGATCCTCTCTTAAGAGATTTAGGGAGCTGTGAGTGAATGTGTTAAAGCATTTTTTCTCTTCAATTTCTCTAATTTGATTGAGTACTGAAATCTCACCCAAAATCCGTCATGTTTGTTTTGTTTGTTTCAATTTCTTATGTTTTTTCAGTTCTGTACTTAGGAGTAGGATAAGCAAATCACATTCCAATCAGATTTGGGGCAAAAGTTAGAGTCGAGAAACCAGAAAACCATAACTTTGGCCAAAAAAGCCATAAGACTCTGAAAATCTGACCAAACAGGATTGATATTGATTCAAATCACAAAGTGGTGGCACAAAACATTAGGAAACACTTGTCAGAGGGAGCAGACAAAATTTCATCAGATTTGGCCCAGATACTACGATCGCGATCGGTGTACCTCAGTGTCAGATTTGGACCAGAATTGACATGTGCCTTCCTGATAAAATTCTAAACAACTTTGTCTAAAGCAACCACACCCAAAAACATCAAAAACCAAGAAAATCAGGCCACTTGGGTAATACTAGCCTGACAGACCCAAAAACTGTAAAATCTTGATTGTTGATGATCCAAATGCAAAAAGACTTTGGGGATAGCCTTAAAACATCAGTGTCTACAAGCATTCCAAGTTTGGTCTGATTTGGGCTCAGAAGTACAATCGCGATTGGTGTACCTAAGTGCCAGAATTGGACCAGATTTCATCTGTGGGATCCTTAGGTGTATATAAACATAAAAGTCTAAAGGACCTAGAGCCAGAAACCTCAAAATACCTGTCAAACCATTTGAGTACAGATCCAAGTCAAAAATTGCTAAACTAGCTTAGAAAGTGACTTTCAGTAGACCAAAACACGTCCAAACTGGGAAGGAACTACATAGAGGGATAGCTTGTACACAGGACAATCCCAGGTATCTCTCAAATCCCAAATCAAATATCAAAATCCAGTCAAACAGATAAATTTGGGAAAACAGGCACTTACAACCAAGAAATGGTAAAAACTTGACTTTTTTGAGTCCAAATACAAAAGTGTCTGGCAGGTAGTCTTAAAATAGCCTAGTGAACAAGCTGGTGAAGTTTCATCTGATTTGGGCTCAGAAGTACGATCGCGATCGGTGTACCTCTGGGCCAGATCCAGCTCATTTTTGACCTGTTCATAGACCTAGGTTATACAAGATACCAGGAGTTTTCAAAACTCAAATTGGACATACTGTCAATAATCTTCAAGCAAAATTGTGTTGAGAACATTTTGAAGCGTTGAATCTGCTGACAGTTGGAATGAAACAGTGATCTCATAGCCATCCAGTGTAATCATTTGCAGAGACCGATCAAGTAACAACCCATGCAGTCGAAGGAATTGAAAGATCTTTCCATCTCCAGGTAAGAGGTTTGGATTCAGTCAGTAAATCCCACTTTCTTCATGTTTTTGAGATCGGAAAAACAAATCAACACCAGACACCTAAAATTAGCGGATCAAACGAGTGTTGCATCAACGGAGGAGAGTGTAAACCAAGGGATAGTGCAACCGTTAGAGCCGATCCTTGAAGAAGTCATTTTCTACACTTCTTCAGAGAGATCTTCCGAGTATTTCGCAGAACACTTGGGACAAATAAAACTAAACGGGAGAGAAAACATGGCAGCAGGACCATCGGACCCCTCGGCTGCACTAAAGCTTTTGTTCATCAAGTATCAATATGACAACAAGCAAGGTGCCAAGATATACAAAGATGGTATGGACCGCTACTGTGTGAAAATAGAAGAGAGACCAAGTGAGTTCAGGGACTTAGTGCCTGTGAGCTATAGTAGGGACAGGTACCTAGATGAGGAGGGTATCATGTACTTGGTAGAATCCTAACATTGTAGACAAGTGGGGATTGATGGGCACAAATGCCAAAATAGACAAGGAACATGAGGAAAGGGCTCCAACAATAAGCTTACCTAATGCGAGATTAAGGCGAGAAAACGAAACATTGAGAATCAACACGGATAATGTCTACTTGGGGTTATACAAGTATAATAATGGAGAGCAAGATCTCTATTATAGATGCGAGGAACCCTACGTCGGGGAGATGACTGAGCGGAAAAGACTTTATGTTTTCACCTACAAAGAGGGAGCGGAAACAAAAATTGCAGCATACGACAAGTATGGAAGACGATATGCAGCAATCGATAAAAAATAATTGGAAGGATATACGTACTTTGGGGGACCACTTCACCAGTACTATGTCACTCCAAGCCCTCTAAGACCAGCCTCTACAACTGTCGTGCCAGAACCGTTGACCACATGAGGAGGGAGGACTCATATAGCTGATTCTTTCAGTCGATCTCATTATTCGATGCCAAGCCCCATGGGGACGTTACATTCCAGAGAATCAATGGCTACGAATCGAGGTAGTGCTGTTCCCATCTCTACACATACGGATGTAGGTCCGACATTTGCAGCCACCCCATCACATTTGCCTCCTTGGAGTAGATTTGGGGCGGGAGAGCCAACGAGAGCAACCTATGACCTCCCTGATGCACGAGAACGATTAAGTTGAGACATGGGAGCAATGAGATTGACCGCAGACCATAGACAGATCAGACCATCCCAAGTAGCGAAGTGCATGCCAAAGAAGTATAGCGGATCAAGGGATCCATATGCCCATGTATCGCTCTTCAAGCAAGTCTTAAGAGCAGAACAGATCACTAACTTCCATACTCAATACGAGGGGTTCGGGCTTGACCTTGGAAGGGACGGCCTTAACGTGGTTTCAACCTTTAAACCCTGAAACTTGTCTGAATATTGAACATGTATTGCGCGAGTTCGCAGAAGAATTCTCAAAACGGGGTATAAAGCATAATACCGTATCGCAGATATACGCTTGTAAACAAAGGGAGAATGAAAAAGTGAAGGAAGCAACCTTAAGATTCAAGCAATACATTGAGAGGTGCCCGAGGAGAGAATTACCGCAGGATGAGAGATTGTCTGTGCTCTTCGTCGAAGGACTTAGGAATGAAACCTTGAAAAAGGACCTTCACTTGAAAGTCTGTAGCACGTTTCAACAAGTTACAAGGGAAGCGTTATATCTTGTCGATAACTGCAAAGAATATGGGGAAGTGTCAGAGGATACTGATTCAGTAACCAGTAATTCTTCATCGATTAAAAGCGAACCCTCTACCAAGAAAGATGCCCAGGAATCCTTGATGCCAACAACTGATCAATTGATAGAGGAGGTAACGAAGAGAATGCAGCAACATATGAGATCAAATCCGCTGATGAGACAACCTCAGACGAGGAAGTGTGACACATGTGGGGGGGATCATCCGACAATGTGGTGCACTCAACAGCCGAAAGTACCAGTTGCGAATGGATGAGTACTGAAATGGTGCGCCATAGAACGAAAATGGACGAATCATAGCACATAAGAGTATTTTTATAACAAAAACTATGTGAGGGAAAGACCGTATGGGCCTCCAACAGGACCATCCCAACCACCTCCTCCAAGATATCAAGTGGGACCAAATATGAACCTGGTAGGCAGGAGCAGACAGACCTCAACCTGTATTGGGTCAACAACCTCCATTACCACAAGAAAATAGGGCCATGATTAGGTATGCTCAACCATGTGAAGCATCACCAGGAACAAATATTACACTTCAAGTTTCTTATTATGAGGAACCGAATGAGCCTTATGCAACAAAACCTGAATCACAAATGTACGTAGACGAAGCATATCAACCATGGGGAAGTAGCGAGGGTATGGCACCACCAACGTATGTAGCACAACCTTCAAGAGGTCAATATTTGGTAGACGAAAGAACGTTAATGTTCATTGCGAACAAGAATTACAAACCAAGGGGGTATCCTAATAGAGCAGGACAACCTATGGGACCACCTCCTCAAAATCAAACACCAATTGGACAGTGCTATAGCTGTGGAAGTACGGATCATTGGGAGTGTAATTGTCCTTTCAAAGGCTAAAGAGTGAAAATTTTTGGGTTTTGTGACGGATGTGGTGTGAATCACATATTTCTAGATTGCACAAAAAATCCGGACAACAAGGGAAAAGCGACTATGAATATAGTGGGGGTGATACCAAATGCAAGCAGCGGATCAAAAACCGATCCAATGATCCAAATCAATGCGATAACCAGAGCCCAAGCCAAGGACTTAAGGAAAAACGAGCCCATGGAGGAAAGGGTAGATTTGCCTATACCCACACAAAATGAAAGCTTATCCGTGAGAACCCAGAGAAAATCCTAGAAGGAGAAATGAAACAAGATGAAAACAAGAAGGGTGAACAGCCAAATTGCCATGCAAAACGAATTACATGAAATGAAGGAGCAACTCAAACAAGAGAGAGAGAGAGAGAGAGAGAGAGAGAGAGAGAGAGTAGGACTGCTGAGGATAATAGCAAGCCAAAAAAAACGTCCTCGGGAGGATCGGTCTTGGTTGACAAAGTGCTAGAGCCGTTAGATGCTCTATTACAAGCGTACGAAGCAAGGCTAAAAACAAACCAAACTTTAGAGAAAAGATGGTTAACTTATCCTCAACAAGAAGTGGAAACGAAGCGTTTGGAAATGTGTAAACACCTCATTGAAACAGCCCAGGCATTGATGGAACCTAAGATGGTTAGAACCCCAGAACAAGAAGTGTTTATTCATAAAGAACGAGAAAAACTAAAAACCAATGAACCAAAACAAGTAAACGAACCTAGGCCTGAAACAATATTGTCGCTGAATCATCAAGTGGTGCCAAATACGACTGATGACACTAAGTCAATGACAATGATGCCAATTCCAGAAGTTGAAGAACAATGGCCACAACACTTATGGGTAACCATTAGAAACAGAAAGAACGGGAGCGCGACGTTATAGTCTGCTCCAATTCTTGAGATTAACCTGGATAACGAATTTTGTCCAGCCGATATACAATCGTTGTATGGGGATGCGGGAACGGAGATTTCGGTGGAAAGCAAAGCCCAATCCTTGAAAACCCTACCGTCATTTATAGGTGAACATGAGGCACAATCGGACATAAGGTTAGTTCCATCCCAGATAAGAACTATTCCACATATGGTTGACTCAAAGAGTCTTCAAGATATGCTGTCGACACCTATAACATGCACAATCACGTTGTCCGAACTCTTGGGAGTCAGACCACACTTATGGCAAGACATGGGTAAACATTTGGAGCACAAGGGAGTAAAGATTCCTCTTCCGACAAACCCTACGGGAGAGGAAAACAAACGGGAAAGTCAACCCAAAGCTCAACCAGTGCCCATAAACAAGGTCGGAGATTACTGTGAAGGCGAGGAGGGGAATATGACCCTACCTGTGGAATATCAGGACATAAAAACGATAGCTATCCTAGACAGTGGAGCGGGAGTGGCAATTGCTACAAAGCAAATCTAGGAGAAGTGGGGCCGTCCAGCTCTCAGGAAAACGAAAATGAAACTACAACTCGCAGATGGGTATGTAGAGAGACCATTGGGAATCCTGGACCAAATAGTTGTAACTTCGTGTGGAATTAACTATGAGCACACCTTTGCTGTGGTGGATTACGGGAAAACGAACAACTTTGACATGATTTTGGGACGACCTTTTATGCGTCAACTCAAAATGATACAAGATTGGGGGTACAAAGAGCTAATAACAAAAATCAACATGAAGGATCATAGCTATAGAGACGTGGCAAAAACACTAGTGCAAGAGTTTAATTTGACCAGTGTAAATGAAAAAGAAATGCCTGCATGGATGCAAACGAAAGCGCATGTCTAGATGTGTGGAGCATCTGATTGTGGGGAGATAATCAAAGAGGAATGCATTTTGGAAATATCCGTAGAAGACGAAGCTTATTTCCCAGAACCTTTTCCCAAAACATTTATTTGAGCCATTCGGGTGGACTCAAATATTGTCAACCTTGGACATATGTGTTAATGAATGTACACCTACGAAATTTTGTGATGAAGAAGGATACGACCTAGTAACGCTGCAAATGGCTAGCGTCATCCTTGAGTCAGGATCAGAGAGAGAGGAACAAGAAGAACTACCACGTGAGACCGAGTATAAAAGAATCATTGATGAGATATCTGTGGTGATCGATAGAAATCGAACAGAGGAGGAATTCACAGATTCATTATGCTGTGACCTTCCATCACTGGACGATGAAATCCAACTGATAGAGGCTGATGATGAAAGATCAAGCGCATCAGAGACGAATAGGAAATACAGGTCGAGACATGACAATTTTTACGAGTTTCCTAACCAAAAACCTAGTCGACAGGAGCGGTATAAATCTAAGAGAACTAAAAAATCAAGGACGAAAAAGCATAATCCAATGCCTCTAGTCGATGACAGAACGGGATATCTAAAGCTTGTCAAAGCTGATGATTGTGTCAAAGACGAGGTCACCGGCCGGTTTATCAAGACTAAACCGCGAAAAAACAACAACAAGAACAGAAACGAGAAGCAAACGACTAAGTCGCAGAAAGGGGGGAAAACACTGTCTGGAATGACCAAAACAGAGAGGAAAACAGAGTACAATAAGATTAAGCGAACACTCAAAGACATATGGACGACTGACTTTGAAACAAATGAGGACACCAATTCTGACAAGATGGATGCACCGTCCCATTATAAGAAATATACCATACAAGATAGGAAAATCATAGTACAACAACCAATGAGAGAATTGAAGGAACCGGGTACATCGTATGACGGTCTTGAGAAAGCCAAACGAATAGATCTAACGGAGCCAGGAGAAGATCCAAAACCTGCATATATTGCCACTGATCTTACTGAAGAAGAGGAAAAGCTTTTGGTAGCTACTCTTAAACAGTATAGAGATGTGTTTGCATGGTCATATAAAGATCTTAAGGGTGTGGATCCAAGTATCTGTCAACACACAATACCCCTTAAGAATGACGCCAAACCCAGCAGACAATGTCCCTATACTTACAATGAAACGTTTGCGAAAAAGATCAAGGAGGAGATAGATAAACTTAAGGAGGTAGAGTTTATTTACGAAATTGAGCACACCGATTGGGTTTCACCGATTGTGGTGGTCCCGAAGAAAAATGGAAAGTTGAGAGTGTGTATCAATCTCAAGAAAGTAAACGCTACTACAATTCGAGACAACTATCCCCTACCCATTACTGATCATGTAATAGAAAGGGTGGCAGGCAAAGAGGCTTATAGCTTCTTAGATGGCTTTTCGGGTTACAACCAACTCGCAATAAAGCTAAAGGATCAACACAAAATGTCTTTCGCAACCAAATGGGGTATTTTTGCATTCCAGGTAATGGCTTTTGGCCTCACAAATGCACCAACCACGTTTCAAAGGCTGATGGGTCATGCTTTTAAAGAATATCTAAGACAGTTATTAGAAATTTACATGGATGACCTGTGTGTTCACTCCCTTGTAAGAGTAGAGCACATAGAGCACTTGACAAAGGTGTTCAAAAAATGCAGACTGTATCGGATTTTCCTGAATCCAGAGAAATGTGTCTTCATGGTAAGACAAGGCAAAATATTGGGACATATAGTGTCCAAAAACGGTATTTCGACAGACATGGAGAAGATCAGCGTCATTGTTGATCTACCACGACTAGTAAAGGTAAAGGAGCTTCGGGCATTTATGGGCCATTGTGGATATTATTGCAGATTTATCTATTCATATGCTATAATTGCAAAACCACTTTACTCACTGATAACTAAATTTGAGTGGACAGAGGAGTACAAGGAGGAATCCCAAGCTCCGAGCGAACTTTTTCGAGCGATAATAAAATCGAGCGAGTTAATGAGAGACACTTTATCGAAACACACATAGCCAAGAGTTCTTGTAAGTCACTCATTTATATAAATCACCGATTTCTTCACTTGAGAGACTAAATAAATTGGTCCTATACCTTCCTAAATATGGCGGTCAAATATAAGAATGGATATGCTAAGCAGGAGTTAGGTGCTAGCAAGCCCCTTACTAGAGAGGTAAGGCAAGATTGTTGTTGTGTGTGTAACACTGTTAGGCCTTGCTAGTCGTGGGCTACTATTGGTGAAAGACCATGTGAGAATCAAAATTTATAATCACAAATTTTTATTGACAATAGATGCAATTGTTTAGTCTAAATCTCTCTCTCTCTCTCTCTCTCACACACACACACACACACGCACACACACACATTGTATAGTAAAAAAAATTCCCTTGAAGGATCATAACTGACGCAGACTCTTTGAGGGAATTAATTTTTTATAACACACGGAAGAGCTTTGAAAAAGAAAAGTGTACTCTTTTTTGCATTTTAGTACAAAGAGAGAGAGATAGTTAAAAGAAACTCTATTCGCTCTACTCGCTCCACTCACTCTTGCTACACAAAATCTCAACAGATTCCTTCTAGCACTGGCCTCTCTCAGAGCTACATCAAAGCTCCCATACATGCACGGCAATTTGAGTTGAAGATGTCCCACTTAGACTCTAAGTTATTGCCATGAGCCAACTCACCGCAACGGGCTTTGTGTTGACTATATGATAAATTGTATTAAAAAAGAAAAAACTCATCGCAGTTTCAGCCATTTCATTTCCATTGGGTGGAATCTCCACCAAATTCCATCTCTATTTCCCGTGATGGAGCGCAAATC
Organism: Adiantum capillus-veneris; assembly: GCF_014529385.1. NCBI lineage: Eukaryota > Viridiplantae > Streptophyta > Polypodiopsida > Polypodiales > Pteridaceae > Adiantum > Adiantum capillus-veneris. Next base: position 49,555,318 of record NC_140936.1, on the reverse strand, counting down.
CTTAATGAATAACTTAAATACTGAATTCAAACCCTCCTCCATTGAGAGAAAGGCTCTATCCTCTAACCAAATCACCAATCGCTTCAATCTCTCCACAATATACAAGCAAATATATGTTTTAAAAAATTGCCCTCTCCTCTCGCCTGTCTCGCATCCACATCTCGCGACCCTCCTGTGTCACTTGGTGCCTCCGCTTGCCTTATGACATCTAGCAAGGGTATCAAAGCAAGTGCATGCACTTAATGTGCTTCCCCCTCATGCCTTGTGTAGCCACCTACACCTATCACTCTCTCCCCTCCTCACCTCACCCACCATCTGGCATCTCCCACTTTCTTATACATTCACAAGATTGGTATATCCTGAGATTCGCAACAATGAAAACATTGTGTGACCCCACTTACTTTATATTCACTATACAAGAAAAGGAAGAAAGTTTTTTTGAAACTCTAAAAGAAATCCTCGTTGAAGTCCTAAAGGACTTAGAAAGGAGAGTGTTTAAAAAAAACAAAAAGCTTCCCTCAAGGATCTGCGCCGGCGTAGATCCTTTAGAGAAGCTTTTGTTTTTTTTTAAACTCTCTTGTTGTAGTCCTTTTAGAGAGGCTTTCTTTAAAAAAAAAACTGTCTTGTCATTGAGGAAAAAAAAACTATGTTTTCTCATTGAGTACACAACAAAAAACTCAACCTCTCTATGGTCATCCCCCTTTCTCTTTCCTCGTTACCCATACCCACCTCCCTTCACTCCTATTTGTAGCTCTTGCAAGGCAAGACACCATGCAACTCTAGCTGACAGTGCACCATCATCATTACTAGAGTCGAACTGCCATCTTGGAGGTGGCTTCGATCCTCTTGAGCTTTTCAACGATGTCATCACTGGTGCTCGTAATGAACATTAATGCGAACCAAAGTTGCATCGTGCTAGCTCTGACGATCATCAACGAGCAGCCATGCACACTTTGAGCTCCGACAGCTTTCCTCACTGACCATTTCACACGACCCTCGAGCCCCCCTTGTCTTGCCCACTTCACCATCACCTCCTTTTCATGTGAGTTATCTACATGCAAGCCAAAACACACACACGTGTGATCCAAGCTTTGGTAAATCCCTCTCGCGTGTAGCAAACACAAATATCTGTGAGTCCATAAATCTGCCAAGATTCTTCAAAATCAAATACTTCAATTTCTCTCCCACGGCTACACTAAACAGAACAAAAAGAACTTGCCTTTTACTTTTCCCTCTACTTCCTTTCCCTGCCTACACGTGCCCAGTCCCTCCTTTTTCCCTTCAAAGCTATGAAAGCATCTCCCAAGATTTTGGTTGAAACAAATGAATGCAAAATTGGCACCACCTATTTTGTATAGTGAAGTAGGTGTGCCAAACGAGCTCATGAAGGGTATCTTAATCGATACCATTTGGAAAAAAAGTAAAAGCAAAGGGACTAATTGAAACCAAAAAGTTACTAAACTTGTGCAAATTTCTCATTTTTCTTAAAGGCTAGTTCAAAATCTAGCCGCGAGATTTTATAATTTCAATCGGTTAAAATACATTGGACCCTTGTTAGAGTCTCACTTGTTTATTTTTAATTTCTATACACATCCAGAGTTTTAGAAAAAGGATCCATTCACTTTCGTATTTTAGAATGGTTTCTACGTCCCTTGTCACACTACGGCACCTATCCCACTCTCCTTTTGCAAATGGCCATTAACACTGTTGTCACACTGGATTTGAAAAAAAAAGCTTTGCATTTTTTGCGGTGAATGGGATTAGCCAAGGTGGTTAAACCTACAGCTTAGACGCGGTTTGTCACGGTTCGACGCATTTGAAATGAACTCCCATGTGCACTATTTGTAGTTGGCTATTGTTGGAGAACTTGGTCAAGGATGCAAGGCTGTCCCTCTAACAAGGGTTGGAAGCAAACTTTTTGACAATTAGGCTTTCGACAATTTTAAGATTCTTAGAGATGGATAGACACCATCTCAAGGAATGTTACCCTTTTGTGAATTTTAAAATATAATATTGCTAAAAAATTAGGCATCTGACACATGGTGCTTCTCAAACCCTCATTCTCCCTTTTCTCAATGCCCTCATTATCTGTCTCTCTTAATTACAAGAGCTTGATACTATACAAATTATAAAGATTCTCTCCCTCATTTTTTTGCCTAACTAATAACCCTCACCCACACGTACGCCTTATCTAGCCTATGCTTCACTGCACCCTGGGGTTTGCCCTACTCCTCTATTAGCTTCCACCTTAGCCTACATTCACGAGCGCATGTACAATATGAGAGAGAGAGAGAGAGAGAGAGACGATCTTGTGTGCTATGGTCAAAGAGAGAATAGAGCACATATGTAGCAAGAGAGAAAGAGTGAGGGGATGCAAGAGGAGAGACAAAGAGTATGTGGCATGTCTGTGCCCTAAAACTCTAAGAGCTCATGAGTCGTGTTTTTTGAATAAGGGCGTGCATACAAGAATTGGCACACATAGATCATTGCTCTATCAGGCTTTGAAGGTGGTTCTCCATATGTTATGGGAAAGAGAGAGAGAGAGAGAGAGAGAGAGAGAGAGAGAGAGAGAGAGAGAGAGAATATAGAACAAAATTATAGGCATGGTTCTTAGGTGGCTTGCCCCCCTCTACTTTGTCCTTGATGTTTGACTATGGGGTTGGAATCGCACCACATAGGACAACATGGGCCCATGTTGTCCTTGATGTTTGAGGATGGGATTCAAATTGCACCACATAGGACAACAGGGGCCATGCTGTAAAAATATTCGCTCAAATTTTTGTTTGCTTGTAAAATGTCGCTCGGTGTATGGTAAGACTCAAGTACAAGGAAGCTTTTCAAACATTGAAACAAAGATTAATTCCCGCTCCAATTTTGAAGGCTCCAAATTGGGAGAGGATCTTTTACATCCACGTAGATGCATCAGCGTATGCAATAGGATGCATACTTGCACAACCTGGGGAGAACAACATGGATTTTCCAATAAGTTACTCTAGTAGACAATTGAACAATGCAGAGAAGAATTACACAACAACTGAGAGGGAGGGATTGGGTATGGTCTATGCGGTGCAAAAGTTTAGACACTACTTAGTTTCCAATAAATTTGTATTTTTTGTTGATCACCAAGCACTTATATACTTAGTAAACAAACCTTGCAGTACTGGGAGAATTGTTCGATGGTTCATCATACTACTCGAGTTTGACTTCACGGTAGTGGTCAAGAAAGGAGCTACACACCAAAGAGCGGATCATTTATCTAGAATGATGCATGGAGAAAACCCTGTAGGAGTTGATGATGATTTGCCAAATGCATATCTTTTCAACATAGAAATGGTTCCGAGATGGAGCGAAGATGTAATTCTTTTGTTGACTATCGGGTCAATGAATGTGACAAGACAACCATCTACCATTGCAGCATCCAGATCATTGGTAATGTTGGCGGGCAGGCTATACAAACAAGGATCGGATCAAATCCTTAGGCTTTGTGTTGAATTGAGTGAACGAGAATTATACCTAAACCAAGCTCATGTACAAACAACGGGAATTCACAATGGGTATGCATAGATGTATCAGAGATTGATGAGAACGGGTGTGTATTGGCCAAAAATGAGACATAGTGTTCATATGCATGTCAAATCTTGTGTTAAATGCACGCTTCAAAAGCCAATAGAGCACGCGACTCTATTCAGATTATCTGTAGCACCCCGATGGAGTAACTCCATTGTTGAATACCTCACCACCACCAAGATACTGCCTGAGGGGATGAGTAGATCACGAATCAAAACGATCATGAAAGAGGCAGAAAACTATGTACTGATTGAGGACACTCTTCACAAGAGGGGAAAAGACAATCAATTGAGAATGTGCGCGACTTAAGAGGAATACATTCCTATCTTAGAGCAAGCACACAATGGACAAGCTGGTGGACATTTCTCAGCTGACAAAACGGCCAAAGCAATTCTTATTGCAGGCATATGGTGGCCTACACTATTCATGGACGCGGAAGAGTTTGTGAAACGATGTGACGATTGCCAAAAAACAAAAATTCCTAGAGCGCGAGATGATATGCCCTTAAGGCCAATGATGGGGGCAAGAGCGTTTGCGAAATGGGGAATAGATTTTGTAGGACCGATAGCACCTACGGGATATAAAACGCACGCTCAATACATTATTGTGGCAACATATTATCTAACAAAATGGGTGGAAGCTAAAGAAACAGCCAGAAATGATGCAAAAATGACATCAGAGTTTTTGTATGAGAACATTTTCACTAGATATGGCTTACCAATTGAGCTCGTGAGCAATAGAGGCACTCACTTCATCCAATGAAGTGATCGAATTTCTATTAGACGAATTCATGGTAATTCACAGGAAGTCCGCCCCCTATCACCCACAAGTGAACGGCCAAGCAGAAAGTACGAATAAAATTTTGGTGAAAATTCTCACCAAAATTGTCGGCGAGACTGGGATCAAAAACTGCATTCAGCTTTATGGGCATATCGAGTAGCTTACAAAACATCCATCGGGACGACTCCATTCAACATGGTATATGGAATTCAAGCGATCTTGCTACTTGAATTCCTTATTCCGACGCTTCGAGTCGCTAAACAATTAGAATGGACGGGTCATGAATTATCCAATCAGATAGATCTCCTGGAAAAACTGGATGAAACTAGATTGAGAGCCGTTGCATCAATCTACGCGCAAAAACGAAACATGAAATCATTCTTTGATCAACATGTTATCAGCAAGGAATTTGCTACTGGAGATTACGTCTTAATGTATACCCTGAAACAACATTCCCGAAAACTTAAAAAGCGAGGAAATGGACCCTATGTGATTCATGACATATCATCTACTAGCGGTGCCATCAAACTTGCGACACTAGAGGGAGAGGCAATGCCTAACTGGATTAGTGGTTGCAGACTAAAGAAATAGAACTTACCACTAACCACAGAGATGCTTGCCAAAATACACACTGTGAAGGAGCGCAAGAACAAAGCAAAAGAAACAAAAGCTCAAGCACAGGAGGAGGCCAAAGTCAGGATTTTAAAAAGAAAACAAACCTTACAACAACAAAGACTTCCTCCACCAGCAAACACGGCTCAAATTCATTTGTCTATGCAATGGGAAACACGAATCGATGTTCGCATCAATGTCAGACTCCCGCAGGGCAGGTATCAGCGAGCATTGATTGACACAGGAGCAAGAGTCAATGCGGTCAACTTCTCCACTTACAGGATGCTTACAGATGAACCCCTCGTGCAATCCACACGTGATCTACAAGGAGCAAACGGTGCAACAATGCCAACATTGGGGATAGTAAACTTACCAATCAATCTTGATGGAAATAGTTGTCCTCATCAATTTTTCGTCATGAAAGACGGTGAAATCAGAGAATCAATATACTTGGGAGTTCCATGGATGAGAACGTACAATACAGTCACTGAATGGTCAGAACATGCGTTAAGGTACACACATGACTCTAACGTGTACATGATTCCATTCGCCAAAATAGATCACTCGTGGCCAAGTATACCCCTCGCCAATAAGCAACCGGCTAATCAACAAAAAACACCACCAAAGGTTATTCGGAAGGTTTGGATAAAGAAAACATTGCTGACCAACAAACCGAGCAAGCTATGGCTACCTAAGAACAAACTCCAGACGGAAGCAGCATCCTCTCCAAAACCTTCAGAAGTTACTCCAAAGTGGAAATGGCAACCAAAAAACGATAACACTAAAGTTTCAACACCGCCAGAGCTCGAAAGGAAACCCAAATGGCAATGAAAACCTGTGAAAACTAAAGCAGAATCTATAAAGATGCAAAAAACTACATAAACATGGATTCCAAAAATAGTTGCCAACACAACACCCACAATCAAGGAAAGAGCAATTCAACTGCAAGCTCTCATGTTTCATAAACAGCTACCCTTGCCATCAAAAGCCACTGAAAACTACGTTTAGTTCCCACATCTTGCACAACATATTGTTACCCACCGCATTGTCTCAAACATCAGAATAGGGCCACATTACATGGCCATGCATAGACACAGAGTTCAAAACCCATGCACATGCACCAATCCTTCGTCCGGGATGACTCAGACAAGGAAGGGGGGAGTAATTGATGAATCTAGCAACAGTTAGGGCCATTAAGGGGTCCAATGTGTATATATGTACATAATGAGTGTGTTTTTTCTTTACTTAGAGTTCAGTTTTGAACATATTCGATCAAAACCTGGCATTTTTTGCGTATTTTTATATCATCCAGATGTAATAATGATATAAAACCTAAGCATAATAATGAGCTGTAATGACAAATCCAGAGCATTGGGATGCTTCTAGAGAAAATATATGCTTAGGAGTGAGTATAATAATTTTGGCTAATTTTTGCCAGTTAATAAGTATTTTCATTTTATTGTGATTGATTTTCGTTAATAAAACATCAAAAATTAAAAAATCTCTCGCTCACAAGTGTCAGAATCAAGTTCTGGAAGCAAACGCCGAAGTATCATGATATGGTTATCAAGCATGGAAGATATGAAGCTAATCTGAAGATGTCAAATTTCGATCTCAATGATCATGACTACATTTTGCCAAAATCGAATCAAATGGTCATAGGACACCAGAATGACAAACGGTTCGACCCACAAGTGGTATGCAGATTATATCGGGATCAAAGGTGAGAAAAATCAACCCAGTGTCACGAAAATCTCGAGAAGATATAGGTCAGGTAGGCCAAATTCTAGCTCATTGTTCACTTTCACCTTTTGAGAGAGAAGGAGAGAGCTTTTTTGACCTAGAGCGAGCTGCCACATTTCTACCCCGTACGGACGGTCGGAGCCATCATTTCACACCGGATTTCACAGGTATGTTCCCTATCAAGTAAAGATCAAGTCTATTATGCATGCAAGCGCGAATCATTGCACAAACGGGCGAAGGGATCGAATCAAAGTCGGATCGGGTCAAAGAGGTCGAGGGCCCTTACAGGCATCCATACAAAACTTTTTTCAGCCACAGAACACATCAATGTGCTCCCCACAAGGTTAGGAACAAAGCCATGTGGTCAAAATCAAATTTGGTGGTGGTACACTGATTGCGATCGGTGTACCTCACTGACAAAAACTGGGACAAAAATGTAAAACAATCCCCCTCAGCCTCGCCTACAACCTGCTGGTGTCAAAACCAAATTTGGCCTCCATGGTACGATCGCGATCGGTGCCTCCAGATGCAGATTTTGAAACTTTTGACTTGGCCCATGTTTGGAACTCAGTTAAAAGTACACTCTCTTGAATTTTCAAGGAAAATGCACAAATTTTGCTCAGGGAATGGGCCCAATTTGTCAAACACAACCAAAAGGGAAAAATTTGACCTACAACTGCCAAAATCCTGTTAAAAATATTGATGGATGGTTTGAAAGGTACACTTGGCCGACTAAGAGTCAGAACAGTTGTAGAAACCCTCGAATGGATCTTAGAATCTCCTACAAGTGCAGATATAGTCGTTTCAGTCTCGAATGATCACATAAAGATAGAATTGGAGCCGAGCCAATGCCAAAGACCAAAAGGTTACTTAGGGCTACTCAAATATCACATGGAGATCCAAGGAATGCCTAAAAAATGCACAAATCTAGAAAACCTCCTAAGACGGGGTATAAAGTGCCTGATAAGGTCAAAATCAGACAATGGAATAGACTGATGGTCAGAACATCATGGAAGCAGTGGAAGCTCTAAAACTAACTTCAATTAACTCCAGGATCCAACCTAAATTCATCAGGAAAACCAAATATGGTCAAACAGTGAAAAATTGCTCTAAGTTGTTCATTTTAAGTCCAAACTTGGAAATAAATCATCAGTGGGCTAGGCAGGCATAGAAGTTCATGACCATCTAATTTCCACCAAATTTGGCCTTTGTACTACAATCGCGATCGGTGTACCTCAACTTCAGATTTTGACAAAAACCCATCAGATCCCTTGTATACATCTTGTTCAAGTCACCAACCAAGTTTCAAGCCATTTGGACATCAAAAACTCATGAAAAGTCAGAGTCTAGTCCAAAACTCCCTTGTAACCTAGAAATGGGACCTGTAAACTCAAAAGTGGTTCAAATGACACACCGAGGGGCCCAAAATGACCCTCCAACTATCAGCAACCCACTCATATGATCAAATCCAAATTTGGCCTCTGTACTACAATCGCGATCGGTGTACCTCAGACCCAGAACTAGCTCAGATTTTTATCAGTCATAGCTCTAGTCTTCCTAGTCCCACTGGTGAAATATGGACAAGAATGGATGAAATTTATTCAAGTTATGATCAATTTTAACTTTTGAACTATTTTTTACTAAAATTCTCAATGCAATTGATTGCGAAGAGAAAATCTTGATAGCTTGTGATTCTCCTGACACAGAATGCCTCGCCAAAAGAAAGAAAGGCAGTGGACAACAGCACCATATGAAGTGGAGGAGCTCGCCACAAATGAAAAGGCTCACATCTCGGATGAGATACTGGCTCAATTCCCTGCCCACATATTCATCTCGAAGTTTAAGGATGAGGATGGTGACTTGGTGAAGACAACTATCATGCCACGAGAGATATCGAATCTCCACCAAAGGTTGGAGGTAATAGAGGCAGTGCGAGCTGTACACTTGGAACAATTTTTCAGATTGCAGCCATGGGGGAAAGATTACATGAGGGCACACGAGCTCATGAGCTCGATACAATATGATGGGCAGGCAATTCTCACAGACAAGGACGGGTCAAAGGTGTCACGAAGGAAATCATCAATGAAGCCTTGCATTTCCTCCCAGGGCAACACGATTTGCTAGCAAAGACAAAGTCACTGACAATGAGAAGGCATTTGTCAAAGCGAAGGGAAACAAATACAAATACAGTGACATGATCTACGGAGAGCTGGAATTGTCGATGAGATTGATATCTCGGCATCTCAGAGTTCAAAATCCTCCTCGCTATACAGAGCCAATCCTGCACATTACGGTAGTCATGGCTCTAGCGACAACAGAAAATAGATCCATTCGCTGCGACTACGGTTCTTATATTCTGGATAATCTGATTGAAGCAAATTTGAAAAGCTCAGCAAAAAACAAAACCTACATGAGTGCAGGGCCGATGCTAACCAGAATAGCATACTAGGCTTTGGGAATGATCGAAGATTTGCCAGCTGCCAGCTTACAAACGGCCTTGATCCAGAAAGCTAAGCTGGTTGCACATTCCGTAAGGACGACCCCTGGCGCGACATCATCGCGCTCAGCAAAGGCCACCAATAAAAGTTCGAGTGATGAAGAGAAAATTGAGATAGATGATGAAGAAAAGTCTCAAGAATCTAAGGACAAAGTGCCTTCAGAGTTTGAGGAAAGTGAGAAGGAAGATTCAACAAAGTCGCTCGAGAGAAAAAGAGGAGAGAGAAGTGCAATACCGCAGTCGGACTTGCAAAAAGCATATGCAGAAGCTCAACAGAGTCGAAGAAAGACGAACCAAATTGCGGGCTGATAGACAGGCTCGAGCGGTTGAAACACAATAGGCACAAAAAAGAAGACTCGAAAGGGAAAGGCAAGAAAGGATAGAAAATGCAACCCGCCTACGGGCTGAGAAGCAAAGGTTAGAAGCAGAACAAAAGGCTGCGGAGGTGGACATTTCTTCGCAGTCCACTGAAGGAACGGAGGAGAAAGACACGGCTGATGAGAAAAATCAGGCGGAACAGCTTAAGAAGATCCAGAGAGATAGGAATCTGGAAGCGCAACGGGCGGCGGACCTTACCTGCCAAAGAATAATCAGGATTTTAAAGAAAAGAAAAGCGAAGGCATCTGCTTCGCAACAAGGAGAGGAGACTTCCAAGAAGAGACGTGTGCGAGAAGAATCAAGTCCGCCTCCTCCCTCGCCCAAATCATCTCCTCCCTCGCCTAGAAAATCGCCTCCTCATTCACCAAAATCTCCTCCTCCTCCCCCTTCTCCATCGAACAAAAAATATCCAACTCCTCCCCCTTCAACCTCGCAAAAGGAAATTATACCACCTACAGAATCCATCGGATACCAAGAAGCCTGCCAAGCAGTGGCTGGATTTGATTACATGCAAACTCTATGGGATTTAGAATGGCAATTCCAATGTCAGAATGTGGTGCTGAGTGAGAAGGAAAGACAGGTACATGAAGCCCAACAAAATCAAGCATCAGGGCAAGAAGAGTTAGAGAGCCTGAGGATGCATTTAGAACGCATAACGAAGGAAAGGGACCTTGAGCGACAGCAGGCTCAGTCTCTTATCAAAGATTTGGTGAATGTCATGATAGACTTGACCGCCAAAGAGAAAGAGTGCCAAGAGCTGACGGCAAGAGTCTAGAAAGCAACAGAGCAGCTCGCCTACGAGAGTGCAAGATTCCAAAGGCTTAGCAGCTCCTACAGCACGGTCAAGGGTACTCTGACGACTTTAATGGCGAATCAGGAACCTACTGGGGCATTGGTCTCCACATATGACAATGCCACAGCAGTGAACACTATAGCAGCGCTAAAAGCAGAGCTAGAGCAAGAAAAGCTTCAAAGACAGCTGCTCGTATCAGGGATGGTGGCCCAGACGGTGGAAAATGAGCTAAAGTTAAAAGAAATGGAGCAGCAACAACAAGCTCAAGGAAGCGCTGAACTACAGATTCAGAAACAGATCGGTGACACGCTGCTAAAGGAAAAAGAAGATCTGCTTTTTCAACAGCAGATCAAAGCAGACAAGGCCAAGACTCAACCACAACTACTGTCTGGACAACAAGCGCCATATTTTCCTGGAACATCACACCAAGGGCAACAGAGGCAGGAATTTGAAGGGCCCGATCTGGACATAAGAGATGAACTCAGTGAAAGCATTCAGGACATGCCAGAGGGGCCAGCCAAGGAGTATATGCTCTATGAAAATAAGATACTGGAGTCAGCAACCCTGGCATACTTACAACCAGAAGAGCAGGTGGAAGGATTTGGGCACGAATACCTCCCGTTTCCTCTACTATGCCATGAAGAAAATTTGTGGAAAGGAAAGATGCGGCTTGCCTTGCCACAAAACAAAGAAGGGGGTTACGAAGGCATTGCACTCACAGTGGAAGAAGCTCAGGTGCTTGTCGATGACCACCCCAAGTGGAGGCAGAAGTGGTTGAACAAAAGGCCACAGGATCTAACAAATTACGACAATGCTCCTCAACATATACAAATAGATCCTACATTCTGCCCTGTCCCTCGAAGACGCGCTTGGAAAGATTTCACCACATGGAAGGGGTCGAGGCAGCACAAGCTAAATTACCCGGTTGACAGCGCAAAAACCCCCTACGGTGGCTTACATGGTCAGCACACTAAACTCAACAGTCACCTTGCTGCGGGATGTCCCTGATTTGGCATGCCAGATGTTAGTAAAGATAGCCCGGATGATCGTCACCTACATCCAGGTGTTTAAAGACACTGAAGGCGACGATCATTCGTGGAATCTGTTCTTGGAAGGACACAGATGCATCTGCTGGAATCTACAGGATTCACCGCCATGGCACATCTTGATGGCCATGTACTCCAGGCTAATGTACCTGCCATCACACTACTTGCAAACATTTGAAGAGGCCTTCGTCAAGGATTCTTCGAAATGGATTCAAGGATTTTCCATCCCATGGCGAAGGACCTCAAGACACGGTACGTGGCATACCAACACACCTTATTTGAAAATCCATTCAGACAACATCAAGAAGCCCTCGAAGCCGTCCCGCGAACCAGACGCTTTTCAGCAACACTCGCTTCATTAGAGCCACATCAATGGCCAAAGCACTGAACATGCACGAGGGCGTACAAGGATAAGGCAGGGGGGAGTGTTTGGTGGACAAAGCAACAAGCGGCCGTAGCCAGAAGGACCATAATTTTTTGAGAAACCATTGTAAAATTCTTTTGTAAAGAAGCATCTCTAAGCCGGGAAATTGTCAAGGATGTATGATTATTCTTATGGGAGCAATTGTACATTAGAGAGCCAGATTTAGGATTAGGGGCTTATGGCCGGACAAGCCATTTTGTAAAGACCTAATCTATAAAGGTCATTTTTGGAAGTTGGAGGATAATCTTTTGAATGGAGAACTGAGAAGACAACGTACAATTGAGAGCTCCTTCTTGTTCAAGCTTGTAATCTTTGCCATTGCGGCTACCGTAATCCAAATTCAGATTTGAGTATTGCATTGTGTTCCTCTCCTCTTGCTCTTTCATTCAAGTGTAATCATTCAAGATTCGGTGAAGGTTTTCGACTACGACTTTGAGGCCTTAAATCGCTGTTTTGAGTGTCTATATGCGTGTTTTATGTTGTTTTGACCCTAGGAGAGGCTTGAGGGACCCTAAAACGACCCATTAGGATCATCTGTTCGCTGTTTTTGCTGACAGAATGTTGTGACAGCGATAGGACATGTTCCTGATAATCCCCTGTAGCTCCCCTTCAAGTTTCGTGCAATTCCGATATGATTTGCATGGTAAACGGGCGTGATGACTGAAGAACGGTGTAGGAGGACATAGGCAGATTACTTGGCGGTAACGCGTTTGATTTGCTTGTAGAGTTAGTAAGTTGCATCTCTTTGAGTTCACTTCATTAGGATTGACACCCTAGTGAGTTCCCATGCCTCATCCGAGTCGCTTCCCCTGTATTGATAAATATGTTGATGCTTGAGAGCTATGCTATGGACGTTCGTCGCGGCGACCCGCAAACACATGTCATTTGTTGCACAAGGGACTAAAGATTTCTAGGGTCAGCATGAAGCGAAGAAGTGCACCAAATACGGTTGTATTGCCTCTAAATGCTTGGTACTGACCTCATAAAAGTATAATAGCAAACATCATTTATAAAGACGATGGTTAGTACCAAGTGAACAGGTGCAACGAACAGAGTTTTCCTTCCCTTATTTTCTTGGTACTACCTCAGAAAAGTATAATAGCAAACATCATTAATACAGACGATGGTCAGTACCAAGAAAACAGGTGCAACAGACAGAGTTTGCCTTCCCTTATTTGCTTGGTATTGACCTCAGAAAAGTATAATAGCAAACATCATTAATAAATACGATGGTCAGTACCAAGCGAACAGAGTTTGCCTTCCCTTATTTGCTTGCCTCAGAAAATTATAATAGCAAACATCATTAATAAAGATGATGGTCAGTACCAAGTAAACAGGTGCAATGAACAGACTTTCCTCCCCTTATACGCATGGTATGGACCTCAAAAAATTATAATAGCAAACATCATTAATAAAGATGATGGTCAGTACCAAGCAAACAGGTGCAACGAGCAGAGTTTGCCTTCCCTTATTCGCTTTGTACTGACCTCATAAAATTATAATAGCAAACATCATTAATAAAGACGATGGTCAGTACCAAGCGAATAGGTGCAACGAACAGAGTTTGCCTTTCCTTATTCGCTTGGTACTAATTTCAGAAAAGTATAATAGCAGACATCATTTATAAAGACGATGGTTAGTACCAAGCGAACGGGTACAACGAACAGAGTTTGCCTTCCCTTATTCGCTTGGTGCTGACCTCACAAAATACAAGTGTACAAAAGTGTAGTAGCATACCTCTTCACTTTGTGTAGAGTTCTATGCCACTAAAGCATTGCAGAACAGGAGTAAGAGGAGGATGCGCAAAAAAGAGGAGCACACTAGAGAGTAAGAGGAGATGCACAAAAAGGGTTGGGAGCACAAAAGAGATGGTTTCCTTACTATGTAGCATCAACAGTGGCAGAGTTAAAATGTTGGGCAGTAGAGGATGCAAAAAAATACAGAAGAGCGCTCAAGCTTTTATTGTTTGCTCAATGCATGAGCGCTCATCTGGGGCGAGGGTATAGTTAAAATGTTTGGCGGGGGTACTGCCTCTAAATTTAGAATGCTTACATCGGCGAGGGTGACAATTTCACTTATGTGCATGATTACACCCAAGACTGTGGTTGGAAGATCATACTTCTTGGGAATCTAAGCCCGTTGTCGAAGGATAATTGTGCGAAAGGTGAGCCAGGAAGGCACCGGGCCCCTAGCTATGAGAGGTGTGGGAAAAAAGGTGCAGCAGATTTAATTACCAACAATAGTATTCTAAGCAAACAGTTCGCCTAATTTCTAGTTAATCGATAGAATCCATGGTTAATATTCACTAATGGAGTCTTAATGCTCCTTACAAGAAGAAATCCTGACTTAATCCAGGTGCTAAACAGGAAAATTAATAAAGTTCTCCTTACTCTGTCTTGTGCTTCCCGATTCGAATGGTTAATGATGGCTTAGAAGCTCGGTTTAGGTTAGGCTCCGCTAATGGTTTGAGATTAGGCTTGATTTAGAGAGCTTGGCTTATGAATTCAAGAGCTTAGGCTTAAGTGAGCAAGGGCTTTCGCTTGTGGCTTGGCATCCGACTAGGTTTAGGAAATTTGGCTTAAGGAAAATAGGATTAGATTGGGCAAGAGCATCCATGTCGTTTAGCTTATGGAAGGTTTTAATGAAGGCTTAGGAGCTTAATTATGTGAGCTTAATAGCTTAATTATGTCGATTATCAGGAGCTTAAGAACTCCCGAGCTTGAAGATATCCGGAGAAGGAGACACACGATGATGAGGAGGAGGCTTAAGAGCTTAAGGAGCTTGAGAGCTCTCGCTTATGAGGAGGTTTTAGAGCTTAAGGAGCTTGAGAGCTCTCCCTTATGAGGAGGTTTTCCCAAGATGATCCGGTGAAGAATGCCCCAAATCACACGATTTTCCCCCTTTATAAGGATGCATGTTTCGCTTGCTAAAAATAGCGAGGCACCCATTAGCGACATCGCTAATGGGTCCTTCCCCTTAGTGATGTGGCAGGGCCGAATGCTGAAGTGCATGAAAAATGGCGAGCCTAGGTCCGAAAAGCGGCGCCATGACGAGCTAATAAAGTTTCGTCACTTGCCCGACTTCAGTCGGAGAGCTTCTCTGCCCTGCACGAGCTCGTCTTCTTGCTGCCGGAGCACCGCTCGCTGCTCATGTCATAGCTCCCCTTCTTTTGTTCACACTTGCCCTTATTATTAAAAAAACATCGGGCGGCCACTTTACTACACCTTGGGCGGGCCGCCGACTTACCTCTTGGGCGGCCATAAGCCCTTGTTGGGCACCACATTTAGCATACATGCCGGTCGAGGCACCGGCAAACACGAAATTCTCTACACTCAATGCACTCCACGTTATGTCATTTGGGATGATGAGCTCATCAAGAGCGTTTTGTGCTTTCTTAACGGCACCACATTTGGCATACATATCGGCTAAGGCATTGTCACGCACAACATTTCGTATACATTCCGGCAAAAGCAGTGCCTAGCACGACATCTGGTATATAATGACAATGTCATCGTGAATTTTACTGCCCATACTAGCTCTCGTATAATGCCAAAATTACCCAGCTAGCAGCCGGCAATTGTCATCGGCCTCAAGCCTTATTATCTGATCAAGAAAAAATTTTCTTGACGAGCTGTAAATCTCTGTAGACCTCTCAAGCTGCATAAAATTCATACAAACCCTGTTGAGGCTACAAAATCCCAGATGGAACTCCGATTGAGCGAACCGAACTGGTACAAAGCCGGCCCCCAATGAATCTTTATCGACTAATATCTTGGCGATCGAGACTCTAATCCATGATCTGAAAAGACTGACGCGCTCCACAAAGTGAGCACTTCAGGCCCATGCATTCATTTCATCTCGTCACCTCAGCTGCAATTGCCCAATCCGGTACGGATTCGCAATCGACTTGAACTTTAAACTGCCATAACTTCTTGATCGTAGCTCCAATCGACGAGCCGTAAAGACGGTCGGTAGAGCACATCGAGCACTGCAGTTCTAGGGCACAATACCCCATCTGAGTTCACTTCAAGAATAACAATTTTTAGCATCATTAAGGCATGTTTTGGCCCTTTCAACCGCATTTGACATACATTTAGCATTGAACTCAGCCTGGAACCAGCCTTAATCACTGTTCATTAAACATATAAGCTTCAAACAAACTTAATGTGCATTTTTTTGGCATCTTTCTTTGCATGGGAGCATAGTTGCATGACATTTATCCCCTCTGAACCTGCACAGCCTCCGGTCTGTTCCAATTGCACATAATCAGCTTCATTAAAACATCATCAGACATATCATCTGATGTATACATAACATGATCCTCTAGAGGCGCATCTGAATGGGAATCTTCAATAAAAATCTCGCCTTCTCGCTTCTTAAATAGCTTGATCCTTTTTCTCGCAATAGGCACTTTAAGCATAGTACCATCTAATTCACATAATTGATATGTGGCATTATCAAAAACATGTTGCACCACACATGGTCCAAACCACCGTTTCACCATTTTCCGCATAGCAAAGTATTGGTTCTCCAAGCTACAGTCATAGGCAAGTACCCAGTCACCATCTTTGATAGCATGTGGCCGTAGTCTATGCTTTCCATCAAATGCTGCCTTGTTCTTCAATCTTGCCTCCTTAAGCTTCTCTTTAGCCTGCTCAATATCCTCTTGATGCCTCTCAAGCTGCCGAATACGTAGAGCAAGCAATTCTTTAGTAGACATACCTTCTTCCCATGGCATTATGGTCCAAGTTGTAACTGCTTCCTCTGTAGGCATAATGGGTTTTTGCCCATGCATCAATTCGAACGACATAAATCTTGTAGCTGAACTGTGAGTAGTGTAATCAGCCCACAAAGCAAATGGCAAGAGTTTAGGCCAATCACCAATATGTCCTTCACACGCCTTTGCTAAAGCTTTAACAATAGGCGGATGTCCTCTTTCAATATTCTTATTACCTTCTGGATTATATGATGTGGTGAGGGCGAGTTTAATGCCCATACGAGCAAAAAAATATCGAGCTTCATCTGCATCCAGCTCCCCTCTATTTGCAGTAATTCTGCCAACACACCCATACTTGGAGATAACATCTTCAAGCAAGAACTTGCATACTGAACTGTTAGCTTTGGTACGCAAAGATCTTCCTTCAACATGATTTGTAAGATCTTCCCTGGCAAGGACAATATATCTCATCTGCCACACTCCTACTTGCATTTTAATAAGGTCCACCACCCACTTGTAGTGCATAGCCGGTGGATAGGTGGGATGCAACCCATCTCTATGTCGCACATTAGAGTACTGTTGACATATTAAGCATGAGTCCACAAATTGAACCACATCTTTGTACATACCTCTCCACCAATATCGGTCTTTAATTTTGACAAATGTTGCCCAGGATCCTCTGTGTCCAGCCCATAGACTTTCATGAAACTCTTTAATCACCTGCTGTTGGGTCTCTTTGTCGCAAATAACTTGTTGTGGTACCCCTCCTGGGCACTTCGGTTGCCTCCATAAATGTCCGTCTTTCAGGAGATAGCCATAGACCTTTTTCCTGATCTTCTTGAAGTCTTGATCACTCCACCCTTCTTGTCTAGTGAGAGTACTTAGGTAGCGGCCAATCATAAGCCACTCTCCATCATAAAACTCTTCAGAAAAGACTTCAAAAACATGAGCAATACTACCACAGTTGGCATGTAGATAAGAAGACATGTAGAACTTCAAGCCAACATCATCACTCGTGGTCAGCATCTCTTCTTCATCTTCAAACCTGGCTCTTTATAACATATCTGCAACAGGGTTATCTCTACCTGCAATATGACAAAATTCAGGGTTAAGATACTTACTATAGGCTATCCATTGTAGCATGGCAATGTCCGGAGTAGAGCAATTTGCAATCATTCCTATTAGTGGTGGCAAGCAATCTATCTCTACCACAACAAAAGCTCCAATAAAGTATTCTTTATCGGTCCTTAGAGCAGTAACAACGCCCCAACGTTCCCTCTTAACCTGTGGATATCCTTGCTGACGAGCATTGAGCACCTTGGCTCCAAGTCTCACTACATACCTGTGTCCTTTAGCATCATCTTGACCTATAGCCCATCCAATACCTGTCGGGCTAGTGTCAACTTTTAAAATAATTGGCATGTCACATTTATAATCAACACTCCTCAAGGTCGGAGCCTCAAGAAGAATCTTCTTTAATTTCTTAATAGCTTGCGTGTGAACTTCTTCCCAAACAAACCTCTTACCTTTTTGTAGCAATTGATACAGCACCTCTCCAACATGAGCAAAGTGTGGCAGCCAAATACGATAGAACACACATGCACCTAAGAATCGACGAACCTCAGTAATTGAAGAACATGTATCCTTCATCTTTTGGATTGCTTCGAATTTTGTTGGACTTGGCCTTCTTCCTTCAAAACTACACATGTGTCCCACAATTAAGACCTCCTTAACTCCAAAAGTCAATTTTGACCTGAAAGAGTTAAGTTAACTTCTTCGAGCGTTGATAATATAGCATCACAATCAGCAATATGTTGAGCAACAAACTGTTGGCACCACCTCTGGTCTTTTGCTTCATCTTTTGAGCTTTCTTCACAGCCCTTAATTGGTAGGTCATCAATGAAAGGCATGGTAATATGTGGGATAAAGTCCCTTAATACCTTATTCATGCCGTTCATCATATGAGCTACTGAATTAGTAGCACCCTGTGATGGCAGAGTGCACATCCTTACCAAACCAAGAGGAGTACGCATTGTAGTAAGATCCCTGCTCTCCAAAGCTAACTAGAATTGATCATATCCTGAATAAAGATCACCCATGGAGTAAATAGATCTACCTGTAAAGGCCTTAGCAAATTCATCCACAATTGGGCCAGTACCCACATTGCGGATTGTTACCTTATTAACCGGTTGCATATCCTGAATGAATCTTAATGTACCATTTTTCTTCAAAACAGTAAACCATCGATTAGAATACGGAGCACATGACAGCTCCAAAATTCCCATTTGAATCTTTTCATTAAGAAAATTGATGAGCTTTGGCAAGTGAGCTTTAGGAACTGGAATAGGACGCAAGCTCCATGGCATGTGTGGAAAAGTGAAAATAACCATTGGTGAAACAACACTCGGATCCACACACCCTATCTCACTTGGTTCAAAAGCAAAAGCTTTACCATGTTTTTCGAGCATACCTTGAAAACATTTGATCTCCTCTTAATTGAGGAAAATGTCTTCTCCAACCTTCAGCTGCTGCAGTGTCTCCTTAGTAAACTTATGCCCTATGTTCTTTGGATTTATGAGTATAGGCTGTCGAGAAGCCTCCTTGATCATCCCATCACTTCCTTCTGGCAGCAGTGTAGCCACTAGCCTCACTTTCTTTGCAACAGTCTTGTATTTTGTCTCTACCTGCGCTTCAACAATTTCATATGAGTCATCTTCAATATGCATAAGGGCTTCATATATACTTAACTCATCATACATGTCCATTGAATGGACCTTGACCACTTCAATTCCGCTTTGTAACCTGTTTTGCATAATCTCTTCAAGTTCTGACATAGTATCTACATAAGATACCTCTTCAAAGGCTCTGAAATCACATCATCAGATTCAAGCACATCACAACCCTGCAATTCACTTTGAATACCTGAAACATACTATTTTTCCAACTTTGGCAAATCATTAAATTTTCTGAAAGAGACTGAACCTTCAGATGTTAACCCCAAAAACCCCAAAGAGAAGCTTCTATTTGCAAGAACTTCTCCTCACTTGTACCACCATAGTCCTGCTTTATAATGGCACCCCGAGAAAATCCTGTGCAAACCTGTGTTCTCAAAACTCCTTGTGTATCTTCGACATTGGATGATCACGTAGACTGTCCTTATTCCTAGCATGGTCAACACATACACTCAAGAATTTCACTGCTTTCTTACCATCACGGCTCAAAACCCTAGCATAGGCCGAGCCATCATCCAGCACTTTGGTTTCCATTCACACAGCCGTAATGTATGGTTGCCCCAAAATTAAAGGATAAGAGGAATGCTCCTATATAAAGAAGTTTTGCTCATCACAGACATCCCCTACAGTTACCTTAACATTGGCACATGCACCATAGAGGTCGCCCGGAAGCATATTGGTAGCTCGAATCCGCCAACCATGGTCCACATCAATAGGCTATTTCCCCTTTTTGTGCAAGCTTTTAGCCATCAAATTGATCTCCGATCCATGATCTATATGCTAAGACCGGTTCTTCGATGTCACCAAGCTTTACAACAGTCTGAGTTGTCGCTCTTGCCCAATGAGTCCTTGAAAAGTGACTCCTTCGGATGCTTTCACTATCTTCACTTCATTGAAATGAACATGCCTTACCTCAGGTACGGTTGGATTTGAAACCACCACAGACCTCGACTCTTCTTCTTCTTCAAGATTTGCCAAATACTCTTCATAGTTGTCTAGAATTGCTTCAATGTGGCGTACGGCCTGGCTCTTCACTGTGACTCTAGCTCCTGTTCACTTGGTATCTGTTGCTTCCTTTTGATGATATCTATTATCTCCTCATGAAACTCACGTTTGGCAATGCCCAATATATCACCCAATGTGAGATCGACCTTGCTATTCAGAATTTTCTCTTCAAAGAATTTCTTTAAATCTGTAGCTAATTCAATGTCAGACTTGAGCTTATAAGAGGGTCCCCTGGGTTTACCTTGCTTTCTGTCCTTAGGTACCTCCCCCATCACCACTTCAGGAGCGAGCTTAGGAGCAGGAACTTCTTTTTTCTTGCTCTTGAACCTCGTTGTCCTTTTCAATGTCCCAAAAGCTTCTTCATCTCTTTTCCGCTTTTCCTCCACCGTAGCCTCATTAGCTTGAGACTTCGCAATGAATGAATACACTAAGAGGGAATCCACTGGATCAGTCCACCCTGTGGTTTCCCGAATTGAATTCCCTACTTGCCGCAGCTTCCTATAAGTTATCTGTCCAGTTTCAGTTGTCTTCAAATCATAAGACCATAGTTGACCCTTGGTATCTGCACCATCATCATCACCCTTCCCGTATACGTGCAGCCCATATGTAGCTGCCTCCACAAGAGCAATATTATGTTGAATCTCACCTACCGAAGTTCAGGCGGAGTATCTCACCTGTTGCTCTAAGGTGTATCTTCTTGTCCTTCCAGAACACCACATTCCTTTTATATGCTTCGTTGAAATCATCACATTCTTTAACATACTTGTGGTCTTCACTGTCACACCATATGCATCGGTCCCAACCTTTGCGTGGTGGCTGATGTCTAGGCTCAGATGTAGACCCCTTTGCAGCTAGTCCATCAAATTTAACAGCTTTAAAATTCAAACTCAATTCTTGAATACCTTTTACCAATTCATCAAGAACTGGCTCCTCCACTCTGGGTATTGCGGAGGTTGTTTTCTCTTTAGGTTCGTCCTCTGCAACATCCATGATGTCAGCCACAATCAACTTATCGACTCTCATTTGTCGTTTCACGATCATGTTGACTGCTTTGGTGACTACCTTCCAGTCGGATGTTAAGCCCAATTCTCCACTTGGATCCTCTAGCAACTGCACTAAACTCTCCTGAAGTCGAGGATCAACAGCCTGAATGAACAGCTCAACCTTCTGATCCCTCATTGAACATTTCTCTGTCGAGGACAGTTGCTCAAATTTCTTCTCAAATTCCCGCAATAACTCTCGTGCAGACAGATTTTTGTTCGTCTTCTGCACCCACTTCATGAAACTTTGCCTAGTTACTCTTTGAGAATCCTCCCGGAAGTATTCCTCTTGAAGCGCCTTCTTGAAATCCTACCAATTTGAGCTTTGAAGCACCTGAATCTCTTTAATTCGACTCCTAAGTTCCGGCTCCGCAATCAAATGAAACCCTTCCACTGCATTCTGATCATCAATTCCATTCTCTTCCATTGCCTGATCGTAGATATTTCAAAATTTGCTAATATCTCGGCCTTCAAATCGATGCAATTTCTTGGTAACTGTGTGCCGAGATTTACGAATCCTCTCCTACAAATTGTACTGCTATTGTGCAGCCTGTTGTTGTTGCATGTAAGCAGCAAACTGCTGCATCATTTGCTGCATGGCAGCCTCTTGCGGTATCGACATCCTTCTTCACCACACTGCTCATCCCGGATCGTTTCGCGTTGGGTTCACCAAGAATGTCGAGGGATAATTGTGTGAAAGGTGAGCCGGGAAGACACCGGGCCCCTGGCTGTGAGAGGTGCGGGAAAAAAGGTGCAACAGATGCAATTACCAACAATAGTATTCTAAGCAAATAGTTCACCTAATTTCTAGTTAATCGATAGAATCCATGGTTAATAATCACTAATGGAGGCTTAATGCTCCATACAAGAAGAAATCCTGGCTAAATCCAGGTGCTAAACAGGAAAATTAATAAAGTTCTGCTTGCTCTGCCTTCTGCTTCCCGATTCGAATGGTTAATGATGGCTTAGAAGCTCGGTTTAGGTTAGGCTCTGCTAATGATTTGTAGAGAGCTTGGCTTATAAATTCGAGAGATTAGGCTTAAGTGAGCAAGGGCTTTCGCTTGTGGCTTGGCATCCTAGTAGGTTTAGGAAATTTGGCTTAAGGAAAATAGGATTCGATTGGGCGAGAGAATCCATGTCGTTTAGCTTATGGAAGGTTTTAATGAAGGCTTAGGAGCTTAATTATATGAGCTTAAGAGCTTATTTATGGCCATTATCAGGAGCTTAAGAACTCCCGAGCTTGAAGATATCCGGAGAAGGAGACACACGATGATGAGGAGGAGGCTTAAGAGTTTAAGGAGCTTGAGAGCTCTCGCTTATGAGGAGGTTTTAGAGCTTAAGGAGCTTGAGAGCTCTCCCTTATGAGGAGGTTTTCCCAAGATGATCCAGTGAAGAATTCTCCAAATCACACGATTTCCCCCCTTTATATGGATGCATGTTTCCCTTGCTAAAAATAGCGAGGCACCCATTAGCGACGTCGCTAATGGGTCCTTCCCCTTAGTGACGTGGCAGGGCTGAATGTTGAAGTGCATGAAAAGGGACGAAACTAGGTCCGAAAAACGGCACCATGGTGAGCTAAGAAAGTTTCGTCACTTGCCCGACTTCATCCGAGAGCTTCTACGCCCTGCGCGAGCTCGTCTTCTTGCTGCCTGAGCACCGCTCGCTGCTCATGCCATAGCTCCCCTTCTTTTATTCACACAAAAAACATCATGCAGCCACTTTACTGCACCTTGGGCGGGCCACCGACTTACCACTTGGGCAGCCATAAGCCCTTTGGGCACCACATTTAGCATACATGCAGGCTGAGGCACCGGCAAACACAAAATTCTCTACACTCAATGCACTCCACGTTACATCATTTGGGATGATGAGCTCATCAAAAGCTTTTTGTGCTTTCTTAATGGCACCACATTTGGCATACATATCGGCTAAGGCATTGTCGAGCACAGCATTTCATATACATTCCGGTCAAAGCAATGCCTAGCACGACATCTGGTATATAATGACAATGTCATCGTGAATTTTACTGCCCATACCAGCATCTCGTATAATGCCAAAATTACCCAGCTAGCAGCCGGCAATTGTCATCGGACTCAAGCCTTATTATCTGATCAAGCAAAAATTTTCCTGACGAGCTGTAAATCCGTATAGACCTCTCAAGCTGCATAAAATGCATACAAACCCGGTTGAGGCTACAAAATCCCAGATGGCACTCCGATCGAGCGGACCGAACTGGTACGGAGCCAGCCCCCGATAAATCTTTATTGACTAATATCTTGGCGCCCAGGACTCAGATCCATGATCTGAAAATACCGACACGCTCCACGAATTGAGCACTTTAGGCTCGTGCATTCATTTCATCTCTGTCACCTCACCTGCAGTTCCCCAATCTGGTACGGATCTGCAATCGACTTGAACTTTAAACTGCCATAACTTCTTGATCGTAGCTCCAATCGACGAGCCGTAAAAATAGGTCGGTAGAGCACATCGAGCACTACTGTTCTAGGGCACAATACCCCATCTGTGTTCACTTCAAGCATAACACTTTTTAGCATCATTAAGGTATGTTTTGGCCCTTTCAGCCGCATTTTACATACATTCCACATTGAACTCGGCCTGCAACCAGCCCTTAATCACTGTTCATTAAACATATAAGCTTCAAACAAAATTAATGTGCATTTTTTTGGCATCTTTCTTTGCATGGGAGCAGAGCTGCACAACACCATTTGTTACTCCCAAACTGGTTGTCCTTGTGTGCACAACCCACGTGCCTTTTTTGAGTGACCGTTTAGAGTCAGATCTCGATTGCCGTTGCAGTTGCCATCTCCATCTCCAAGTAGAACAAGCAGATCGCCTTTGCCTTTTCAGCGCTCTTCCCCTTTGCCACCTCTCCTACGTTGAGAGACCTCCACTGGTTTGAGTCCTTTGTTGCCATGTCGCCATCACCCTTACCTTCACCTTTTTGTCCTCTTCCTCCTGGCCACCTTCTGGTTCTTTCTCTCAACGACCTGCGACATCACCATCCAACTCGACGCCATTGGATATTGCAAAGACAGGTTCTCTCTCTCTCTCTCTCTCTCTCTCTCTCCCTCTCTCTCCCCCCCTACCTGTGTGTTGTTAATTGTGTGCGCACCAAAGCCACTGCGTTACGGGGTTAGAGCACAAGGGGAACAACACTCCAAGGGCCAAGAGTGGTGGTTAGGGTAAGACTAGAAGTCTCACACCGCATGATTGGAATAATTACTCCTTATGTGACCGTGCTTGAGTTGTTATTCAATCCTATGTTTGGGCATAGTGAGTGACTAGGACTATATATCTTTTACTGATAACATTAAATGCTCTATTCCAATCCACCTGTTCCGAATGGACGTGGATATAGCATAAATTCAACTTGAGTTAGAACCAAGAAAATAGGTCCCTTTGAAGATTATTGGGGCCCTTATTCACCTAGTTCTGCCTCTAGTCACGTCACCTATTATAACATTAGGGCATGGGACAAAACCAAGCGAATAGAGACCTTGAGGGATACTCCAAGCCCAATATTCGCTTGGTTATGACACCAAATACAAACCAATTTTGAATAGTAGTTTTGGCTTGCTTTTTCTTTCAGACATGGGGATCATAGTCCTGGAGACAAACGATGTGGGAAAGGATATAGAGCATTTATTGTTATTTATTGATAACAATAAATGCTCTGTTCCAATCCACCTGTTCCCAATGGACGTGGGTACAACGTAAATTCAACTTGGGTCAAAACCAAGAAAATAGGACCCTTTGGAGATTCTTGGGGCCCCTATTTGCCTGGTTTTGACTCAAGTGACGTTACCTATTATGACATTAGTGCATGGGACAAAACCAAGCGAATAGAGACCTTGAGGGATACTCCAGGCTCAATATGTGCTTGGTTATGACACCAAATACATACCAATTTTGAATCGTAGTTTTGGCTTGCTTTTTCTTTCAGACATGGGGGTCATAGTCCTGGAGACAGACGATGCAGGCGAGGATACATGTGAAGAAAAACTATTCACGTTCTTATACAATGCCCGTGCTCATCACCGTGCACCAGGACTATCAGGAATGTTTAATGTAGAGTTTTCTATACAGAGGATCATAGATTGCTCATTTAAGTACCTACAAACCCATTTGCAACAGTATGAGGCAGTCCTTTGTGGCAATTCCATGATAAATGATGGCATGAGATATGTGTACCCAGCTGACCTTGACCCTAATAAGAGTGCAGCAAGGAGATTGAATCGTTGTCTAGAAAAGTGTCCCTCTAATGCACTGCTTGTACAAGACAGGTGTATGAAGCACTTAAAAAAGTGTCGCTTAGTAGAATTCTACCATGGGTTTTTCTATTACTTGTACTTGCAGATGGATAGTGAGTCAGATACTTCCCAGTCAACAACTTCGGTAGTTGTCCATTGGCACCGGAGGAAGAGGTAGAGGATGTGGAGGTGTAGTTTGACCCAGAAGAAGAGCGGATAGAGGTATTAGAGGAAACATTTGATGCTTGCTTAACTCTTGCTTCTCTTGCGGATGCAACATTAGGGTGCAAGCAAGAAAGCCCAAATAAGGAAGTGACTTTGCCTCTGAATTGTGCTTCCAGCTTTGCTATGGCGGGCGACACCCACTACGTTCTGCTCACAGATATCATGCATGAGTTGAATATATGGGAGGACTACTGCCTAGCTGCAATTTCAAATTTTTGTGAGACAGACATGGGATTTGTGGATGATGATGGAGTGGACCAACATCTTATTGCTGACCCAACTGTCTACGACTCACAGTTCACTTCAGGATCAAAGATACATTCAATGAAGCGAAGTCCAGAGAGGCCAAGATGAGTAGTTTCAATCGACAACAAAACAACTCAGCTTGGAAAACATGGGTAGGCCCATGGCACCTAGAGCTCAGGTAATGAATAGTCAGTCTATTCACTTGTGGGGAAGGTCGATGCTGGAAATGGACAAAAATCAGATGGTAATTTTTAAAGGCATTCAGATGGTGTTGGAGATGGCCCAGTGATAAAATATCATGATCAATCTTTTTTTTGATAGGTGCTAGTGTATGATGATAGTTTCCTTAGAAGAGCGGGAGGCTCACGGCAAGGGCTTTTCACTGGAGTACAAGGCAAGGATGTGGCGTTGTCTCACTACATCGGGCGTTTCAACCACAAAAAGGTTTGTAGAAACAATTCAAGTACTTGGCAATTGTACTCATCTCACTTACGGCCTATAAATATTTTACTATTGTTTTGTAGATCATTATATACCACAAAGAATACTGCGAGGAAAATGCAAAGTTCCCATTGTTTGCAATGAAAGTTATTACAAGATTGTGTGGTTGGCACCCCCTCCCACTAAACGCAGAAAGACTAATTCTGATTGAGAAACAATTTGTTCTACGCGGCGTTGGCATTGGGTGTGGGTGCTAAGCACTCAGAGCCCCCTATTTCATGTCATACATAGCTCAAGCTCTGGCTGCAGGGGTTGAAGACCTAGAGAGCTTAGATTCATACAACAAGCGAATTTTTTTGAGGGAAAGAAGACACTTGAATGCTTCCACCAATAGAGGAATGAACTCGTCTACAGAGTCTGCACATCGAAGAGGTACAAAGTGAGGAAGAAGGAGGTGCATCGAAGAGGATAAAAACAACGGGCTCAGGTCATCTTCTCCCTCAGGTCCATCTTGTTCCGCTCCTGACTTGTGACTATCGCCACCTCGCATGGTGCTCCCCTGCATTTGAATTTCCCCAAGCCATCTGTTTCTTCTCTTTGTGGATGTGTTGTAAAGATCGTGTAATTTCTGAACTCTTAAGAAGCTCCTTCTGCCTTGCTCTATGAATTAGTCATCTATAAGTTCATTGGTGTAACTCTAATAGGCTATTTTCCTTATCCTTTCCTCCCCCATGTGTAATGAAATTGGCCTATTTAATTTGAGAGTAGCTGAAATTAATGAGAGTACTTTTGAGAAATGAATTTGTGAGCATAGCGGGTGAACATAAATGAAGATAGCAACATAATCATAGCAATTAGTTAACTTGGCATGAACAATACTTTTACAAGAGAGAGAATTTAGAGAACATGACAACACTTGAGGACCGGATTTATGTGGAGCCGGTCCCCCCTCCAATAGGCATTTGTATTATGATTTCTCCCATTAAGAGAGACTTGTTACAATACAATCTTTGTGTTCCTTGTGACCTAGGTGATGCAATGAAGATGGAAAGCTTCATGCATCACACACATAACATAAACTTGAACAAAGCTTTAGCTATGCCAAGCCTCAGTCCCAACACCTCAAACACCTTCGAAGGTGGAGAGAGATAGCAGGGAATGAGGGTAGGGAAGAGGAAGAAGAAACATTTCGTAGGAGAAAGAATTAGTTCCTCACTTATCATAACTCTTGTGCTAGCATACATAATACCATAGTAATGAAGAAGAAGGAGATGGCAAGCTTAAGCATTGAAGCATGTCTCTTGGTTGGATTTGCACTCCATATCCAAGAGTGTTGCTGTAGGCTCTCAACCTCTACTTGCTTGGAGAAGGAGAGGGAGCTCCTGCACTTTGCATAGCACACCATGAGAGTTTTTTTGAGTGTGTGTGGGTGAGTATACCCCCTAAGAAACCCCCTAGCTTGCTTGGGTCGACCGCCCCTTGTAGCTCATGCTTGAAGCTCATTGGACCCCTCCAGGCCTAGCCAATCACAAGCAGGAGGCATTACAAGCAGCAAGGGTAGAGCCTTGAGACAAGTGTCCCCCTTTTCCTTTTGAGAGAGAGGACTAGATAAATGCTAAATCAATTAATTAAATCTCCTAAATTATTATTGGACCCCTTGGGTGGCCAACCAATAGGCTTCAGGCACACCATGAGGGCAACATGAGGAGGAACTTGACAAGTGTCCCTTTTGCTTTCTTTGTACCATGCATGCCTTGTGTGAGTGTGTGGGTGTTCTCTCTCATACCCCCTCATGTAGGGCTCACCCCCTCCTTGTAGGGATTGAATCTTTGACTTTTTGACACCTCATGCATAGGCCTTTGGCTCATAAGCACTTTAAGCTTGGGCTGGGTTCTCACCTCAAGTGCAACCCTAGCATCTCAAACATTTCAATCACCTCAAGGATCTCAATAATTAAGCACCTCAAGCAGCTCCAGCACCTCAATCATCAAGCACCTCAAGCACCTTAGTCATCAAGCATGACAAGCAGGACAAGCACCTCGAGCTGGGTCGGGTTCCCGTGCCTCAAGCTCAGCCCTAGCTTACCTAAGGTCAAAGGCCTTTTATAGACATTATTGGAGGTCTTCAATGAAGCTAACCCTAAGGTCTTATGCTCCATTTGTTAGCCTTGCTCTTTGATAGACCATCTCTCATTTGGGCCCCTTTACCATTGGCCTCGTGTTGAGGTAGATCTATAAGCACATGTCTATATCTTAACACTTGTTCCCATTTATTCTCCCACATTAAGTGATCAATTTAATATGAGAAAATCATTTGGGTTGGTTAGATATTAGATATTAGATTTTATGACATTACCTCTCTCTTGAAATCATAGTCGTCCTCGACTATGAGGTAGAAGAGATAAAGCCTTAGTCATTAGTCAATTTTACTTAGCGGGTAGAGGATCCCTTTTTACCCTACGACATCTTTCCAAGATGGACGACTAATCCATTTGGTGCTTGGGAGACATAGCTGCCACAAGCATGTCTGCTCTTTAGTCCATTTCATTCTCCCAAAGTAGAGTGACAAATTCTACTTGGTGTTTGAGAGACGTCGTCATCACAAACATGATTCTAAGCATGCATACTAGTTAAATTTGTGCACAATTAAAAAGAGGACTAGTCTTATAAGACAAAAACATGAGTCATTTAAAATAAATTTGTACATTTGCTTACTCTAATGTAGCATTGTAAGCATTGACAAGGTTCATACTAACCTTAGGCTGTATTCCTTGCATCCATCTAGCATCTTCAAAAGGATAATTTTTGAACTTAATAAGATACCGTCGGATAATCTTACCATGTCGTAGTACCTTGTCTTCATCCCGAAGAACAGCTTCGGGTTGTAGCACCTCTTCTTGGTCTTCAACTTCGGGAGGGTCTTCAATAATTGGTTCAGTTGGTGGCTCTCCTTTGTAGGGCTTAAGTAGGCTTACATGAAAGGCATTGTGTATGAGCCAATGGTTGGGCAACTTGATTTGATAAGCCGTCTCATTGATGGGCTTCATGATTTGGAAAGGACCATAGTATCTTTTTGCTAGTTTAGCATAATGCTTTTGATGGCCCGTAGGATTTTTGCTCGTCGTTTTCCTTAATCGAGCCTTAGGAAACTTGAGTAAGACCCAATCATTTTCTTTGAATATTAAGGCTCTTCTGTGCTTATCAGCAGCAGCTTTTTTCCTTTGTTGAGAGATGGATATAGCCTCCTTAATCTTTTAAAAAGATTCTTGTAGGTCACGGCTATACTCATCGGTGGCGAAGATCTTCCCATGTACTTTGAGTAGCAATGGACTTTTAGGTCTTCCCTCAATGATCTCAAAAGGTGCTTTTCCCGTAGAAGTATGTACAGTATTATTGTAGGCATACTCCACAAGAGGTAAGTACTTTTCCCATTGTGAGAATTGATCTACTTCGGTAACATAAGTCTTGAGTAGATCGAGTATCGTAAGATTGGCTATCTCACTTCGGCCATCCGTTTGTGGGTGATAGGCCGAAGAGAAATTCAATCTTGTTCCTAGATTTTCAAAGAGACCTTTCCAGAAATTACTAGTCATTCTAGGATCTCTATTTGACACGATGGATGTTGGCAATCCATGGTGTTTGAAAATTTGTGATATGAAGAGAGTTGCCATTTGGTGTGCCTTAATAGTCTTCTTGACAGGGATAAAGTGTGCTTGCTTGCTAAACCTGTCGACTATTGTCCATATTCCCGTATTTCCATGAATAGATTTTGGTAATCCAAAGATAAAATCCATGGATATACTCTCCCATGGTGAATTAGGAATTTACAATGGCTGGAGTAATCCAGGTTTCTTCCCTCTATCATACTTGGTCTTTTGGCATACTACACATTTTGAAACATAGTCTATTGCCATGGAGAAGATAACCATCCTGCAAGGTGAATGGTTCCTCTTTCTTCCCCAAATCAAGGGCTGACATTATGTCTTTAAAGTCAGGGTCAGTAGCATACTCATCTATCATAGAAGATAGATCATTGTGAGTTGCTATTGACATAGCATTAACTTTTGGTCGTCATGAAAGTGCATCAACCACTTGATTGTGCTTACCAGCTATGTGAGCAATATGGTAATTAAATTGCGAAAGAAATTTTTCCCACCTCATTTGTTTGTCGGAAAGCTTGGTTTGCGTCATGAAATACTTGAGACTTTGGTGGTCGTTTCGTAGGATAAATGGAGTCCCCAATAGGTAGTGCTTCCATGTGTCTAGGGCATGTAGAACAGCTAAAAGCTCTTTCTCATAAATGCCCAAGACTCGTTCATCAATATTGAGCCTTTGGCTCTCATATGCTATGTATGCCCTTCTTGAAGCAAAAATGCTCCAAGGCAATCACCACAAGCATCACATTGGACCTCAAATGGCTTTGAGAGATCCGGAAGCACGAGGTCTAGTTGGGAAGTAAGCTTCTCTTTGAGATTTTCAAAAGCATTTTTCTCCTTAGTAGTCCATACAAACTTAACGTTCTTCTTATTTAAGTCATGTAATGGTCCTGCTACTTGAGAGAATTTTGCTATGAAGCGTCTATAGTATGCGCACATACCAACAAAGCTTCTTAGCTCATGTAGATTTCTTCGGTTAGGCCATGCTTTTATTACCTCTAACTTTGATGGATCCATTTGGATACCATCTTTAGAGATAATATGACCTAGGTATTGAATCTCTTGAAGGAAGAATTCTCTTTTCTTTTGGTTGAGAAAAATCTTGTTCTCCCTCAATGCTTGAAAAATCACTTGGAGATGTTGCTTATGTGTTGATCCGTTCATTCGTGTTGAGCCTTTGGATCTCATATGCTATGGCATGCCCTTCGTGAAGCAAGACTACTCCAAGGCAATCACCAAAAGCATCACATTGGACCTCAAATGGCTTTGAGAGATCTGGAAGCATAAGAACTTGTTGGGAGGTAAGCTTCTCTTTGAGCTTGTCAAAAGCACTTTTCTCCTTCGCAGTCCATGAATACTTAACGTTTTTCTTTGTTAAGTCATGTAATGGTCTTGCTATTTGAGAGAGTTTTGCTATGAAGCGTCTATAATATGCACACATACCAATAAAGCTTCTTAGCTCATGTAGATTCCTTGGATTAGGCCATGCTTTTATTACCTCCAACTTTGATGGATCCATACAGATACCATCTTGAGAGATAATATGACCTAAGTATTGAATCTCTTGAAGGAAAAAATTGCTTTTCTTTCGATTGAGAAAAAGTTTATTCTCTCTTAGTGCTTGAAAAATCACTTGGAGATGTTGCTGGTGTTCCTCCAAGGAATTGGAGTGGATGATGATATCATCAAAGAACACTCCAGTGAATTTGCGGTAGGGTCTAAAAATTTTCTCCATTAATTGATTAAATGTAGCTGGTGCATTAGTCAAGCCAAAAGACATGACTGGATATTCATAAAGGCCAAACGTTGTACAAAACGCGGTCATTAGGATATCTTCATTCACTATCCTTATTTGATGGTAGCCACTTTTAAGGTCAATCCTACTAAAGTAGGTAGAGCCTTGTAGCTTATCAAAAAGATCTTCTACCCGAGGTACGGGAAATATGTTTTTGATAGTGATATGGTTTAGTGCATGATAGTCCACACACATGCGGTATGTACCATCTTTCTTTTGCACTAAAAGGATTGGAGAGCAAAAGGGAGAGGACCTAGGCCTCACCATTCCTTTGTCTACCAATTCTTGTACTTGCCTCATGATCTCCTCTTGTTGAGCTTGTGAAACTTGATAGGGAGGTTTGTTAGGTGGTGAGCTTCTTGATAGGATTTCAATTCGATGGTCATCATCCCCTCATTTCAGAGGTAAGTTCATAGGGATATCATCAATGAACACATCTTGGAATCCTTTTAGAAAGTTAGACAAGTCTAACTCTTCTTGATTCCTATCATTCACCTTTGATGAAACATTAGGACCTTCTAGGGATTCTTTGAAAAAAATCATGTACGCATGAACTTTTCATTGTTTTATCAAGGGCGAGAGGATTTACAAGTGGTATAGTATGATCAGACTCATTAGCATCTATGTACATATTCTTTCCGCTGTAGGAGAAGTAGATTCTCCTTTCAGGGAACTTCATGTTGGCAGCCATGCGGCTGAACCATGGTACCCCTAGGATAGCATCCTCATGTTGGAGAGGAGAGATAAAGAAGTCTTCTTTGTCGACATAGCTTTGGACATGAAGCCTCAACTTCCCAATCAAGGGAGTAACGGAGGCTTGCTGTCCCTTGAAAGCGGCATCGGCAGTTATAGCATCTCCCATCTCAAAACTTGAATGCTCAACTTGGTGGCCAACTCCATTGATATGAAGTTGAGAGTAGAACCAGGGTCAAACAAGATGAAGGAATCATGATCCCTTACCTTTCCCCAAGCATAGAAGAGAGGTGATCCTTTGCAATGAGTATCCTCTTTTGGAGCTTCGATAGTGGAAGCTCTAGGAGTCTCATTGCGAGCATTTCTTTTGGGGCAAGAATGATAGCCATGTCCTTGCTCCCCACACTTAAAACATTTGTGATCCTTGCAAAAAGTTTCAAGCTCTTCAAGAGAGAGTTTATTTTTACCTTTGTAAACTCCTTTCTCCTTGGACTGATTGTTGTTGTTGTTGTTTGAATGGCCGTGGAAAAAATTTTGGGCATTAATTTTTCCCTTTGCATCACTTTTGTCTTTATTTTCCATGGGTTTGGCAATTCGCCTAACCCCTTGTTGGAAATTGATGCGTGAAGTAACCTTGGTAGGGTGGATTACTTTGCTGATAGAGTCAGGCCATTGAGAGTTGACATACTCGGCCATCTCTTCAGGTAATCCCACACATAATTGTTGTTTTTCTCAGCAAAGTATATCTTTTCAAAGACAATAGCCATGAGATTTAAATCCCAAAACTTGTCCACATATTTGTGGATAGACTCATGAGAGAGAAGCCTTAAACTCCAGCATTCGATGAGAAATTTGTCCTTTTGTATCACTTGCAAGGAATTACTTCATGATGGAAACTCGTAGAGTTTTCATGTCTTTGGGGCTTCGACATTGCCTCAAAGGCTTTTCCCACCACTGACGAGCTGATTTTTGGAAGTGCATAGCTACATGGTGTAGCTTGGAGGACTCCGTGAATTCCTCGTCTCCAAAGGCCGCATCAAATTGTTGGATGAAGGCCAATACTTTGTCGATAGCACCAAAGGCGCCATCATAGGTGAGAAAAGAGATACTCTTTCCTCCCTCTTTGAACTTATTGAGCTTTTGTCACCTTCGCCATGCAGGGTAAGATTTGCGATGTCCTTCCCTCTTATATTCTCTAGGAGAATAGCCATAGCTTCCATCGTTAGAGGAGGAAGGTGAAGAAGAAGGAGAAGAGGGTGACCTCTTTCTTGCCCTTTTCTTCCTGGTTTTCTCTCTTCCCTTTTGGAGTGACGAGGAGAAGGACTATGGGTTAACCGTTTCCTCTTGGGAGGAGTTGGCGATCGTTTAGTCCTCCTTCTTCATGGAGCCACATCTTCGGAGGAATTTAGGGATTCATTGCTTTCTTGATCTTTGGATTCCTCCTCTCATATGGGAGAGAGTCTTCTTTTGGGGGTCTCTCCAAGAGGCCTCGTAAGCTCTCTCTCCTCTTGGAGCAAAAAGGAAATCCCATAAGCACGAAGTTGTTGAGTAACTTCGGCTTGCAAAGTGGGGTTTCCCATAGCTTGCCTAGTGACAAGATAATTAACAAACATGGGGGCATCATCATTGGCACCTTCATGTGCAAAATCAAAGTTATCAATGTTCATTCTCCTCTCTTGGTTAGTGTCAGCCATGCTAATTAAACTTATGTGTTACTTAGTGTATGCTTTGGAAATTCAAAACCTTAGTTGCTACTCCTCTTAGCCTTTGAAAATAGGCACTTAAGTATCTACACCCACGGCTCGAATTGGTTAACTGTAAAGAGTAGTGGAGTGAGTCTAACATAGCGAAGTTGTCGAGGGATAGCTCCTTTTGGACTTCTTATGTCTCAAAGGAAGTTTCTCAAGCAACTTCCTCATTAAGTGTGTAGGTTCTCTTTTTTTGACTCATGAATCTTACCCCCCATGCATAGGAAGCTTCTCAAGCAACTTGCTCATTAAATGTGACAAGCACCTCAAGTACCTTAGTCATCAAGCATGACAGCATCTTAGGTGGAGTTCCCACCTCAAGCACAGCCCTAGCTTGCTTAAGTTTAGGTCGGGTTTCCACCTCAAGCATAGCCCTAGCTTGCTTAAGTTAAGGTCGGGTTCCCGCATCAAGCACATCCTAGCTTGCTTAAGGTTCCCACCTCAAGCACAACCCTAGCTTGCTTAAGTTTAGGTCGGGTTCCCACCTCAAGCTCAGCCCTAGCTTGCTTAAGGTCAAAGAACTTTTAACACTAACCATTGGAGGTCTTTAATGAAGCTAACCCTAAGGTATTTTAAGCTTCATTAGTTAAACTTGCTCTTTGACAGACCATCTCTCATTTGGGCCCCTCTACCATTGGCCCCGTGTTGAGATAGATCCGTAAGCACGTGTCTATATTCTAACCCTTGTTCCCGTTTATTATCCCATATTAAATTATCAGTTTAATATGAGAAAATCGTTTGGGTTGGTTAGATATTAGATATTTAATGACAGAAAAGTGTGTAAGAGGTTTTCCGCTCACTGCTCACAAACAGGTTGTCTCACTCACTGCTCACAAACATGACTAGATCAAGAATAACAACTCATTCATGACCAAATAGTTGATCATGAAACCACCACTACATGCACTAGCATGATTTATAAGCATTATCTTTTCAGGGATGTTACAAGAATGGGCACCCTCCTACTATGTGGTTAACTACAATTGGAATAGCTAGAGCATAATGAGTAATTATTATGATGTCTTTCTATTTTGTTACTAATGGTGAGTTGATGACTAGTAGATTGGAGTCATGGGAGTTGAGGAGAAGGTGTTGGCAATAAATAAATTCATCGACTATTTTATATTTGCACAGTGTTTTTAGATCTTTTATCAATAATCCACTATGACTGCTTTATAAGTAGAATAGTGAGAACTCACCCCAAGAGGGTCATGCAATAAGTGATATGCTTCACTCATAACTAAAGTGGAACTAAGTGTAAAAAAGGGGCCTCAAATTTTTGGCACCAATTAGTAATATCAAATATTAACTACCAAACTCCATAAGAGGTTCCATGGAGTCTGGGGCTACAATCTTTAGTCCTTTCTTGTGTAGACGCTCTCAATTTTTCTCTTTCCCATCTCTTAAGCTATGTCTTGGGAATTGGAGTTTCCATGTGTCATCTTTTTGTGTAAGAGTGTGTAAGAGGTTGTCCCCTTCCTTCTTTTCTATGTGTTCTATTATGTGTAGATATGTCAACATCTCCATCTCTTCTTTCTATGTCAAAATCAACCCTCTCCCTTTTCCCTTCTCCATCACTATAAGGTCAATAGTTTAATTTTATGGGCCAAGGGTGGAAGCCCACCCTCGCTCCCAAAAAATCTCATCACCAACACTACGATCATGAACTATACATTTGTCATCCACAAATTTGCAAACAAGACCAGGTCTAGCAAGTGTAGATATAGACAAAAGGTTCTTCTTGATCTTAGGTACATAAAGTGCATCAAGAAGTTTGAAAGAATTGCCATTTGCAGCAGTCATTACAATCTTTCCCCGAGTCTTTTTGCCTCCCTTGACCGAATAAGAGGCATTGTTGGCACAAGTGACTAAATTCCCATGAGGTACATCCTTGCGAAAGGTAAACAAGTCATGATGAGAGGTAATGTGCTTTGTAGCACCACTATCAAAGTACCACACATGAGCATCTGTAGCAACTAACATACATGCATCATGGACACAAGGAAAATATGTGCACTCTGCACTAAAAGCCCATTATGCATCAACATCAGCATCACATTTGGCTTTCACAGAAGACTCAACAATAGCTGCACTTGTAGTGGAATGAGCCTCTTTCTTCTTAGCCTCTTTAGCCTTTAATTTTGGACACTGCTTGATCATGTTATCATTAGCTTTACAATAATGGCAATGCATCTTCTTTTTGCCCTTTTCACCAAAATTATCCAACGAGGTGTTGCCAGTAGAAGCATTGGAAAAAATTGATTTTCCACTTGCCGAAGAACCATGAGAAGTGTCTATATTGTTGTTACCACCTTTTATTTGAGCACCAATAAAAGCCTATTCAATTGCATGTTGTTTAGCCATGTTTCTTGAAAGTGACTCTCGCAATAGCAATGTGCATAATGCATCAAACTTGACAACTCCATGATTTCCTTAGGCCATAATTCTCCAAGTACTAGCAAATGTCTGGTAAGAATCTGGCAATGCATCAAGAACTGTATGCATAAGGGGATTGTCATAAATGACTTTGCTTGCAAAAACAAGTTGCTCATTTATAACCTTGATACTAGGAAGGAAAGTGTCCATTTCATCTTCCTCATGCATAATCTTTGATTCCGGCTCTTTACGCAGTAATGCAATTTTAGCCTCATTGTGACTTGCATAAAGACAAGCCAGAATATCCCAAGCCTGTTATGTAGATTTGGCTAAAATGTGAGGAGTAATAGTGCAGTTCACAGATAATGAAATCAATGCATGAGCCTTTGCATCTCTTAAATCCCAATGAGCCTACTCAATCGTAGATAGGTAAAACAGTTCTAGCAGCAACAATCCTGCCACCAAGACTTGCAGCATCCTCAACATTGTATGTATCCATAGATCTAGTACGTACATTAACACCCTTGACAATATTTCAAACTCCTTTGACAAAAGAGCATGTTGCATCTTGTAAGCCTACATTGGGTAATTGTCCCCACCCAATCTGTCCTTAGCAGCAAACATCTTGAACACATCTGTGTTGTTTTCAACCATGGTCAATGCCTGCATCTGATGTGAAAACTACCCAAAAAGGGGATAAACAAAGTGAGACCAACACGTGCTATATGGCACAACCTGTAGAATATTGTAAGGGACCTGTTATGCAAAAAATAGCACTGACAAAAATTCTGCACAAAATGACAAAATTGACTTCATAGTACTGCATGTAGTGGAAATGGAAGCCAAAATGAGCTATACTTAACTGTAAGGTCAATGTCAGTATTTCACTTAACTCATGCTCTTCAATGCAATTTAAACATTCTTTTGATAGGTAATATTAACAGAATTCATCATTTAAACATTGTACTCTTAAACATTTAAACTTGGTAATTTCAAAAATTCACAAAATAGCCACGATACTTTGGAGGTGTTTCTCATGTAGATTGCTGAAGCTTTCATAGAGATATGACCTTAGGGACTGAAAAAATGTTTTCTTCTTACCCTCTGCCATAATGACTAAATGTATCCCCTATAAAGAAAAAAACAAGAAATCAATCTACATATGTGTAAACGTTTTAAGAGAATTACAAACTATGAAACACTTCTATATTAACCTTCTTTAACACAATG
The DNA here is from genome assembly GCF_014529385.1 of Adiantum capillus-veneris. Taxonomy (NCBI): domain Eukaryota; kingdom Viridiplantae; phylum Streptophyta; class Polypodiopsida; order Polypodiales; family Pteridaceae; genus Adiantum; species Adiantum capillus-veneris. The sequence continues at coordinate 49,517,304 of NC_140936.1, read as the reverse complement.
GTTGTGGAAAATAATGATACATGATCCAACAACATGATGTATGCATTATATGCTTTTGAAACACATAATAGTATTTTATACGTTACTTTGATAGTAGCTAAAAGACTTTTTAAGTAAGAATTTGATAGCTCAAGATGACACACCCGGTCAAGCCTTCATTAGAAGCATCCCTTACTCTCTTCCCCATGGCCAAATGTGTTGATGTGTTAATTTTTGGGTCTTTTTTATTCAATTTTGACCAAAACTAGGTCATTTTTAGCTCATTTTTTACCCAAAAACCCATTTTTGATGTAAAAAATCCCAAACAAAGTCAAAAAAATTCTTAAATTTATGGATCATTAGCATAATCATAAAATGGATAGATATGCATCGTTTTCATCACTTTTCCATTTTAAGTAATTTTTCATACAATTTTACGACGACGTTTGTTAACTACTATTTTTGGCAATTTTTGTCCGCATCAATCAAGCGATGTCATGATGTTGTGCATCCAAAGGGGGGATCTTATAGAATATACTTCTTTCTAGGTGTTATCAGTTTTTAGACAGATTGTTGGCAGTTGCTATTGGACTACGGTGGTTGATACATATGTCATAGGTTTAGTATTCATGACAAATATGGTGTACTTTAGAGGGCCAAAAGTACTTGAAGAGCATCTTGACTGACATAGCGAGGTATGCTGGCAATTCTTGTTTGGCAGTATAATTGAGCTTGGCAGTTATGCTTTGACTAATATGCAAGCCAAATGTTATGCTTGGCAATACCTTAGTTGATATGTATGCCAAATATTGTGCTTGGCAAGGTTTTGCCAGGTATAAAGTTGAGCTCTCCACTAGGTTGGTCGATATTTGGGCCAAACCTTGGTTGATATATATAACAAGTGTAGCATTTAGCTATGGTTTGTTCTATATGTATGCTAAATGTGAAGACCTCACAAAATCACATTAAGTTCTTGAAGAGCTTTCTGTCTTGAATGCCATCTCTTTGCAATGGGTTCATTGAAGGATATTCCAATGGTGAGGGAAATCACTCTATACTATTAGTTGAGGACTATTGGAGAAAAATATTGTGTTTGGCAATGGCTTGGCTGATATGTTTTTTGAATGTGATGCAATTCAGAGAGCACGATAGATGCTTGAGGATCTTTTTAATTGTGTTATTACCCAACATAATTGTGGCGGGAAAATTTATGCTTAAGCATTGCCTTGGACAACATGTGGTTCAATTGAGGAGTTCAAGAGCATGGCCATCCAATTAGGCATAAAACACTTGGACGCCCAAGGCAACTTGACTTGAAAAGTTTTATAATGTGAAAATGAGGGGAAAATTACTAGAAAGAGGGAGTAAGTAGCAAGCAAATGTGCAGGGAGGGAAAGAGTGGCTCGTAGCGAGCTATATGATTCTCGAATGATGTCAAGCAAAGAGGCAAAGTTGATCAGTTGTGTGTGCAACCTCCTTTCGATCTGACTCACATAGGAAACGGTGAACCCCAATGAGCCTGATGGCTACCACATCATCACAGAGTGTTCATGTGCCACATCAATCATGTCGCCCCCGCTGTGACTGATGGGCATGAGCAAAAAGAGTAAAAGGGAGAGATAAGGGTGTATGGTGCAAGGGAGCAAGAAAAAAAAAAGTGTGGCGAGGCAAAAGGGAAGTAGAATACAAAGCAAAGAATGAAGGAAGCTTGTCATGCGGTCGCTCTCTCGAACGAATCTTGGAAAGAAGCTTAGCTTCAATCAATTGTTCTCTCTCTCTCTCTCTCTCTCTCTCTCTCTCTCTCTCTCTCTCTCTCTCTCTCTCTCTCTCGCCCTCTTAAAATAAAGGGCATTAACCTTCACCTTTGAAGCAAGAAGGATCTCTCTAGGCATGAAGGGGAGCATCAATCATGATGTAGAAGGGATTAAATAGCATGGGGATAGTAGGAAGCAAAGGAGGCTCGGCCTCTCACAAGCTCTCTCTTGATGGCGGTAAAGAATGAAGGAAGAGGAAGAATGGTTTGGGCATGGAGGGAATATCTCTCTCTCAAGATTTTTCTAACTCTCATAAAAAAGAAACTCTCTATTCCTTGCTCTCAAATTTGGAGAATAAAGATCTCTCTCTCTCTCTCTCTCTCTCTCTCTCTCTCTCTCTCTCTCTCTCTCTCTACCATATTTGGGAGATACAAGGAAATCAAAGTGCAAGGATTTAAGCTAAACTGCATGTTCAAAGAAGTAAAAAGGATTGAAGACCAATTATTATGACAAGCTACAAAAAGGCTAATTAACTGGTTTAATATCTACTATTAAATTCTAGGATTTGGGAATTGAAGCAAATTAAGGGGTGTTATGTATTCAAAGGCATTGGGAAAAGAAGGATAAGATCATCCAGCATCTAAATGATTTCCACTCTATGAGGCTAGATCCAATCTATGTTCATTGTGGAGCCTGAGTACATGCGATTATGAGGGCTTGGACATGTATTGGGAAGACTCCAAGATTATGATTTCATTGGAAAGGAGTGGTTCTAGGTTGAATTTATTACATGAGCTAATGATGTTCCCCAGAGTTTTTGATCATCTAGGTTATGTGTAAGAGGTCGATTAGACCATATCATGTACATATTATTGGAGTTCTAATGATATAGTGCTCATTTTGGGTTCCTATTTTCATTCATTTATCTGTGTCTATTATTTTATCTCTCTTCCATCTCTCACAGCTAGAGGCCCCGTGCCTTCCCAGCTCACCTCGCGAACACATATCCCCTGATAGAGAGATGAGTGTACCACCATGAAATGCTTAGAATATGTACATTATAAAAAAAAATTAGGCATCTTAGTACTTACCAAGTGGAGAAAATCCATAAAACGGTATGGGATCACTTGCATAAGCATAAAAAGGATAGATATGCATCAATTATTTTATACAATTTTATGACGACGCTCGTTAGCTGTTTTTTATAGTTTATGCCCGCATGAATCTTCGTAGGCGAGATGAGTGTGCTGACATGAAATTCTTGAAATATGTACATTATAAAACAAAATTAGACCTCTTACCAAGTGGAAAAACACATAATGGCACCACATCTAGGGCCATGAGTCCCCATAAAGGTATGTACATGCTAGGAAACACATTAGCTACTTTAGTGTATATCACAATATATACATTCTTTCTTTTATTATCATCCATCAAAAAGTGTCAAAAGTGAGGTAAATGTTTTTATTTCACATTGTGCACATGCCACAAGATAACATCCACCCCCTCTGAACGTGCACATCCTCTGGTATGTGCCACAATAGTATTTGTTAAGCATCAAAACTCATGGTCAAACAACTTATCTTCACTTTTATCCTCATTTTTCATATAGTTGGATCCATCATCATCTTTACTTGTTTGTACATAAAATGAATCAGCATCCTTATTATTTTGAACAATTTAACCATTTTTCCTGTATTGGGATTTTTCATTTCTGTCCCATTGAGCTCACGCAAGGTGTAAGTTGCATTTCCATGCACATGCTTAACAACATCAAGACCAAACCAAATATTGCAAGCTTCTGTATTTTAGAGTTTTAGTTTTCAAGGCTACCACCATACACCAACACCCAATCACCTTCTTCAAATAGCTTTTGGTCTATGCCTATGCCTCTTGTCAAATTTGTCTTTGTTTTCCAACCTTGCATTTTTTAGTTGAGCTTTTGCAAGCTCAATGTCTTCATGCGTTCTTTCCAATTTCCCTATGTGAAATGCAAGAAGGTCTTTTCCAATCATTTCATATTCCAACGGCAATACTTTCCATGTAAAAAATACATCTTCAATTAGCATCACAGGTTTTTGACCATGCATCAATTCAACATGCATATAGCCAATGATTAAACTATCTATCATACGATCAACCCATAATGAAAATGAAAATAGCCTTGGCCACTCTCCAAGCTTACCTTCACAAGCCTTAGCCAAAGCTTTAATTAATAAAGGATGCCCTCTATCACTCTTGCCATTTCCCTCTAGGTTATAAGCACAAGTTAATCCTAGTTTGATGCCCATCCTAGAGAAGAATTCCTTTCTTTTCCAACATTTGATTCTCCTCTATTTGCAATTATCCTTCCCAAACATCCATAGCAACAAATCAAATTTGTAAGAAGGAATTTACATACATATTCTATATTATTTGTTCTCAATGTACATCCTTCAACTTGATTAGAAAAATATTATCTTGCAAGTACCAAATACCTCATTTGTCAAAGCCCCAAGTGCATTATGACCAAGACACAACCCATTTGTAATGTATGACCAATGGATAAGTAGGATGTAGTCCATCACGGAGCCATACACTTGAATACATTTGGCATGTCACACAAGACTCCACAAACTCATCCACATCCTTATACATCCCTTTCCACCAATACCTTTCATTTACTTTGGCAAATGTTTCCCATACGCCTCAATGTCCTGCCCATAAACTTTAATGTGACTCCTTGATAATCTCTTGTTGAGTAGCCTTATCACACATTACCCGCAATAGTGCTCCATCTCTTATCGATATGCAAGGTACAAGGTACTTAAGTAGTGACCTATCAGAATCCATTCACCCTCATAAAGCTCCTTTGAAATGGACTCAAGTGAAGTTACATGCATGATTACTCTTTGCTTGAGCAATAGTGTCAAACTTTGTGCCTAAATCATCTCCCTAAAAAATCATGTCCTATTCATATGTTTCGGTTTGCATATCTACCATTGGCCCTTATCCTTTCTTGCAATATGCTTGAACTCAAGATTCAAGGACTTTATGCATGCTATCCATTGGAGCATGGCAATGTCATGAGTGGAACAATTTTTAATCATTACAAGAAGAAACAAACAATCAATTTTCACAACCACTGACGCCCCTATCATGCAACCTAGCCGCACACCCATCTTTCAATATATTTGCACTGTTATTTTTTGAGCTAGTGTAGCTATACTATGTGTGAATCATGATTCCAGAGTAGTAGGTCTATTCTATGAGTAGTAATTCTTTCATGATATTTGTAGAGGTCCATGTGATCATGGACATTGGCCATTTAGAAAAATCCCTAGGTATAAAAGATAAGAATCTTAGTATGAAGGAAGGCTTATCCTTTTGAAAAACAAGGGAGCTTTGTGTATGTAGCTCAAGAAGCCACGCAACTCTAACTTGTGATCGACTTTTTTAATGATTAAGTAGTCCTATTTCAATTCCGAAAAGTGAACCGTGTTCCTCTTCTCTTGCTCTTTTATTCAAGTGTAGGCATTTCAAGTTATTTCGTGGTTTGTGACTTTGCATTGTTGCACCCATTTTGGACAACCCATTTAAAAAAAAACCTTACATATGGACATGATACCTAATGTCAAAAGAGTGTGTGGAAGTTCTTTTTGTTGGGGGTTTTTCACTTGCTTTAGCAAGCACATATATACATGCAATGCAAGTCTCTGGTGTAGCACCAGCTGTCGGGTTGCCTTGGGTGCTTGTAAGTGATATTTTTGAAGTGTCACTTGTATATAACTAAAACTCATGTACAAACATAAAAACATTCATCCAAATATTTTTAAAAATCAGGTCTAGGATCATTGTGCGTTCTCCATGCGTTTTGAGGCAGTGTAAGGTTGTTATAGACCCATATGTTTTTGATTGTGCATATAATTAAGTATAGAAAAGTTGCAATTTTTTTATTCTATGGACCTATCATCGGTCTGCACAAATATTTACACGTACTCATGTCTTATAGCGATACACCTTGGTAATTCACCTTCATATTAACACCTACAAAGCATCAAAAATATCCAAACATGTTTTCTTATGACAATTCTAGACATAACTAAATAGCACAAAAACTGCACAAATGAAAAAACTAGCTTTCACATTGTGGCCATCTCCATCTCTTTGAAAAGTATGTACGTGTAACCAAATTGGTATTGTATGCTTAGAATTGGACTTGAGATACAAATTGACCATGTTCATTGAAGGAAATGAGCAATATTGTTCATAATACATATCTAACTCAACATCACTCCGATTTTGGTAAAATGGAATTTTCTTGTTGACTTTGTTTTGTTAGCTATTGGGGGATACTAGGTGTCCAAAAACTCAAGAAAGATGCAATATATAGTGATGAGTCTGTATGCACAATCAAACTTGCCTTCCTATTTCATATACATTTGTCCAGAAATTTGGATGGCACAATTTTTGTAAAAAGCATATATAACCTCAAACACATAGAATATACATGCATTAGAATCATTAGAAGACCTTTATAATAATAAACCACTTATGTAGCACCCTAGTACTCACTAAGAGGCATTTTATGGTGGTCTATGGCTAATTTTATGGAAAATGGCCAAAAACAACACACATTTGTTTTGACACAATTTAGGTTGGAAAGTGCTTTTGAAAGACAACTCTAGAGCTTGAATCCATAGCCCCAAAAATCCCTAAATTTTTTTCAGCTCATAAGCTATTTGGTGGATATCAAACACTCTAAGACCTCATTAGTATCCCTTGCAATAATTCTAGGAAACTGCTTTGTTAAGAGGCCATAAACGTGTCATGTTACCAATCTAGCATTAAATTAAGCCACCTAATCCTTATGAGAGATTATATGCATATCTATATTAATCCTTTATAGTTAAGAACACTGTCAGATCTAGGTGATGCACATGTACCTAGACATCCATTGGGCAATAATTAGCGTCTTTATCCTTAGGTAGATACTTCAAAAACTACAATACATATTTCACTAATACATATGTATCCTATGATTTGGTGAGAACTCGTGGGTTTGTAGCTTTGCATTTGGGTGGAATCCACTAGTATCACCTTGTCCACTCCTCACGTGTGGATTCCAATAGATGTGGCAAAGTTGGAAACATATTTTTATTAGGATAGAGTGTAGCTTATCCCCAATCTCACAAGCCCTGATAGACACCATGCCATCCATACTGAAGTAGGACATTCCTTCCATGGATGTCATAATTTATGTGTATAGTTGTGTGCATGCAAAAAGTGATGGTGTGTAGCAATCCATTGATGATGCTCCATATCTTGGCTTGAATCCAATCAATGTTTCCCTCTATATCTTTAATGGCCTTGATAAATTAAAGATGTCTCCATTCCAAAAGCAAATCATCAAAATTGGTGGGAATGAAGGGTGAGGAGATATCCCTATTGGTGAAATGATGCCTAGATGTGTGGCAAGCATGATATTGTCATCATGGTAGGCCATAAGTTTCGCCACATCCATAGATTTTTTTCCTTTGAACATCTTTGCTAGATTATGTATAAATAGATCTTCAAGAACTTTGAATTTCACCATAATATCAAATCTACCCTCACTAGCATTGGTAGTTGCCAAGAATTGAATGTAAACCTGGTGTAAAATGTAGAGAACACAAGGCATAATGCTACCTGTATTTGGTGGCAAAGGAGTAGTGAACATTCCCACTACTAGTGTTTGAGCCTTTCCACTAGTGCGAGACTCATCCTCAGTATGTGGACATTTAACCTTCCTCTTTTTGTTATTGTAAAGTTTTAACCAGCTTTATGTAATCCATAAATCCAATTCGAGTCTTCACTACTAGATCAAGACTCTTGACAACTCTGGGTACTAATCCACATGGCTTTGTTTGCTAGCCCCCCTTCTATCAAAATCTCTATGTTTCCACATGCTTCTCCATATTTATAAACCAAATTATGATATGTATCCTCGCATAAAGTGTCAATAAAGGGCTTGATTCCCAAGGCTTCAAATAAGTGTTGGAGTACTATCCTCCCTAGCAAAATAAAACCATAGGCATATGAACTCCTCTACAAATCAACGCTTTGTTTTTATGACTATATTGGCCATCATGTATGCCACTACTTGTTGGAATTAGGGTTGCAAGAAAACACACATCTTGGAGAAGATGAAGGAAGCTCAAGGCACACAACAGAGAGTGTTTTACTTAGTGTGCAATGGAAAGACAGATAGCCCTAGAGTGATGGGCACATATACAATTCACGGGGGGGAAAACCACCTAGTGAGGGAAAAAATGCCCCGACAATCCTAAGTGTGTTCACACACATCACTACCACATGTATATGGTAACAAATCCCCCCTAGAGTGATGCAGTGAACAAGAGCTGGCACATAGAGTAAAGTGAAGTGCCATGCCCTGAGGACATGATCAGTCCACAAAGGGGAGTAAGCCCAAAGCTTTGTGGAAATCTTCAAACTTCTCACGAGACAATTCCTTTGTGAAAATATCTGCAAGGTTGTCCTGTGTTGGCACATAAGCCAAGTTGATCTCTCTTGCTGAGAGCCTCTCCCTGACATAGTGGTAATGGACCTCAATGTTCTTTGTGCAAGCATGAAAAACTAGGCTCCTTGCAACTGCCAATGCGCTTTGACTATCAATGTAGACAGTGTTGGCAGTGTCCTGTCCAACACCCAAATCAGCCACCATAAGGCATCTAAGCCCTACACACTCAATTGTACCTGAAAAGATTGCCTTGTACTTAGCCTCACAACATGAAGTGGCCACAATGGGTTTTTTCTTGCTCAACCATGATATACATGAGTTGCCAAGCATGAAACAAAAACCACACTTGTGTGTCAAAACAAGCAACCCAATCTAAGCACGAAAACCATGCAAAATTTGATGGCAATGATCCCCCTTGGGATAAAACAAGCCAAGATGTAAAGTGCCACTTAAGTAGCAAAAAATCCTCTTGACAGCCTGCCAATACTTAGACCTTGGGCTATGCATGACCTGTGAGACTGCAAACTCAATAACTAGCCTTGTGTTGCACACATAAATGAGGCATCCAACAACAATTTGGTAAAGAGTGATATCTGTAGGATCATCAACATCATGAGGACTCAATTTCAAACTTGTTTCCATGGGAGTGGCAATAGGTTTGCAATCCTCAAGTCCAAACTTACATAGCAATGTCTCTATGTAACTTCTCTAACACAAGGCAATACCACCATCACACTACTTAAACTGTATACCCAAGTAATGGTGCAATAGCCCCAAATCTTTCATCTTGAAAGTAGCATCCAAATCAGCCCTAAACTCAACAATATGTCTCTCATTTGGTCTAGTGATCAAAAAATCATCCACGTAGAGAAGCAAAATGAGAAGTACATCACCATCACGGTTTACATGCAATCTGCTTTCTATTGGTGGATTGTTACAAAATCCTCGTTTTATAAAATTAGTGTCAAACTTCTCATACCAAGCACGAGGATATTGCTTCAACCCATACAAAGCTTTGTTACATTTTCACACTTTATCCTCTTGTCCTTTCTTGACGAAACCGCGAGGCTATGTTATATAAACTTCCTTAAATATGTCACCATTTCTAAGGAAAATTAGGCATGCTAATATATGATAGAACATTCAACCGTGTCACGTCAAGGGCCTCACTTTCCTTACAAGGTATGCACGCGCCTGCAATCGTGGCAACCGTTCTCACGCATATGACACTATGTGCATTGTAGCATTTGGTCCCATATGTGAAAAGAATTAAGAGAGAGGTAGATATTTTCGTTTCACATTGTGCATGGGCCACATCACAACATTGTCACTATGAAAAGCATGGAAAATATTGTAAGGATTTTGGAAGCATCTGTTCTCATTTATGTATCGTGGACCTTAATTGTTTTGAGGATATTTTCATGAAAGCCCTTACCTCTTTTGGGCCTAATCATATCCCCCAAGAGCCTCTCAATCCACATCTTGCATTGGCTGCACTACTCGATTTCTTTTTTGATTTAGCAATATTTGTACAATTGGAGGAAAATATCAAACTTGGCATCTCACATTGTTTGTGATCTCTTCTTTCATAAGGTTGAGAAGATTACTCATATTTGGTTATCCAATGGTCAAGTTGGGCTTCACCATATACTATAATAAGGATAAAATATTGGACTAAGAAGATATTATATTTTTGGTATAGATAAGGCTCATAAAAATTTTCCATTTTTATGGCAGAAGCTAGTCTAGCTTGCAGCAAAGGAAAGACCCAATGGTGCAGAGTTTTGTAATCTTAAGTGACCTATTTTTTCCCTTACTACCCAACTCAAAAATAAATTTTCATCCTTGGGATTTTTCACACCATTTACTACAATATATAGCCTATTTTTTATATATAAGGATGATAAACATAAGTTTTGTTGGATTTTTGATGCATCTAGCTGCATCTTAACATACATCAGTAGCGACATCACTCATGTCTTAATCTCCTCTTAGTAGAGTTTCTTCATCTTTGTGAGATGAAACAACTAATTGTCAAAATATTTCTTAATATATCGAGGAACAACATTTGGTTTATCAAATGTGCTCCGAGGTGTTTATAAATCTTTCACCACAATTCCCAAGAAATTGAAACGTTTTTAAAAATCTGGGTACTACTTCTTACAACATGAACAAATGATCTCCTCTCCTTTTATTATAAGTTGTATTGCATTGCCTACATCCCCCACTTCTTCTTCTCATTGATTTACGGTGGCCACCTCTCTATTTATGTGTCCATATGACTATTATTATTTATGTTAATCATTGAAATTAGCTCTTCAACATGCAACATGTACAAGATTTGATGTGCTAACAATTTATGGGAGATGGAAAAATTATGCATATTTCTCCCTTGCTATCTTTATATATTGGGAAAAATATATATTTTTAAATTTGGTATCCTAATCTTAAGTATACCTCTACCAAGAGAGACTACACCATGCCAGAGAAAAACATAGAGAAACTAACACATCAAGGAAAAATGACTTAGCTATAGCCCTTGGAATTCTCTCTCCATAGCTTTACTTAGATTTGCAAGAGCTTAAACAAAAATTTGATACCACTATAATAGATGAAAGCGTGGATTCAATATAGTCATGGTGTGGAGCAAGGATAATGAGGGTACCTCTCTCTTTAGTCAAAGAATGTGTCAAGATACCTCCACACATGGTTTCTCTCTCTCTTCAATGAGGAGACCAATATAGATGTCTTGCTTATTGACATCATCATATGAAACATGTTCCACATGTGGAGAATATGAGTTTCATGGACTAAGACATTGGCACCCTAATTAATCTACACTGTCACAAAAGTCCCCATAGCATTTGTCACTTTGGATTTTAGAGGACCACAACACAAGATATATGAAACGATTTAAGTGGCCAAATTTTTAGACTTCAAGGATATTTTATTAGTTAACAAAGACATAATTATTCTTTTTTGTGAAACAAAGTTCAAAAGCAAGATAAAGTCATCCATAATTAGGTTAGACGGATCTTAGGTTGCATGGATATGCATACCCATTTATGATTCTAGCAAATATATATGGTAATAAGGCCTATGTGATGGGAATGAAAATGTTCCAAGTTTTTAGAACCGAGGCATGATGTATGTTCATGTCTAGGTGTGGTTCAATTTTTTAGCAATGTTCTCTTTTCTAGTAGCTATTAAGTATTCATCTTACCACCATTACTTTTGATGAGAAAATATTGGATTAATAAGGTCACCTTTATGTATTTTGGCATGATGTTTCCTTCCAATAGCTACTTAAATATTAATATTATTTTATTTTAAAAGCTATTCAAGTATTTATAGTTTATGAGCATTAAATTCAATCGTTATTAAAATTATTAAACATTGTATAGATTAACAAGGTAGGTTAGTTAATCTAAGTACCTTTCCTCACAAAACAGAAGGATGGTCATACCAAATGGGTCAAGGAATCCTCTAACAATATGCTATGAGTATATGTCAGAAAGAACATATACATTTGTTAATAATTGTTTACCACAATGCTATTAACAATGTTTGGCACACACAAGACCACTACATGACATATGCTATGATTAGTTTCTTTTAAGTGTCAAGACAAGGGTCCTAAGATGGCTAGTTGGTAGGCATGTAGGTAAGGAGTTATATATGGAAGGCAATGTTGTTGACCACAATATCTTAGTTTTTATCGAACCTCCATGTATAGTGCATGAACATGAAAGAATCATGATTTTTCTTGAGTTTATGTTTTTGTCAAGTGAGAAAGACCTACTTGAGAAAGCATTAGTGTGATTAAGAAGCGTACATTTTGTCAAAAATCATTCTCCAAGGGGGAGTAGTGTCAAAACAAGGTCCCACCAAAGGCAACAGCTGAGAGCCATATGTATGGCATGCATGGCAAGGGGTCCCGCTAGTTGAGCCAAGAAGTTCTAGCTAAGGGAGTTGGATGGGAAGAGATCAATATGCCACTGCTCAAAGTCTCACACTCTTGCTAAGCTAGAGCCATGCCTCCCACTCTAGGGGGAGTTTACGATCGTACACATACATAGATTGTCTATATACAAATACACAATGATTTCTCATAGTTTATAGACCATGATTTGTTCAAATTTATTTATTTATTATTGTACGCATTATCTATGTATGCATGTACATGCGTTTCTCTATATATACACAAAACAATCCCTAATGGACTATTGATTTTTGTTGGTCACATTTCAAGTTTGACTCTTATGTAGATATAGAGATGCATAGGCCAAGGTAGACTTGTGGAAATTTGGACCATTTGGTAACTATGCAGAGAAAAAAACACAAACAAAGGTATATCACTTTGTCCTTGTGTGAGGTAGAGGTTGTTGGAAATATGGTTGCACAATTGCATGCAAAGATGGAGAAGATGAAGGAGAATCTCAACAACAGACAACATATGAAATGGTATTATTGAATGTTCTAATTAAAAGATAATGATTTTCTTAGAATGATGGATGCATGTACAATCTAGAGGGAAAAAAGTACATGAGCAATCCTAAGTGTATTCATATCCATCACTATGGTGAAAAATATGTCCTAGGAGTGATGCAATAATGAGCTAGCACTCATATATAGGGTAGCTCCAAACCCTCTGTGATTAGTCCACAAAGGGGAGTAAGACCAAAGCTTTGTGTAAAGCTTCAAACTTATCATGAGACACAACCTTTTCCAAGAGGACCACTCCTGTAGAGAAGCTCTTCTTGACATGATGATAATGCACCTTGATGTGCTTTGTGTGAGCATCGAACGTTAGGGTTTCTGTTTAGGCTACTTCTTGCTCAACCATGATATGCATGAGCTATTGAGCACAAATAAAACATTGCTATAATGAACTCATGTGGCATGGCAACCAACCAAATTTGAATCTAAAGAAACATTAAATCCGGTAGCAATAATCTCCCCTTGGGATAGCCAAACCCAAGATGTATAGTTCTACTCAAGTAGCAAAAGATCCGCTTAACTACCTTTGAATGCATAGACCTTGGTTCATGCATAAATTTGCTCACCTACAAGATTGCATACGAAACATATAAGACTAAGCTTCAAACCTATCTCCATAGGAGTAGCAATAGGCTTGTAATCTTCAAGACCGAATCTATGTAGCAATTTCTCAATGTACTTTGTTTGACACAAATCAAAACTTTCATCGACCTACTTAAACTTCTTACACTGTATGTCCAAATAATGATGCAAAATCCCCAAATCTATCATTGCAAAATAGGCAACCAATTTAGCCTTAAAATCAGCAATATATCCCTCATTTAGTTCAATGAGCAACATATCCTTAGCATAAAGCACAATGATCAGAAATACATCATTTAACATGCTTGACCTATGAAGTGCTCTCAATTGGACTATTTTGAAAACAGTGTGTCGCCAAGTAAGGAGGCACTGGCGCTTGACTTTTACTATACAAACCCTTCTTAAGCCCGCGCACCTTGTGTTCTTGCTCTTCTTGACAAAAACTATGAGGTTGAGATACATACACTTCCTCATACAATGCCCAACTCTTTGGCATACCCTTTTGCCACCACAAGTCTACCCTCGTAGAAATTAACACTACCATCAGGCTTATGTTTTAACCTGAAACCCCACTTAATACCATTGGCTTTTTTTCCATGAGTATTTTTTGAATTTTTGCTTTATCAAATGACAAAAGTGTGATAATCATGGTGAGAAGACCAAAATGCCGTTCATTACTTATTATGCATAATGGAAAATAGAAACTTGATTTACCTTAACCAACCCATGCACCAAGAGAGAGAGTAAACAAAACTTAAAGCTTGATTATCATGTTAAAACATGTTGTTTTAAAGTTATGGAGCATTGCATACCAAATACTATTGTATGCTCTAAACACTAGAAACATCAAGGTCTAGCGAATAAGAGTTCCCTGACTCAAAGTTAATTCTATTTATATAGCACTCACCATAATTGTGAATACCATCACATGGTAAGAAGAATCAAGAAACTTTTGTATGTATAACCAAACCTATAAAAGACAAGGTTATTGCATACATAAAGCCCATAATTGCTAGAAAGGGATGGAGTAGTGAATGCAAATTTTTTGCAAGTTAAGTTTTCTTTCATACAGTAATTATGGGAGTGTAGTTACTATCTTCTGGTGAGTTGGACCATTGGTCACTCTCCAAAGACAGCTAGAAGACACATGTATTCAGATTCCATCTCTATAGCAAGACAAGGTTCCTCTATGAGCAAGGCCAACTAAGAGCTCCATGTATGGCATGCATGGCAAGGGGTCTTGATAGTTAAGCCAAAAAGTTCTAACTAGATTACTCTACTACCCAAGGTCTCCCATTGACATCAAAGATATGACATAGGAAGGAGGAGAAGGTCTAAGTCTTCATCAAAATTGGATTTTATAAGTCTATGACAAAATGAATCGGACTTATATTCTCCAGTTCCTCACAAATAAAGGACTTGGACCTAGCAGTGATGAGGCAATTTTTGGGCATACCAAAGCCAAGATAGCCATGGGATACTCACAAGAACAACATGTGTAAGACCATGGGTACTTGCATGTTGATGGCCTCTCGTCCAACTACCTTAAGTAGAGCTCCTTGGCTCAACTACCATGACCCTTTGCCATGCATGCCATACATGAGATTCCTAACCATTGGCCTTGCCATGAAAATGGCTTCTATCCAAGCTTTACCCTCAGGAGGCCCTAGTCATGGCATTAGCCCCGACCCCTTCCCCCCTTGGAGAAGGGTTTTGTTCCTTGAAAACAAAAGTAGAAATCTCATAGAACACTAATGTTTTCACAAGCGGATCCAAACCACTTAATGAAATCTTGGTGAAAAACATGTGCTCATGACCTTGGAAACACATCCATAGACAATCATAATCCATTGGAGATGTTGAAAACTTTTGAGACATTCTAGTCTTACATATACTATTTATTTTTTAAACAAATTGTCATTAACATCCATATACAATCTTCTCTTCGACAATTGCATAAAGATTGAGAGAATTTGCACACAAAAAATCCAAACATTGTGGATTTTACTCG
This sequence comes from Adiantum capillus-veneris, assembly GCF_014529385.1. Taxonomy (NCBI): domain Eukaryota; kingdom Viridiplantae; phylum Streptophyta; class Polypodiopsida; order Polypodiales; family Pteridaceae; genus Adiantum; species Adiantum capillus-veneris. The sequence continues at coordinate 49,501,979 of NC_140936.1, read as the reverse complement.
TACTACTATTGAAGTAAATCCAACTAAAAGTAACATGTGCTTCCCCTGAATAATTAAAGTTTAATTTATACTTTAGCCATGTATATACCAATGTAAATTGAGCCTATTGTCAAGCCCACCCGGAGTGTTTGAACTTGAAAGTGAACTATATATTGAGCTCATGAGATCTTCACAATCAGAAGCAATAGCCATGCAAAGGTGGAAAAGATTGAATTTTGAAGTTAATAGGAGTATCCTATGTATCTATGCTCCATGAACTGTAATTAGCAAATGACATTTATTTTTATGAATAGGGAGTTCACTCGAGGAGGTCACTATGTATAAATTGTATGTGTCGCGTGCGTTCAAGGACTATTTCTAAACCTCCTTATCTGTGAATTTTTTATAGATAAAATACACCCTTTTACTATTCAATCTGTATTTATTTATTTTAATTCCATTTATAGTACCCTTCTGTATGTGAAAATACGAGATATAATAAAATCTTAATAATCCCTTGTGCTGCACTTACGTGATAGTCACATAATTATTAAGTGCCCCCCTCAGGGAATTCATGAGGAATCCATATAGATAAAGAGCTCTATAGGAATCCATACCATCCCTCTTGATCAACAATGAGCACACTTTTCACATTTCTGCATGGGTAAAATTTCATGTTCATGTATTTTCAAACACGCTACCTTGTTAAACATACAATCTTCAATAATTTTAAAAAATATTGAATGTAATGCTCAAACCATAATTGTAGCATATGTACAAATAATTGAAACATAACAAATAGTAAGCATAAACTACCCAAAGACGACCTTAGTAATCTCCGAGTTACTCATCCAAAATAGTGTGAAAGTGAATACTTAACATTTATGGAGAAAAGAACCTTGCTAAAAACCTGGAACCATACAAAGACATGAACATACATCATATTTAGCTTCAAAAGATTTTTATTTACATGAAATAGCCCTTGTTATGTACGTTAGATAGACTCATAGATAGGTATGCATGTCCCAACAATTTAAGATGCCTACAACCCAAATGTCTATGAGGTAGTCATGCTTCTAAAACTTGTTTCATAAATAAACATGAGCATAACTTGCTATGTTAATGCTTTGCTTACAACATTAACAATAATAATTGTACTTGTATCCAACAACCGCGACCACTTAAATGAACTAGATACCTTGTCGTGAAAATGGTTCTCTCAAATAGGAAGTGACAAGCAAGCATCATGGACTTGTTGTGACACCTATTAAGTATGGTTGTTAGTGTCTTATACCATGAGAACGCATATCCTCCACATGTAAAGTATGACTCTTACAATGATGTCGAAGTCTTAGACATCCGTGTCGTATCCTTCCAGAAAAGGGGTTACCATGTGTGGAGGTATCTTAACACACTCTATGACATGAGTGAGAGGGGCCCTCATATGAACTAGATACCTTGTCGTGAAAATAGTTCTCTCAAAATGGAAGTGACAAGCAAGAATCATGGACTTGTTGTGACACCTACTAAGTATGGGTGTTAGTGTCTTATACCATGAGAACGCATATCCTCTACATGTAAAGTATGACTCTTACAATGATGTCGAAGTCGTAGACATCCGTGTCGTATCCTTGTGGAAAAGGCGTTACCATGTGTGGAGGTATATTAACACACTCTATGACATGAGTGAGAGGGGCCCTCATATGAACTAGATACCTTGTCGTGAAAATGGTTCTCTCAAATAGGAAGTGACAAGCAAGCATCATGGACTTGTTGTGACACCTACTAAGTATGGGTGTTAGTGTCTTATACCAGAGAACGCATATCCTCCACATGTAAAGTATGACTCTTACAATGATGTCGAAGTCTTAGACATCCATGCCGTATCCTTCCGGAAAAGGGGTTACCATGTGTGGAGGTATCTTAACACACTCTATGACATGAGTGAGAGGGGCCCTCATATGAACTTGCTCCACACCATGTTGATTTTGCTAAACTAAACTCCACGAGCTCCTAGACCATGTTGTCAATCCCTGTGGTTGGCAACATGTGGCCAAGTGCAAAGATCTCTACCCTTGAAATCATGCGATCTTCTTAATGTTTAAGCTTGAGGATGCATTATCCCCTTAATCCAATTTTGCTGCCAGATTTGGAAAACTTATAGCTACTTAGAATAGTAGGCACACTTGTACGCTAACTCTTACGGCTTTCAGTGATTCTACTCATTTAAGTGTATAGAACGTTGTCACATGGATAAATATCTTGATTTAAGTCATCTCTTGAAATGGTAATGGTAATGTGTAGACATGCAAGGCCTTGCCCTCACAGAACAAGGGTGCTGACAATGAGGCCATTGAATATAGATATCCCCTATCCTATATATGAAATATTGAGATGGGGGAAATCAAGGGGATCATGCTCCCTTGAGAAATACCTCTTACCTGCATATGACATTAAAGACTTTCTATTGCCATTGACTCCGCTACCTTTTATATCTAGTGAACTTCCAAAAAGTAGGCGTTACTATTATTGAATACCATCCATTGCCATTTCAAGAGCGTTATTGTGTTGCATGGGTTGAATACCTCAAGATACATAGTGATCTTCCAAAACAGTAGACTGTTCATACAAATAGTGAGACCCCAAGGGGCACTTGACCTGATCAAGAATGTTTCAAAAGCCTAGAATATTCAACAGCATGTAGAAAGAACAATGGTTAAAACATTGCAGTCCAAGGATCAAGAAACCAAGGGACTTTCTGTTGGTGGCCTATTTTGAACATCTCTCTTTATACTAAACGACAGTGAGCCACCTGCCCGCCCGCCCGCCTGTCCGGAGGATGGGTCATGCACTCGTTCTTGAGGTAAGGCCAGAAGACACCAAAACAGAAAATCACCTCAAGTGATCTACCCAAGGAGGTGGTGACCATTTCTTTGGGGAAGAGTCCAGGGAAACTTGAACTTTCAACCTTGAGGACTCCAAGAAAGCACTGTTTTAAGAAGATCAGCTCATTTCTCATGAACACTACCAAGGATGTCACAAAAATGAGGGACTGCTTTCCTTCTTTCAAAGGTGAGCCATGAGTTGCAACGAGATGAGGACCGCTACCATTAGGCAAAAGGCCACTTATACAAACTACTGTACTTCTATCACGGTTGGCAGAAGTAAAACCATCCAACTTTGTCCCAAATCAGCCCACCTACTTTTAAGCCTTTTGGCTCATAGCTAGATATTGAAGTTTTCATGGCAATCTCCCCTTAAAAGGAACACACTCAATGTCCATGGTATTAGCTTAGGGCTCTTATCCTTGACGACTCCAGAACATTCTCCATGGGTGGATTACCAGAAGAAGAGCATTTCATTTAAACCTAAGCTTTCCCAAATAAGGAAACTAGATTCCTTTACATCCAGCACTGTGTCAAAGGAAAAACTTTTCATGAGGCATCAAAGCTCCAAAAACTTCATGCAAGAATAGTCATATTTCTCCTTTCCTTTTCTGCTGGAAATAGGACTATTCTTGCATCCATGTCTATCATAGGATAGAAGTTAGACAATGCGGTCCAGTCAACCGACGATACAAGCTTCAATTTTTTTTTGCGTAGTAGATTCTCAGAAAGATTACAGCCATTATGAAACTAAAGCTTGCACCTGACCCACTCCCAGGACCAGCCAAAGGAGTAAAGTTGCAATATGCCAATGTGACCCAATGTAAGCCATAAATCATACATCCTCAACCTTTCAGGATCCGATCCAACCTTAAACGGTGTCCAAATGATATGGCCATTTATAGAAGTTGTGAGATGAATCAACAACATTCTAATAACCTGTTTATGATGATAGAGATTCAAAGGATTGATTACTCCCACTCTGTTTTATACAGTGCACGAGTGGAGGCCTTGCCACGACACTATATACCACAGGGTCTTAATGATTCCTTGGCTGTGGGATCGACGGTGGGCAGCCATTCGCATGTATCTCGAAACGGGCGAATGTTGGGAAAAAAGTCGACGGCTCCTTGAAAATTTCTTCCTCCCTTTCCTGCCTCTAATGAGCACAATTTCTACTGTGGGTGTGACTGCGTTCAGGACCAGGAGAAAAAACATCGTACATCATGTACCAGAAAATCACGAACATTTTCTTCCTGCTTGGCCGTATCGCTATATGGCTTGCCAACACACTCTCTAATATCACTTGAAATTTCCCAGTTCTGCAAAGTCTTTGGCATGCTTAGCATAGACTACGCTTCTCATCAATTTATTCAGACTGCTATATTACATCACTAAGATTTGAAAGCAAGGTTTCAGCTGGAAGAGATTGTAATACTGCACATGTGCTACTCGAGAAACGATACTGATCTATCGAGTTGCCTGTAATGAGCCGTTAGTTGTCACATCCCCATCAAACTGTACAATATAATGCAGCTTCCAGCTCATCTCCCATGGTTGTATCCTGTAGGATTCCAATTTACTTGTTATCTATTGATGTAAGGCTCAATCTTTAACTTTGTATCATTCAACCTCAGAATATCAACACTAATCTTCATAAGGTCAGAAAGGTCTGGAGTTCAAAATACAATAAAGGCTGCAAAAAAGCAGCTGTTTGCTATGCACACGCTTCCGTCGTACATCCATGAACATGAAGCCGTTTGCCACTCAAACCAAAATCAGAAGAAAAGCATGTAGGCTAAGGGACTTCAAAGTACCTTCTTAAGGTCAGAAGGGCTTAAGATAAACAGCTGTTAGTCAGACTGCCTCATGACATTCTCCGAACAAGAACATAGGACCTTGGATTCATATCATGCCTAATACATATCACCAGTAATCACCACAAGAGCACTTCCCGTTCTTGAAATCGTGGAAGCCGATCTTATCTTTACAGACAATATTACACCCTTCCATCTTAGATATGAATGCCAATGTTGTGTGACAGTCTTCGCAAATTCGCAAGTTCTTTACAACACGTACTTGAGATCCTTCAGTTGTATTCAGCAGTCCACATGCGACAGCAAGCCTCTCACTATGTTTGCAAGAGAGGTTACTTGCATCAAAGATCTCTTCTGTGGCATTCTTGTACCCTTTCTCATCCATTTCAGAATATACTTGTTGAAGCTTTGCATGCAACTCCTTGTACTGATCGTCATCGACATTATCCTCATTAAACGTATGGACAACTCCAAGCAATTCAACCCAGCTTTTGCCTGGTTCCTTCAAATCCTGAAGCATTGCTTCTATCTTCTTTGCCTCTTCCCACATGCAAGCATCCATATAGATGTTGAACATCAAAACAAATGCAGCTGAATGTTCATTATCCAGTCTCATCACGCATTCAAAGGCATGCCTACCAACTTTAACATTGGCCCACTTCCTACAAGCACTCAACACGCTACACCATCCATATAGTGTGGGTTGATGAGGCATTTTCTCCAGCATCTCTACAGCCTCTACAACCTGGCCAGCTCTGCCTAAGAGATCAATTACACAATTAAAATGTTCTGATGTTGGAGGGACATTATACTCCTTGGTCATATCCTCAAAGTAAGTCCTAGCTTTGAATACAAGGCCCGCATGGCTACAGACAGAGAGAATGCTCAAAAATGTTATTTCATCTGGACAAATACCATCTTTTCGCATCTCATCAAAAAGTTCAAATACGACCTCACTATGCCCTTGCCGAGAAAAACCCGTGATCAATGCATTCCAAGATATAAGATTCCACGATGGCATTGCATAGAAGACATCTTGTGCATCCAATACATTTCCACATTTGCCATACATGTCGACCAATGCATTTCCAAGCAACAATCGATCAGCTTCAAGTACATGAACTACGTGTACAGGTCTAGCAGGCATCTCCATGCACTCAGCATGCAAGATCCCTCTCTTTACAACATCAGAATGCAATTCTTGACCGACATCGATTGCCCCAACTCTAGAACAGGCCTTCAAACTGCACGCCATAGTGACAGCACTAGGGACTACACCCTCCCCCTGCATCTTGTCTAGACAATCAAGTGCTTCCCAACCAAAACCTTTGTCAGCATAACCTGAAAGTAGAGCTGTCCAAGAGATGACATTTCGAACCCCTGGCCTCCCAAAGGCATAATGAGCATCTACTAATAAGCCACACTTTGCATACACATCCACTAAGGTGTTACTGATTAATTCTGCTCGCTCTAATCCCTTCACAACTATGTCTGTATGCACTTCTTGGCATCTGATTGAGGACCCTACTAGTCCACAAGCTTTCAAACTGCAATTGAGAGTAGAAGCATTGGGAGACATACCTTCAAGCTGCATCTGCTCTAAGTGATCCAATGCATCATCACCAAGTCCATGTTCCACAAACCCAGCAATAAGTGAATTCCAAGATACCAAAGTTCGATTGGGCAGCTGATCAAAGACTTCCTGTGCTTCTTGAAGAGAGCCACATTTAGCATACATGTCTACTAAACTATTGCCAAGGGTAGGGTCACTTCTATACAACTCTATGGGTATATCAGCTTGTATTTGTCGACCTTTGTCTAGGGATCCTGTGCTGCCACAAGCTTTTAGGCTGCACAAAAGGGTCGCCGAGTTCGGAGAAACCCCATCCTCTTTCATTTCCTCTAAGCACTTCAAGGCCTCCTTACCACAGCCATTATCAACATAACCTGAAATCAACGTGGTCCAAGAAATAACATCTCGGGCAGTCAGGTGCTCAAGAATGTGCCTAGCCTCCATAAGTCCACCGCACTTGGTGTACATATCAATTAGTGCATTACATAAAAATAGCTGTCCGTCAAATCCAAGTTTGACAATTGTGGAGTATGCGTCATGTCCCTGATTTAGATGCTCAATGTTACAACAGGCCTTCACGCAGCACAACAGTGTCACATTATCTGCAGCGACACCTCGAGCATTCATATTGTTCAAGCAGTTTAAGACTTCTTCGGTACGCCCATGTTCTAGATAGCCTGTCATTAAAGCGTTCCATGAGATAACATCACGGTTGGGGAGCTTCTCAAATACTCCTGTAGCTTCATCCAAGTATCCACATTTGGCGTACATCCCTACCAATGTGTTGCCAATAAGAAGATCACTTTCCAGGCCCTGTTTGTAAACTTCATTATGAACATCTCGACCTTTTTCAACTTGGTTTAGTCTTGCACAAGCTTTCAGTGGAGTCAGAATTGTTTCTCTGCTATGTGGTACCCCATCTTCCTGCATCTTCGCAAAGAGGTGAAGAACATGCTGCAAGTCTCCTTGATTAAAATAGCCTTTCAGTAGAGAAATCCATGAAATCTTCCTTTGATAAGCCAAGCTGTCAAAAATTTCTTGCGCCTCAGACAAACTTCCACAGTCAACAAACATAGGCACAATGTAGTTTCCGAGATCTTCTTGGATGTCCATCCCCAGGTGGCGTACATGTGCGTGAAATTGCTTTGCACAATCCAGATTCTTTTCCCTCCTACATCTATTGGAGATGGAAATGAGCATTTGCAAGGTGAGTTGTGATCTGTACCGATCCAGAGAAGCAAGCAACTCATCCAAGCTGGAGGGCCCATCAAATATTTTTTCCAGCAGCGCAGTATCTGGTTGATAGCGTGCTTGCAAACTGTGGCATGGATCTGTACCTGGAAGCCTGCACGTGTAGCCATAACTGGAATGGCGGGGAGTGTAGCTCATCCACTTTTCATGACCTGCATAACTTAGATGAAGTTGCTCTCCCATGGTGGCATTCATGGCTAGCGCGATCGCAAGGTGCAAGAGCCGAGCAATCAATGGATTGCAGACAAGTTACCGACGTGTGGAAGATCTGAGCTCTCTGATGAGTACCATGGATGTTCATGGTGCGGGAGATTTACACACGGGCTGATTCTAAGTTATGAATGACTGCCCTGCTTTTTGGCTACCTCGCTAAGCATTCCCATGCATCGCCCGTACTCACACTGTAGTCCTATACGATTTGCTGCTCGCAAGGATGGCACTTTGGTGGTCCGCGGATATTGAGGATCATAAATAAATGGTTTCTTGATGAGGGAGCAGGGGGTACCGGCTGAAGTCGAAAAAGACGGGAGTCAAGTGAAATTCGGGGAGGGGAGTAAGCGCAATCCGAAGGTGTCGCACGAGCAGGGAAGTCCTGTACATTGCCTGCATGGATTCAAGTTCGACTCCAGAGTTAAACTTTTAACTTCATGTGCAAGCGAAACATTTAAGAGGTGGAGGAAGGTAGAAAGAATCTGCTGTGTTAACTGAATGTGTAATAAATGTGAAACTAATTTTGAAACTAGAGTGCTTCGTCAGCCTGCATTATCGGAAGTGGTAGAAGCATCGAAGCATTGAAAAAGAGTATATATTAGTAAAAAGAACATAGAAGTGAAAGCTGTGAGAGAGAGAGAGAGAGAGAGAGAGAGTGCGCTTTTTTTTTCCAACAAATCTTGTTAGCGTAAGGGAGTAGAAGTCACTCATACATGTAAGAACGTATATACTGTTTTTTTCTCATGCAAGCACTGAATAAGAGTATACATCCGTAAAGAAGAATGAAGAAATGAAAGGAAGGAGAGAGAGAGAGAGAGAGAGAGAGAGAGAGAGAGCTTATTATTTGTTTTGCACAAATCTTGTTACGCTAAGTGAGTGTAAGTCACTGAAACGATTTGATGTAAATAGTATGCCAAAAAGTTGATGAATTAAGAACGGAACTAAGCAAACGAGAGTTGGGAAGACTTTGAATGTAGCATGCAATGACTTCTTCACAATGAAATTGACCAAACTTCTGTGGAGAAGAGGAGGAGGACTAGGTAACAACACATATCAGTGGGAGTTTTTGATGCAGGAAGAAAGGGCTATATCGATAAGATGCTCTTCAAAGTTGCGCGTGTGGCTAACTGGTTGACATAAAAATAGCACGAAACGAATTGTTTAGCCGACTGAAGGTGGTTGGAGACCACATTAGAGTAATTTAACTGTATAGTCTCGAGTAGGCCGAGCACGTCCGCAATCTGCACGAACAACATACAATGGTGTTTTGTGGAGCAACCAGCCAGCACGGCGATGTCGATGGTGATTTGTCGATCGAGTGTATTCCAAGTGATGTAATGTGGATGCCATGGGGTAGGTGGCTGAACTGGCCATGGAATGAACTCACTCCATTTATGCATGTAGTGTCTGAGCACCCGCTCTTGTAAATGTAGGTAAAGACAGTATTGCAACTATACATTGCAGTCTCAAATTCTGGCTGCTGCTCAATCACATCAGCTGGAATCGGCCTACCCATTCTAAACTGAAAAGAAAAAGCATTTAAATCAAAGAAGTTGATAAGTTGTCATGTCTGTCATAGTTTGAATGGAAAAAAAAAGACATTGTTGTAGCCAGTGATCAACGTTATATGACAAAGACAGTGAAAAAAACAATGAAATGAAGATGACAGAAGTTCGCAGCTATATTTTCTTTTTTTTTCAAAAAATAATATTTTCTCAACCTTGGTAGATGTCCAGAACAAATGTTATAACCTAATGCAATTGTTGTTTTGTGTTGTTTAATATAGAAATGTTCCAAGTTTCTAGCTTTATGTATATTGGTACTGGTTGCTAAAGTGGTAATTTCAAAATTGTCCTCGAAAGGACTATGTGCCTGCATGTCCGCTCGCATTCTCCTCGAAGGATTGCGCTTGTGCTGGCTAACGCGTTTATGGATGTTATTCGTGACTCCGATATATCTCCTATCGTTTTTCGTGTAGCGTATACTGTAGACTATGTATTCTTCCCGCGATGCTGCTTTTTCTGGGGTGGAAGGCCGATGCTTGTCTCTGGTTGTTGATGGGTGTCTAAATCTACAGTCCATGCAGATCGGTTAGGTCAATAAAAAAATGACGGTGCTACGGAGGAATGAATGGAAGCTAGTGATACTTGTTATCCATACTTGCCTTGGTCTATTGCAAATGGCTCGTATGGAGAGGCTACTTGGCCGTAATTTGATGCCTTGTGTTCGCTGTAGTGCCATGCTACCTTGTGGATTGTGATAGGTGGATTAGTTGCGTCGTGCGTGTGGTTTGCCGAAGTCATGAAATTTGTCAAGATAGCGGCACAGTTTTCTTGAGTAGCTTTTGAAAGTTCAGCTAAATCAATGTTGTAACCAAACCGCAGCTGCTCCATTGTGTACAGTGTAATTCCTTCAGTGTTTGTGTCGAGGAGTTGTTGTGCTTCAGCATTACGCAACATACTCTCATCATTCTCGTACTGGATATCAAGCTCTTCAAGTATTTGCTTCATGAGACCTGCAGGATGTAGGAGCAAGCTGGTTAGCGTAACAGACAGAAGGCATTATATTTTTCTTTTCTAATAGTACTTGTTGTCATCCTCTCTGTGTTTGGTGTGGCCATCGTTTGGTTTAGAGCTTTATATCTTGCGTCGCACTTATTCATGAAGTTGCGACGCTCTTGAAAAGTATGGAACCCTCAATATACGGATGGGGTTTCTCGCCTGCTGAGTTAGCCAATCTCATCTGCTTAGTCGTGAGGTAAAATCTCTTAGGTTGTATCACTGGTTGCGTTTCCTTTGCATTGTTCGTGTATTGCTTGAAGAGCTGCACAGTAAGATGAGTGATTGATTCGCATGTGTATACATAGGCAGATGCAAGATCAGACAAGAGTGCAAAATGTACTGTGTTGTGATCCATTGTTTGATTCAGTTTCCTACACGTAAAAATAATTATTTTGATGATCTCTTACAATATTTCTGAAGCATAAGATCCGACAAATGTTCAAACTCAAATGAATGAAGTGAAAAAGGGAAGAACAGTAAATTTACAAAAGGTGGATCAGAGTGAGCAGGGGTGATAGGGAAGATGTCTCAGCAATGCAACATATTGAACATGACAAGTCCACAGAAGAGAAGATAAGTAGTTGAACAGAAATTTCTGCTTTACATACAAGGCAATTACAAGGCGATTTAATCAGTTTAATAGAAAGAGGAATTGAGACTGAAGAGGGGGTAGGAAACATTCATAGTTAGAAGGTCAAAAATCTAGATGGTGTGAACATCTCTGGCGTAGGGAGCTGTAGTGAATGTAGCCGGGTTTGATCAGTGACGCGTGATAGCATCACGTATAGAAGGCCAGGGGCAAAAACTTCTTTTACAATGAGCAAGACGTTGGTGTTGATTGTTGCGTCTTGGGACTTGTGTCCAGTCATAGCATAGGCAAGAGCTATTGGGACTGTGGATTTATGGTACCAGTGCCCATTGAATGTCCGCCTGCTATGCTTTGACCGTCGAAGTGTAAGTTCCAGTTTGGATGTGTCCAGTGTGACTTTGATTGCTTTGACGCCTCCTTCTTCATCTTGGAGGATTTCGTCTACGCGACATATTGATCCATTGGCTGCTCCAATTGTTAAGTCTATGTTCTCTGTTATCAGCGCCTTTGCTCCTTCTACTATTCTGTCAATTGCGTGGAAGTCGGGATCTTCCAGCCATGCTTGGAGCTAAGGGAAGTTGTGTGCATTCATCTTGAGGCTGATTTGGATGATGTGACTATGCTGATGGAAGCGTTCCAAGAGAAGGTTATTATAATATCAAACGTCACTCTTGTGTGTGCAAATGATCGTCATATTTCTATCCATGTGTTTCTCTATTTGATCATGCTTTATGATGCGGTCACCGAGCGCATCGTGGATCTCTTTCTTTGTGGGGAGCCTAACTCTTATTATATTGAGGAACTCTATAAAAGAGATATCTTTTGCATGGCGCACTGAGCAAGATATAATGTATGTAGTAGCAGTGGACCAATAAGTGGAGCTTGTGATGTGTCATGAGTAGCACTGATCACTTTGATTCCTGCATACCGGCGGCAACTGTGCCAAATCATCGAACAAGAAGACCTTTTTATCTTTGAATGGGTCTAGCAGTGTGCCGTTGGTGACATTCACAATTTGTCGTACTATGAGATCAAAAGTTTGCTTTGTTAACATAGAAATCTCGTCTATGATAATCGTGTCTGCTTCTTTAATACTAACGTATTTGTCATTAGTTTCGGAGATTGACAGGGGATATTGTTGTGTGCGCACTGGTATCTTGAATTGGTAATGGACAGTTGTTGCAATGCTGCTTAACCTCGTGGTTGTTGCACCAGTCGAAGCAGCGAGTGTGACAATTCTCCCTTGCATTATGAGTTGGCTTGTGATATATCTTATGAGGAAGCTTTTGCCACTCCCAGGAGTGCCTGTGATCACATGCAGTCCACCCTTTGCTGCTATGAGCTTCTTGTAGATCTCTGCTTGTTCAGATGTCAGTGACGCGTTTTGGACGTTTTGAAGCTCATTTAGAAGGGTAGGTATACGAGATGACGTGTCCTGTTGCTCGTAGTCTGTTTGCACATCTGGAGATTGAAATGAGGCAGCCTTTGTTATGCTCTTTAGCAGCACGTTGTAAAAGAAAGCCTCCGGATGATGCCCTGGGTGGAAGTCTGTGAAACGGACTAGGCGGTGTTGCCGCTGCAGCGATTGGCCGTAGGTATTCTCCTCTAAAATACTTATTTTCCTTTCTTTTCCCTTCATCACTGTGTAATTCTTGTGGAAGTCGTAGAATGTAAGCTTCTCCAGAGTTTGTGGTCGTGCGCAATACAGATCAACAGGGTGCAGCACGACATCATCGTTGTGAGAAATGATTCGTTATCGTAGTGTCGGGGGTGATGAGTCGATGTATTGGACGGTATCACTCTTTGAAATGATTGGGATTTGCAAACAATTTAATGCCACTTCTGTTGTTGAGATAGGTTTCGATAGTAAGAGGCTGAGATCAGCTTCAATTTTACAGTGTCAAGGCCACCTAGGCCTAAGCGCTCTGCATCTTCTGAGCGGATGTTGAGATGGCCCATTGGTTTAGTTTTGAGTGCATACTTCAAGACGTAGTAGGACAACGATGAATTGGTGACCCGCTATATATTCACATGTGTACCCCATAGCAGAAGCAGTGTAGGGTGGTACGGTTCGACATTTCTGTCTTCATGTCGGGGCCTGAAGTATTTCCATCTGTGATTTTGTTCCTTGAAGACTAGGTTTGGATTTGGTTGCGCACGATATGGAAACCTGTGTTTACATACTCCATCTCTTTGACCGTGGTAACAACTTGTACGGAACTTGTGAAGTTGTTTCCTGAGTACGAGTTCTCGGAGCTGGCTTACTTCTGGCAAAACCAAAGAGCTAGTTTCTGTCGGGATGTATGCAGCTATTTCAGCAGATAGTTGCTCTTTGTCTTCTTCATGCATCCACAGTATGACATGAGCATGCAATGATCCTCTATTTTGGACCTCATATCTAACCAAGTGGTGTTGCACACGGCCCAACACACCTTTCGCAAGTATATATTTGGACATAAGCATTTGGAACTTAGAGTGGAAGGTGAGGGCGCATTCGACTGGGCAGTCTGTCCAAGTGAAGAAGGCGTTCAACTGACCTGCAATTAGCTCGATCATGTCAATCTCAGGCTATCCTGTGTCTGTGATCTCATCGGCAGTGAAAGTCAAGAAGAAATCAGGCATTCCCCATTCGTCCACCATTGCTATCAAGTCCTTTAGGTTCTTGCGGTGCCACGAGCAGAAACCTGGCATGCTGGAAGGGGTGTTGTGCCGAAGCACATGTCTCATAGTATCTTCATCAGTTGCTGTATGATTGGCCCTCTTGTAGTTGGCAATGTCCCTTTGCAACAAGCTCGTGTGTGTATTGTTAGCCAACATAAGTGTCTGCTTTAGTTGGTACATTATGAGCAGGTATGGCTTATACAGGGTGTAAACGGAGAACAAAGTCGATGCATGTATCTTTACATATATAGTGAAGTTGATTTTACCATCATATTGGCCTTTCCCAAAAGGGAACAGGAATGGAAACGCTGCTGTCTCTATTGTGACGTCGTTCACGAAGCTTGATGCGGCAGGCATGCTGTTGGGCTTGAAAGTAACTGTTCTCTCTAGCAATTGTTGACGGCCACGGAGCTGCAGAGAAGCAAATTCGTAAGTATCTCTAGCAGTGAATGCTCTTCTCCTGGCTGGTTCAACGATGTTTTCAATGATACCAAACATCAAACTTGTGTCAAGCTGCGTCATCAGTGCAAACAGTGCGTTGTCTTGTTGTTGTTGAATGGTCTTGCTCACACTATCTTGACTTAGTATGCAGAGTCCAAGCTTCTTATTCGATCGTTCAGCCATTGGCATGTACTTTTGTAGTACGAAGTTGTTCTCAAGATTGAATGCAAGTATGTCTGCCACTTGTGATGTAGCTAGATCTTGCTCTGTGAAGGTTGTTATATGCTCTTTACTCCATGATATCAGAGGGTTATCTAATATTGAACGTCTGTCTAGTGTACCTCGTGCAATTGTTGTCACTGTTGAGATGGCATTGACAGATATGTTGATGACGCTCAGTAGCTGTATGTGAAGCTGATTTCCGTTCAATATTCTTCTGGTGTAGTCTGGAAGTAAGGGCACACAATATCTGCGACGTGCACTTGAGTTTTCACAAGTGGAGCACTGCACCCATTGCGTTTCTATTTGTGTAGCCTCTAAGCTGGATACCAATAGACTGCTAGCAAACATTGCAATCGATGTCTCGTCTGGAGCTCGAGTACAATCAAAAGAGGCACTTCTTAGGATGAAAACTACACCACAAACAAAGCATATGCTTAAAGGTTTGAATGTCGCTGCTACATCTGAACTCCATCAGTGTACTAAATTGACGATATCAATCCATGATTGTGAGCATGGTAGAAATCCAGCCTTCTTCTTGATTGAAGTGCAATGTCTTGCTTTCGATCTGCTGAGGTGTATCCTATGCTTTCGGTGATGGTCCATTGAAGGCTTAAGTCGAACTCAATCTTAATGATTCAATGCGATGAGAACCTTGTGATATTTACTTACTAGTCACGGCTAAGCAACGAACAGTTCAAGCGTTTGAAACAACCATGTACCTGGTGCTGGATTGTGCCGTTGTGGGGTTTCGAACTGAGAAGAGGCAAGTGATAGCTGATTTCCTGAATGTCCCTTGCAAAGAATAAGTACGAAGTGTTAGAAAAGTGATAGCACAATGTTGAAGGTTCTAAGAGTAATCTCATTATTTGTATGTGTTCTTTACCTCTTATGTTATAGAAAAAAAAGAAAACATGTTGGTGTCCCTGCACGGGGGAGTTTGCACAGTCCTCCCCAATTTTTATAATACGAGGGAACGTGCCATTCCCACGGTAGCATGCAATTTTCAGTGTGTTCCTTTTTACTGTGTCCTCGCGTTCAATATTAAAATGTGGCACTTCTTACTCACCGCACATTGGAATATGTCGCTGTTGCAAATGTAGAGGAGATGTGTCCAAGTTTCTCTTGATTTGTTTGCAGTGAAACACGGTAGAGTTAGGCCATAAGTAGTTGCGCATGTAGAAACGAGCTGAGTAAGGTAGTTGAAGGTGGACATACACACAAAGCTGCTATGATTGCTATGCCTGGAAGGCGCAGAGGCTTTACTACAGATGAAGGTCAATTCGAATATGGCGACGAGGCAAACAATGACATTGTCGACCTTCTACTGCTGGAATGAATAGGGAGGAGCTTGGCCTACAGAATCTATGATATTGAAGAATGCTCTTGCCATGTCGACGAGGTAGGCTTTTTTTCTACGAGCAAGAAGGCCTAGTTATTGTCGTGAACAGTACTATCATTCCTTCCAGTGAGACCCCTTTATCCTCAGCATGGACACCCCCTACTCGTGCATAATAACTCTCCCCTCCTAGACGTTGCACAAGGTGGACATGGTCTCAAAACATTAAATAAGTGACATTGTCGACCTTCTACTGCTGGAATGAATAGGGAGGAGCTTGGCCTACAGAATCTATGATATTGAAGAATGCTCTCACCATGTCGACGAGGCAGGCTTTTTTTCTACGAGTGAGAAGGCCTAGTTATTATCGTGAACACTACTGCCATTCCTTCTAGTGAGACCCCTTTATCCTCAGCATGGACACCCCCTACTCCTGCATAATAACTCTCCCCTCCTAGACGTTGCACAAGGTGGACATGGTCTCAAAACATCAAATACGTTATCCAAGAAAGATGCACTAGCAAGTAATGAAGATCTACATGACAATAGAGGAGATGTGTCCAAGGTTCTCTTGATCTGTTTGCAATGAAACACGGTAGAGTTAGACAATAACTAGTTGCACCTGCAGAAACGAGGTGAGTAAGGTAGTTGAAGCTGGACATACTGTTCAACTAGCCACTGGGTCTTGTTACACACAAAGCTGCTATGATTGCTACGCGGGGAAGGCGTAGAGGCTTTACTGCAAAAGAAGGTCGATTCCAATATGCCAATGAGGCAAACAGTGACAGTGTCGACCTTCTACTGTTGGAATGAATAGGGAGGAGCTTGGCCTACAGAACCTATGATATTGAAGAAAGCTCTCACCATGTCGACGAAGCAGGATTTTCTTCATGGCTCTTTGCTTTCATGTGAACATGCATAAGGTGTCAGTACAATAGCTAGCGGGGCGTTGTCGCTTTCAACACCATAGATGGGTGTTGCCACTCTCAGCACCATAGATCAGAGAATGAGTGGAAGACAGAAGGGTCCGATGGTTCCATTAAAGCTCTGCGCGAACAAGTACTTCTAAATTTTGTCTCCATTGGTTTCTCTTATATGACTTCATATGTGAGTAGGAGCTGCTAATTAACCTCCTAATAAGTTTCTTAAGCGTAGGGTAAACACGAGCTATTGTGGAGCACATAAGAAAATCATGGAAAGGAAGGTTAATCTGTAGACCCACATGCAACGATGCTTGTTTGCTTCCTGCAGTACTAGTGACATAGAAGTCACAGTCTCGTGTAGAAATTACTCCTGTGAGTATGTGTGTGCAGAAATTTTAACGTGCTACGATGATGGCTTCGGTTGAAAGGAGGACCATCAAAAGATGTTATTGTGTGTGCGGAAATTTTAACGTGCTGTGATGATGGATTTGGTTGAAAGGAGGAGCGTCAAAAGATGCTACTAGCTTCACAGACTTCTCTCTCTCTCTCTCTCTCTCTCTCTCTCTCTCTCTCTCTCTCTCTCTCTCTCTCTCTCTCTCTCTCTCTCTCTCTCTCTCTCTCTCTCTCATACAGTGGCCAAAGACGTGGCCAGAGACAAACCTGTAGACAAATCTCGAAGCTGATTACTTCTAGAATCTACAAGCTTCTTGTGGAGAAGATCGAATTGCTCCTGCGAACTGCTTACTTCTTCTGGAACCTACGGACTGCTTGTGGAGAAGATCGAACAACTTACTTCGTGCGAACTGCTTGTGGAGAAGATCGAATTGCTTGTTAGAGCTGCTTACTTCGTGCGAAGTGCTTGTGGAGACGATCGAATTTCTCGTGAGAGCAATGGAGAATGCTCTTTTTATTTTATTCACTTGGTAACTTTTGGCGGCGTAGTTTTTACTTAGAGCTTATGACCGCTGGCCTGTTGTGGTAGCTTATGTCGGCGTACTTTTGCAGTTTTAGCACAATCCGGCACAACAGTGGGCATTGGCGGTGCAGTTCAACAAGAGGCAGCGCAGGGCAGCATGATGCAATAGGCGAATTCTGCTTGTTATTTGTATGCTTTTCTGTAGTGAAGACAGGTGTTTGACGATGTTGTTCTTTTTAGAGCTTGCTGGGCTTTTGACGGCGCTGTTTTTTTTAGAGTTTTTGAGCGAGACGCACAGGTGTTTTTAGATTTTGAGCGAGATGCACTGGAGCACGTGGGTTGTTGAGGGGCCAAGGACTGGAAAATGGCCACTACGCTAACGAAGTAAAAAAAGACAATCAAGTGGAAAATTGAGAAGATTCTGTGGTTGTTTCAAAAGGTGAGGAGATGCGATTTTTTTTTGTGTGTGCATGTCTGCATGCGTTGTCCACGTTTCTCTCTCTTTGGATCTCTCTCTCTCTTCTCAAAGCTAGACGCATGTTTTTTCCATGTTTCTCTCTCTTTGGATCTCTCTCTCTTCTTGCAGCTGCTTCCAGAACTCTCCCTATTTGAGCTCCGATGTGCTCTCTCTCTCTCTCCCCCCCCCCCCCTTTACATCTCTCTAGCGAATTCCAAACCGATGCACCTTGTGTTTGACACAGATGTGCACTCAATCGGTGGACTTGTTGAGCCCACGAGGACTGCAAGAGAGGGCGAGGTGGACCTCTCTCTCTCTCTCTCTCTCTCTCTCTCAGTTATAACATGTGGCTTCCCACAGGAGTGATAGATCGCCCTCTTGCTCATCCTCCTCACCCCGTGTATGCATGCATGGTTCATCCTTACCACTCAGCTTGCGGATCCCTTTCTCATCTTGTGAGTCCAGGGGTTGTAATTTGTTGTTAGTAGCAAGATGAGGGTGTTGTGGAAATTATGGGAGAGGGCTTTGAGACGCCGGGCTTATGCACCCATGAGAAAGGCACGGCTAGTACTTGATTCGGTGAGGGCCGCACCGGGGAGAAAGGGAGAGGTGGAAATTGAAGTTGGTCTGTGTGCATGGGGTGGGGCCAAAGGGCGGTGGTGAATGACAGAGGTAGAGGGCCATGGATGCAAATGACGGATTTGGGGGGAGAGAGAGGAAGAGGGGCATCTCCTATTAAATGGGTTTTCTAATTAGGAGAGCCAATATGTTGAATTTTGAGCTTAAAAAAAGAAAATTCGAGATTCTCTTTGGTCTCTCTTAGATACTAGTCTGTAGGTGTGCCGAATTTGTAAGTTGTGTATATTAGGAAGGGAATGGGGTCTAAGGGTGCCTCTTTATTTGTCATGGGATTAAAAAGGAGATTATGGAAGGGGCAAATGGGTGGATGCCATATGTGGGTATGGCAAGGCCTAAAAGTAAGTGGTCAGACTTGTACTCCTTTATAAAATATAAAGAGAAAATATTTTATAAATTCAAAAAACTGAACTTTTCTCTAAATAGTTAGGTAAAAACCAATCCTTTCTCTCTCTAGTGGTTGCTAGTTTCTCCCCCCTCTCTCTTAAAAATGTTGGGCACATTTTTGATACCCCTTGTTTTGTAAAAATTGCACATATGGACATGACTCCCGATGTCAAAAGGTGTGTGGATTTCTTTTTGTGGGGTTTTTAGCTTACTTTAGCAAGCATATGTACTTGCAAGGTGCGTCGCTAGTGTAACGCTAGCTGTCGGGTTGCCTTGGTTGCCCATAAGTGAGTTTTTTGAAGTGTCACTTGTATATAACTTAAAATCTTGTACAAACTTAAAAAAATTTAGCCAAAGTGCAAAAAATTGCAGGTTTTGGGTCGTTTGGCCTTCTCCATGCTTTCTAATGCAGTTTTTGCCCTCGCCTTGCCTTCTCTATGTGTAATCATAAAGGGACAACTCTTTGTTCGCGTCAATTTTTCTTAGCAAAGTGTAGAATCAATTTTCTTCATCTTAAGCTTTCTCGCCGGTCATTTTCAAGCTTTCTTCCAAGCTTTAAAGTTCCCCAATTGGAGTTGTGCTCTTCAAGTTACAACTAGTTCTCTGTAGGGTTATGGCTATGGAAGCCTAATGGCAAATTGTGTACAGACACATTGGGAGGGCATGTATCT
Source organism: Adiantum capillus-veneris (assembly GCF_014529385.1). Taxonomy (NCBI): domain Eukaryota; kingdom Viridiplantae; phylum Streptophyta; class Polypodiopsida; order Polypodiales; family Pteridaceae; genus Adiantum; species Adiantum capillus-veneris. The sequence goes on along the minus strand of NC_140936.1, from coordinate 49,482,464 downwards.
ATGAATTGTGGAATTGATATTGAAGTTGTAGGTTTGTGATGTTCAATTTTGAAAGGGAGTTCCTTTTCTTCATATGCATTGGTCGACGTGTGCAGTAAATTCGTGTTTTGACAGGGTTTTGCTCCTATGTGCTATGGTCCTTTGGGTGGGCGTCTGCTTTTTTGTAAATTCCCAAGGGAGCATAGGCCTTTTGGTTGGGGTTTACTACGAGTTGGTTTGGTATACTTTTTGGTACTGAGGTTGAAGTTGGAAAGCTCTTGGGCTATATAGATATAGAGGTGTCCCACTTTTTATTTTGCCCAATACCATCTTTGTGTACCATCAAGAATCTTGCTCTTTATACAACTAAGAACATGGATGTGAAGTGATTAATCATAAGTATTTGTCTATAGTTTGTGCCACTATTCCCCATGGCATCATCAGGTACTCAACGACCTAGGAGTGTCATTGACTCCATTTCATGCAGCAACAATGTACAAGACGACAGTGGATGTTGGGCAATGATGGAGTTCAAACGATTGATGTGGGTGACAATGCAACGAGAATGCAGCCCAGCTCAAGAGGTGCACACTAGGTCTCAAGGTGATACATGGCTTCTCGAGCACACCATTGGAAGGGAAGAATCATGGAGTTCAATCAAACACAAGACAGAAAGCGGCTTATGAAGATGCAACATGTGTATGTTGCTTCACAACTGAATTTATTTTGACATTAATTTTAAGTGCTTTTCAAAAAGTGAACTTGGGTATATAAGTGACTTTCTAGGTTTTAAACTTCATTTCTCACATTCACAAAACTATAGCTCTAAGCTGTCTTCGCATCTTCTTCGTGAACGAGAACCCATGACAACGTCTTCTAATGCACTTCTCACATAACTAGAAAAGGTAGGACTTGCGGATCGAGCACATGAACTACTCAGTGTGTTTGAGGGGATGATTGACATGCAAGCCACTGCCAATCTTCATGCAGAGGCATTTGAAATCTTTCTTGACTACATGGCGCAACACATGGAAGAATATTCCATAGTCCTTGAGGGATCCAACACGGCATGGCTGCTAGTGGATCTCCTCAAAAATCTCTATGCGGCCGACAAAAAATTTCGCTTTTGCTTGTTGAGGTTTGTTAAAGGGCTCACTAAACAGGACTGCACGACAGAGGATGAGGATGATCTCATTGACTTGGGCATGGGGTGCATAGGCACCCAATTCATTTCTTGGGACATGGTTCTGGCCTTACTTGTTCTTGACGGCATGGATAAGGGAAAATCAAAGAAAAAGGGCCAACCAAAAACCATCTGTGACCATTGTGGAGGAATCATATGAAGTTACGAAGAGGTTGACGAGTAGATTAAAGCATCTATGGCACTCCTCCTCTTGCAAGAGCCTAGCTCCACTAAGGAGGAAGATTGGATGATAGAGGGAGATGAGGTGTTGGAGGAAGTCCGTGACCTCCAAATTCTCATTTTGCATGCAGTGGTGGTGGATGATCATCACTTTTTGTTCCTTGACGACATTGCCAAAACACTAGGACTTAAAGAAGATGAGTCGATCTCAGTGCTTTCTATTTATGCGGGCATGAAGGATCCTAGTGGAAAGGAAGAGAGAGTCAAATTTCAAATTGACTTTGAAGACCAAGGTGTTAGGCCTAGGATAAGACCGGGTAGCAAGCCAAGGTCCAAGATGAACATGCAGTATAGGGGGTTTCGGGCACGGTTGGGTGGTTAGTGGCATGCTCTTGTCCCCTCTATCTCACATTGGTATCAGAGCTCAGGGGGAGGGAGAGCTATGGAGGAGGGAGGAGCCTTGCATGATTTTTGCATGGTGCATGCATGGGGGTTTTATCTCTTTCTCTCCCTTGTTTTCTGTGTGTGTGTGTGTGTGTGTGTGTGTGGGCGGGCTTGGGCAGTGAAGGAGGAGACGTGGGCATGGCCCCTTGAATAGGCAGAGCCAAGGCGATCGAAGATAGCCATGGGAAAGTGCTCTGGGCGGGCTTGGGCAGTAAAGGAGGAGACGTGGACATGGCCCCTTGAATAGGCAGAGCCAAGGTGGTCGAAGATAGCCGCGGGAAAGTGCTCTTGTACATACAAGGAGCAACGACAACCTGCATAAAATTGAATGTAGCCGACATCTGTGAGATCTCCTATGTGTGTGGAGGATTCTGCGCTACTGTTGCGAGGCCATAAGAAGTCTCCACCAGGCACCATGGTCATTTTCTTTTGTGACATCTCTACGTTGCCGCCATGGGAGGATTCACATTTTTTTTCCACAAATTAGGTCTCCCTAATTTGGGCACCCTTACCAACTAAGGACACATGCCCATGGCCGTGAGTAGCGGAGAATGCTTGGAGAAACATTTTGAGGGGAAAAGTGGCACCAGAGGTCAAGATCAAGGTGTAGCAAAGGATCATGGTGAATAGCAAAGTACAGAAAAATAAAATTCATCTTGGAAACTCCCGAGGGTTTGTTGGGGTATAAAGCCCAATGTGGTCGCCCAGGTAAGTGGGCGGGCCGCCAGGTATGTACACATATTCTTTTGTAAAAACCTAATAAGAACTCACTATGCTCTACACATTACAGTAGAGCGAGTTCACCATATCGTCGTGCTCTTCTTCTCGCACTCTCTCTCACGTCGCACTTCCGCTCGTACTCCTTCAATTGGTATCAGAGCACAAATTGAGGCTCGGGGCAGCACTACAGGAGGCTAGAGTCACCAGCTCAGATTGGAGTGAAATTCGATAGGCGAAGACACGGCCCCAAATCCTATGGGATGGCCCGAGGGGCTCGGCGTTCTCAGATTTTCATTCTGAGGTCATCTCGGCCACCGTTCGGCTTCGACAAAGGTCTGTGCAGGCCATTTTCGACTACGTGGTCTTGGAGGGTGCAGATCCGACTCTATAAATTTGGGGTTTTCGGCCTACGACTGCAGGTGCTGAGGATATCGACACTCCCAGAGTGTTGATTTGTGGCTGTCTACACATCGAAGGACGGCTCACAGTTCTTGGAGGCGTGTCACATACGACACGGGCGCATCTACACACAGACTGTAGGCGACATCCACTAGTTCATCAGGTAGCTTGTGTTTGCTGCTTGATATTCCAGATTTCATCCTGACATTGCAGGTACTTCCACATGGGATGTATTGTCAGAGATGATGTATGTTTGTTGAGGGTTTGCTCGCTGTGAGTCACACAGCAAACAACCATCGCAGCGGTTACAACATATAGTGGAAAATTTGTGGATGTATGATTTTGTGGGAAGTCTATGTACTGTCAGATTTACTGCAGCCTTTTTTGAGGGTCGAGTGAGGTTTTATTGAGCTCGGGGATTCTCGAATGTTGAGATCCTTTCGGTGATACAGGTCTTGGAGCGATCCCTCGACCACCCTTAGATAGGCAGCTAGGATGTATTGACTGTGAGTTAGACAGTTGGGATTGCATCTTTGCTTTACTGCCGTTGAGGCATTGTCACAGTCTATGCTTATAGGACAGTGACAGGACAGTGAGAGACAGTACAGGTGCAGGGCAGGTTTACCCGCAGCTTACAGTGTCAGAGAGACAGTGTTTTTTGAGCTGTTTTTTTGGTCTGTTTTTTGAGTACACCAGAGCCATTTTACAAAGGAGACTCTACCGAAATTTATGCAGAATCTGAAGCTTTCTTGGTTCATTTGACAGGTTGATATTGGTTCAAAGGTCAGTTTACAGGGGAAACTCTGCCGAATTTTTCCCAGGAAAGTAAACCACTGTGAAGCGTAGCTATGGCTGGATCACAGGACACTGCTCTTTACAATATCAAGAAGCTGGATGGAACCAATTTCCCATTGTGGAAGAAGCAAATTTGGCACGTGTTGGTACAAAAGAAGTAGATAAAACCTATAAAGCTCAAGGGGATAAAACCAGAAGATATGGACGAAGATGAATGGAGCGAAATGGATGAATTGGCACTTTCTACCATTATGCTGACTTTGGCAGAAAGCGTTTACTTCAATGTAGCAGACGAGATGTCGGCTTATCAAGCATGGTTAAAGCTGAGTGATCTTTATGAGAAGCAGAGTGCAGCTTCACAGGTATACTGGCTTAAGAAGCTTGTTGACTTGAAGATGAAAGAAGGGACACCTATGTCCAATCATCTGAATGAATTCAACACAATCTATAGTCAGTTGTCAGCTCAAGGTGTCAAGTTTGATGAACGTGTTAGAGCTATGTTCCTGTTGATCACTTTGCCGGAAAGTTGGGACACTTTTCGCACAGCTTTGAGTAATTCTGCACCTCCAGATGGTTTGAACATAGCAGGTGTAGAAGGAAGTCTGCTTACTGAAGAAACCAATAGAAAGACAATGGACAAAGGCAAAGGAACAGCCTTAGTTGTCAGGGGAAGGACCAAAGAAAAGTACAAAGGTGGAAAGAGGAATCAGTCTCGTAGCAAGTCCCGCAGTGCTAAAGGCAAGAGTGACATAGAATGCTACCATTGTGGCAAGAAGGGTCACATGAAAAGAGACTGCAGAGAATGGAAAGCAGAAAAAGGCAAAGAGAAAGCTGAAGACCATGGTGAGAAGAACAAGTCCTCAGTGAAGATTCAAGAAATAAATGTGACAAACACTGTTGCAGAGGATGACAGTCTAGTGTCAGGAGACATATACTTCTTGAAGAATACAATGGACTCAGCTCTTCTTACAGCATCTGATGGAAATGTAGTGAGTGACTGGATTATAGACTCAGGGGCATCACTTCATGTGTCTCCAAACAAGGAGTGGTTTACTTCTTATGTGACCACTAAAGATCATGTTCGGCTAGGAAATGGGCAGACATGTGAGATCTTAGGTGTTGGAGATGTTCAATTGAAGTTTCAGAATGGCTCTTCTTTCACGCTGAAGAATGTGAGACATGTTCCTGCAATTACAAAGAGCTTGATCAACACAGGTTTACTTGATGATGCTGGCTACGTCACCACTTTTGGACAGAACATGTGGAAGGTATCCAAGGGTTCTATGATAGTAGCACATGGAGTAAAGTCTGGAGGACTTTACATGATTTATGTATCAAATGTCTCTAAAAATGTAATCAATGTAACCGAGCAGCCGAACATTTCTTTGTGGCATAGCCGGTTAGGACATATGTCCAAGAAGGGAATGGAAATCTTGTCTCGTTCTGGTTATTTGCCTGGATTTTCATTTAATGATTTTGAATTCTGTGAACATTGTCTGTATGGTAAGCAAACACAACAGCCACATAAGCATAAAAGCAGTAGAAGAGATACACAGTTGGCACTTGTTCATAGTGATTTGTGTGGACCTATGCCTAACCTATCTATAGGGGGAGCTTCTTACTTTATGACATTTATAGATGATTACTCGAGGAAAGTATGGGTTTACTTTCTCAAGCACAAGGATGAAGCGTTTAGTGTTTTCAAAACGTTTGTGACACTTGTGGAGAATCAGAGTGGAAAGAAGCTTAAATGCTTACGCACTGACAATGGTGGAGAGTACGTTTCAAAGGCCTTTCAGGACTTTTGTGAGTCAAAAGGTATAAAACGTGAACTTACTGCTCCTTACAATCCTCCTCAAAATGGTGTTGCTGAGAGGATGAATAGGACCATACAAGAGAAGGTCAGAAGTATGTTGTCTAATGCACAGCTGCCAAATGGGTTTTGGGCTGAAGCTGTATCAACAACTGTTCATCTTGTAAATAGATCTCCTAGCAAGGTTTTGCAGAAGGATTCAGTGCCAGAGATGGTATGGTCAGGCAAAATGCCCTCATACAAGCATCTCAGAGTCTTTGGCTGTGAGGCATATACTCACGTTCCAAAGGAATTTAGGAACAAACTTGAGCCAAAGAGTAGAAAGTGCATCTTTCTAGGCTATGGTAATTCTGGTGAGATGGGGTACAGACTTTGGGATCCCGAATCCAGAAAGGTTGTCCGCAGCAATGATGTTCACTTTAATGAATCCAAATATCATTCTAAACCAGAGAGGGTTGAGGAGATTAGAAGAGTTGTCTTCCAAGAAGATGGACCTACATGTGCAAGACAAAATGTCAGGGCTCAAGAGGAGCAAGGACAGGATAGAGTGGAACCACAGGTTGTGGCTGAGCCTGAGCCACCTATTGTGCGTAGATCTGGACGTGTCACGCGACCTCCTGATAGGTTTGTTCCATCTATGAACTATGTCATGTTGACTGATTGCAATGAGCCTTCATGTTACAAGGAAGCAGTGCAAATGAAGGACTCCGGGAATTGGCAATTGGCCATGCAGTCAGAGATGATAGCACTGCATAAAAACCAGACATGGAAGCTAGTTAAATTACCACGGGGCAAAAAGGCTCTACCCTGTAAATAGGTTTACAGGTATAAGATCACCGCTCATGATAGTCAGCCAAAGTACAAAGCAAGGCTTGTTGCCAAGGGCTTTAAGCAAGAACAAGGCATTGACTTTGATGAAGTCTTCTCTCCGATGGTCAAAATGACTACATTGAGATGCTTTCTTGCATTGGTTGCCATATTAGATTTGGTGTTGCACCAAATGGATGTCAAGACAGCGTTCTTGCATGGTGATTTAGATGTGGAAATTTACATGCAGCAGCCAGAAGGGTTTGTTGAGAAAGGCAAGGAAGATTGGGTATGCCAATTGTTAAAGAGTCTTTATGGCTTAAAACAATCACCGAGGGCATGGTACCATAAATTCCACAAGTTTATGCTTTCTCAAGGCTACAAACGTAGTGAGTTCGATCACTGTCTATATACAAAGAAGGCTAAGGATGGTAGTTGGCTGATCCTTATTTTGTATGTGGATGACATGTTGATTGCTGGCAAGCACTTGGAAGAAATTTCAGCTTTGAAGTCAAAGATGGCAAAATCATTTGACATGAAAGACATGGGTGAGGCAAGTCATATACTTGGTATGCGCATTGAGAGAGACAGATCAAAGAAGTTGATTTGGTTATCTCAAACAGAGTATATTGACAAGGTTTTGCAACGTTTCAATATGGAGAAGGGAAAGGCATTGAGTGTTCCATTGCCACCATATGTGAAACTTAGCAAACAAGATTGTCCTATGTCTGAGGAAGAACAGGCTGAAATGGATAAGATTCCATTTGCGTCTGCAGTGGGTAGTTTGATGTATGCAATGATTGCTACTCACCCAGACATTGCATTTGTAGTGGGAGTAGTAAGTCGATACATGTCAAACCCAGGCAAGAAACATTGGGAGGCATTGAAAGGAATATTGAGATACCTGAAAGCTACAAAGAGTATGCGTATATGCTATGGGAGTCAGGAGCTAAGTGTAAAGGGTTTTACAGACTCAGATTATGCAGGTGACTTAGACAACCGAAGGTCTACGTCAGGGTATGTCTTTACAATGGCTGGTGGAGCAGTATCATGGCGTTCTAGATTACAAGATTGTGTTACTCAGTCTACTACAGAGGCTGAATATGTTGCAGCATCAGAGGCATGCAAAGAATCAATTTGTCTTAATCGACTAGTAACAGATTTGGGAATCAAAGAAGAGATGCCTATGTTATATTGTGATAGTCAAAGTGCTATACAATTGGCTCGCAATCCAGTTTATCACTCAAAGACAAAGCATGTGGATGTGAAGTATCATTTCATCAGGGAAATTCTCGAGGATAAGCAACTTCAGCTTGTCAAAGTTCACACCACAGAAAATCCTGCTGATCTACTTACAAAAGGATTTCCCTCAGAGAGCTTTGCGCATTTTTGCAAGCAGATAGGTGTAGGGTAGTACATCACTTCTCTACATCTCTTGTATATTAGCTTGTATAGTAGCTTCTCTCACACTTAAAGTACCACATTGGACTTTAAGTGGGAGGTTGTTGGGGTATAAAGCCCAATGTGGTCGCCCAGGTAAGTGGGCGGGCCGCCAGGTATGTACACATATTATTTTGTAAAAACCTAATAAGAACTCACTATGCTCTACACATTACAGTAGAGTGAGTTCACCATATCGTCGTGCTCTTCTTCTCGCACTCTCTCTCGCGTCGCACTTCTGCTCGTACTCCTTCAGGGTTTCCCTTAGGGGGTGTCATATGGAGCATGTTGCGGAGTTAGCTCTACTCTTGCAATCCTTAGAATCCCACCAAAGGGGCATGGCCGTTACGAAATTTACAAACCCATGTTGAATACATGCAAGGCATGGTGCAGATGGACAATCATGAGGTATGTAGTTTTTATATGTAAGCCATGGGGATTGCAAGGGCAACGATGAGAGTTTTCCATGGACACACAATCCAAACGGTGAGCAAGGCCACTCGGCAGGAATACTTCAAAAGGTAAGTAGTACCTTTCATTTTGCACAAGATCTTGCTCCAAAGTGGTCATGATTCAAGGTAACAATTTGTTAGTTATCTAGTCGTAGTAAATCAAGTACAAGCAAGGCTTGTGGCTTGTAAAGTAACACTGTGGCTTATAATATAGCAATACTCGGCAAGGAAAGTTTTCCAAACTCAATGCAGTAGTGATCAATTGCAGTACTGCATGTTAAGGCAAGGCCTAGTGCTATTAATGCAAAGGTGTTCAGCATGGCCAACCTTTTGTTCCAATTCTAAGAAACCGGCAGACATCTTCTTGGGGCATGGCTCCTAGACCGGTTTACTAACTCTCATGCACTCCGACATGGTCATGCTCAACTCATTGTTAGCATAGACATGGTTAAAGACCACAATTAAGCAAGTATAGGCAAGGTATGTGACTTGTCAGACAACGGTATTTGGCATGGCTGACTCCTTGGCATGGCCGACCACTAGTTAGAACTTGAGAAGTCGAAGGGATTTCTCTATGCCGTATTCTGGATTTGCAATTTTTCTATAGCATGGCTTCTAAAGAAAATATTTTTACACATCCATCGATCAAGACAAATCTATATGGTCAAGGACAACAGTAATCAAGCCAAGCAGGTATGAGGTACATACTTTGCAAGTATTTTTCTTTTTCCATTACGTTGTACAATTCGACAAGGTCGATTATCTGTGAATGCTTGACAAGGTCAACTTTGTTTTGCTATGCCATTGTAAATTGGTAAGAGTATCTGTTATTTATGAGCACCAGCACTCCATGAGTATTTATGTGAAGCAAGGCTTCCCTTTCGGCATTTGGCATCGTTGTTTCCACAGTTTGGAATATACTATTAGCATACAAACTTGGGGAAACTTTCCAAGATGTATGAAGGTTTTTATATCACAAGAGGGCATGTATGATACATATGCTAAATCACTCGAGTAGTACATATGGCTATAAGCCAAATTCGAGCGAGCTTCTTATTTATGAATTACTAGACACCTGGCCACAATTGGACGACAAGGTTAGTCAATTTAAAGTTATGCTTCTTTCTTTTGTAAGTTAACCTTTTATTTGAAGAAAGATTTCTCAACGGTTCAAAGCAAAGTTCTTTTCCAGACTTCATGGGAAGCAAGGCTTCTCTTATGTGCCAAGGTATTATTGATTGACTTCAGAGTCATCTTTGGCACTACGTGGATATAATCTCATAATTTACGTAACAATGCACTGTGATGTATCCATGCGAGTGTAATCATGCAAGGCACGTATACCAGAGGCTCACATGGTTTATACTGTCATTGAAGCCAAGGGCTTATCATTCTATTTTTTTTATATGTATGCATAGCGTAATAGTACGATCGACACCCCATCATTGTATACGCTTCCACTATAAAACTCGCTACTCTATCAAAGGACAAGGTAAGTTATTGATGTCTAAGAACATTTTTTATTTATGTCTATTCATAGACAAAGTGCCGTACCTAATTCACTATGGTATAGTCACGACCACATACAAGGTAGGTGGATCAAGATGTGACTTTATGTTACCTCTCTCTACAAGAGCGTTTTACAAGCACATTGTTGTATGCTTATAGGATAAGCTATGCCATAGTAATTTTCTGCACCAAGAGAGACACAGGAGACATACAACACAGTCGAATAAGGGATTTTCCTAAACCCAACATTCTCTCTCTCTCTCTCTCTCTCTCTCTCTCTCTCTCTCTCTCTCCTCATTCTCTGCGGAAAAAATAAAATTAGGTATGAGTTTACTAAAATCTTTCTATGTCGATATGGTAGCAGCAAGGGCTAAAAGCCATCTCTTTTTGAAGGGCTAAGAGCCACCTATTTTGGAATGTCTAAGAGCCATTTATTTATAATCCATCAATGATTGATTTCAGAGTACCCGTCGATTCTAATGGACAAGCAAAGGTCTTGCCAATACTGATTTTTAGCACTACATATTTTGAGTGTGAAGATCATGTTGAGTTTTTGAAAGTCTTAAACTCATAAAGGATTATCTCTACCAAGGTTTATAGATGAAGCAAGCATTTCAGACAGCACGAGTGTTCACAAAAACTCGAGATTATGGATTTTTGAGTCTAGTAAAGATCCATTTGTGAATATGATTCCAACTTGAGTGGATCTCCTATTTTATCTATAGCATTGAGAGTGTCTATATGAGTACAATTTTGGGGTATGACCAAACTCGTGATTACAAAATCACTTACTAAGTGTTGATAGTCATTTATTGGAACCTTCACACTTGCACTTTCAAGGAAAGAAGTCCACAAGCTACGAAGGGGTAGTGGACAATTTCAGCTTCCAAAGTTGACTTCAATTACTATTGGATGCTAGCTGAGAAATTTTCCCTTAAAGTCTAACCAAGGGGTTTGACAATGTGGATTTTAACTAAGGGGTTTGGATTGCAAAGGCAACACCCATGGTTACATGTGCAATACTACTTGATTTTCACTCATTTTCAATTAGTATTCCTAGGCCTTTACAGGCGGGAAATTTGGGCAAGTGCCTTTGACTACAAGTAAGTGAACACTATGTTCAACCTCCAGGTATGCATCTAATTTGGTTTCTTTATTTTTTGAATATGTTATTGTTTACTTTTCCAAGTAGCATGCATAAACTTCTTCTTTTCATCCATTTTGCTCTTTAAGAGACACGACAAGGTCATGTAGGAGTAAAGTATTTTGAACCATAGTGTCCAATATACATTCCTACACTAATCAGTGTTGGCACATGTTGTCACATGGCATACAACATGGTCTAGGAACTCAAGGAGTTCAATTTAGCCAGTGTGGAGTAAGGCTAATGAGGGTCCCTCTTACTCCCATCGTAGAGTGTCTGCAGTTACCTCCACACACCAGTACATGTACTTGAGAGATGTTCTTCTTTTAGATATCTTTGGTTGAGACATATTCCACATGTGGAGAATATGAGTCCCTGGGACTAACACTGGCACCCACTATTTCAATTATGTGTCACGATGAAGTCCCTTGGTGCTCGTCAAATCTGTTTTATAAACCATTATACGCAGAACGACTTGTTGAATTTACAAGTGCTACTCAACAACATTAACGGGTGGTTGTTTATACGTATAGAAAGGTTATGTGTTGTTAATAATAAAGTTTCATTGTTTGTACCTAGAAGTGACTTATGTTTTACCTTCTACTATGGTTCATACGTTTTAGCAAGGCTTGCAAATGATTGCAATCGAGGGTATTTAGATTCTTTTCAAAACTATTTACACTTCTCTTTTATGTGTGCTAGGAGCATCACATTCACCATAAGTATTGGAAAGTATGATAATGGATATGCAGATTCGGATCAATTTTTGAAAAATGCATGCACACAAGGTGTTATAGGCCCTAGTATTTAGCCCAAATAATGATGCAAAATCCCCAAATCTATCATTGCAAAATAGACAACCAATTTAGCCTTAAAACCACAATATATCCCTCATTTAGTTCAATGAGAAAAATATCCTTAGCATAAAGCACAATGATCAGAAATACATCATTTAACATGCTTGCCCTATGAAGTGCTCTCGATTGGACTATTTTGAAAACAATGTGTAGCCAAGTAAGGAGGCACTGGGGCTTGACTTTTACTATACAAACCCTTCTTAAGCCCGCGCACCTTGTGTTATTGCTCTTCTTGACAAAACCTATGAGGTTGAGATACATACACTTCCTCATACAATGCCCAACTCTTTGGCATACCCTTTTGCCACCACAAGTCTACCCTCGTAGAAATTAACACTACCATCAGGCTTATGTTTTCACTTGAAACCCCCCTTAATACCAATGGATTTTTTTCCACGAGTATTTTTTGAATTTTTGCTTTATCAAATGACAAAATTGTGATAGTCATGGTGAGAAGACCAGAATGCCGTTCATTTGCATAATGGAAAATAGAGACTTAATTTACCTTAACCAACACATGCACCAAGAGAGAGAGTAAACAAAACTTAAAGCTTGATTATCATGTTAAAACATGTTTTTTTAAAGTTATGGAACATTCATACCAAATACTATTGTATGCTCTAAACACTAGAAACATCAAGGTCTAGCAAATAAGAGTTCCCTGACTCAAAGTTAATTCTATTTATATAGCACTCACCATAATTGTGAATACCATCACATGGTGAGAAGAATCAAGAAACTTTTGTATGTATAACCAAACCTATAAAAGACAAGGTTATTGCATACATAAAGTCCATAACTAGAAAGGGATGGAGTAGTGAATGAAAATTGTTTGCAAGTTAAGTTTTCTTTCATACAGTAATTATGGGAGTGTAGTTAGTATCTTCTGGTGAGTTGGACCATTGATCACTCTCCAAAGACAGCTAGAAGACACATGTATTCATATTCCATCTCTATAGCAAGACAAGGTTCCTCTATGAGCAAGGCCAACTAAGAGCTCCATGTATAGCATGCATGGCAAGGGGTCGTGATAGTTAAGCCAAAAATCTCCAACTAGATGAGCACTCTACTACCCAAGGTCTCCCATTCACATCAAAGATATGACATAGGAAGGAGGAGAAGGTCTAAGTCTTCATCAAATTGAATTTATAGGTCTATGAAAAAATGAATTGGTCTTATATTCTCCAATTCCTCACAAATAAAGGACTTGGACCTAGCAGTGATGAGACAATTTTTGGGCATACCAAAGCCAAGGTAGCCATGGGATACTCACAAGAACAACATGTGTAAGACCATGGGTACTTGCATGTTGATCGCCTCTCGTCCAACTCCATTAAGTAGAGCTCCTTGGCTCAACTACCATGACCCTTTGCCATGCATGCCATACATAGGATTCCTAACCATTGTCCTTGCCATGAAAAAGGCTTCTATCCAAGCTTTACCCTCAGAGGGCCCTAGTCATGACATTAGCCCCGACCCCTTTCCCCCTTGGAGAAGGGTTTTGCTCCTCAAAAACAAAAGTAGAAATCTCATAGAACACTAATGTTTTCACAAGCGGATCTAAACCACTTAATGAAATCCTGGAGACAAACATGTGCTCATGACCTTAGAAACACATCCATAGACAATCATAATCCATTGGAGATGTTGAAAACTTCTAAGACATTCTAGTCTTATATATACTATTTATTCTTTAAAGAAATTGTCATTAACATCCATATACAATCTTCTCTTCAACAATTGCATAAAGATTGAGAGAATCTGCAGACAAAAAATCCAAACATTGTAGATGTGACTCGTACTACTATTGAAGTAGATCCAACTGCAAGTAACATGTGCTTCCCCTGAATAATAAGATCTTCACAATCAGAAGCAATAGCCATGCAAAGGTGGAAAAGATTGAATTTTGAAGTTAATAGGAGTATCCTAGGTATCTATGCTCCATGAACTGTAATTAGCAATGACATTTATTTTTATGAATAGGGAATTCACTCGAGGAGGTCACTATGTATAAATTGTATGTGTCGCGTGCATTCAAGGACTATTTCTAATACTCCTTATCTGTGATTTTTTCATAGATAAAATACACCCTTTTCCTATTCAATCTGTATTTATTTATTTTTTAATTCCATTTTATAGTACCCTTGTGTATATGAAAATATGAGATATAATAAATCTTAATAATCCCTTGTGTTGCACGTACGTGATAGTCACATAATTATTAAATGCCCCCCCTCAGGGAATTCATGAGGAATCCATATAGATAAAGAGCTCTATACGAATCCATACCATCCCTTTTGATCAACAATGAGCACACTTTTCACATTTCTGCATGGGTAAAATTTCATGTTCATGTATTTTCAAACACACTACCTTGTTAAACATACAATCTTCAATAATTTTAAAAAATGTTCAATGTAATGCTCAACCCATAAATGTAGCATATGTACAAATAGTTAAAACATAACAAATAGTAAGCATAAACTACCCAAAGACGACCTTAGTAATCTCCGAGTTACTCATCCAAAATAGTGTGAAAGTGAATACTTAACATTTATGGAGAAAAGAACCTTGCTAAAAACCTGGAACCATACAAAGACATGAACATACATCATATTTAGCTTCAAAAGATTTTTATTTACATGAAATAGCCCTTGTTATGTACGTTAGATAGACTCATAGATAGGTATGCACATCTCAACAATTTAAGATGCTTCCAACCCAAATGTCTATGAGGTAGTCATGCTTCTAAAACTTGTTTCATAAATAAACATGAGCATAACTTGCTATGTTAATGCTTTGCTTACTACATTAGCAATAATAATTGTACTTGTATCCTACAACCGCGACCACTTAAATTAACTATATACCTTGTCGTGAAAATGGTTCTCTCAAATAGGAAGTGACAAGCAAGCATCATGGACTTGTTGTGACACCTATTAAGTATGGTTGTTAGTGTCGTATACCATGAGAATGCATATCCTCTACATGTAAAGTATGACTCTTACAATGGTGTCGAAGTCTTAGACATCCATGCCGTATCCTTCCGGAAAAGCGCTTACCATGTGTGGAGGTATCTGAACACACTCTATGACATGAGTGAGAGGGGCCCTCATATGAACTTGCTCCACATCATGTTGATTTTGCTAAACTAAACTCCACGAGCTCCTAGACCATGTTGTCCATCCCTGTGGTTGGCAACTTGTGCCAAGTGCAAAGATCTCTACCCTTGAAATCATGCGATGTTCTTAATGTTTAAGCTTGAGAATGGATTATCCCCTTAATCCAATTTTGATGCCAGATTTGGAAAACTTATAGCTGCTTAGAATAGTAGGCACACTTGTACGCTGACTCTTACGGCTTTCAGTGGTTTTACTCATCTAAGTGTATAGAACCTTGTCACATCGATAAGTATCTTGATTTCAGTCATCTCTTGAAATGGTAATGGTAATGTGTAGACATGCAAGGCCTTGCCCTCACAGAACAAGGGTACTGATAATGAGGCCATTGAATATAGATATCCCCTATCCTATATATGAAATATTGAGATGGGGGAAATCAAGGGGATCATGCTCCCCTTGAGAAATACCTCTTACCTCCATATGACATTAAAGCCTTTCTATTGCCAATGAATCGTCTACCTTTTATATCTAGTGAATTCCAAAAATTAGGGGTTACTATTATTGAATACCATCCATTGCCATTTCAAGAGCGGTATTGTCTTGCATGGGTGGAATACCTCAAGATACATAGTGATCTTCCAAAAAAGTAGATCGTTCATTGCTGTTTGATTAACCTTACAAATAGTGAGACCCCAAGGGGCACTTGACATGATCAAGAATGTTGCAAAAGCCTAGAATAGAAAGAACATAGGTTAAAACATTGCAGTCCATGGATTAAGAAACCAAGGGACTTTCTGTTGGTGGCCTATTTTGAACATCTCTCATCATACTATACGAGAGTGAGCCGCCCGCCCGCTCCTCCGGAGTTCAATTTAGCCAGTGTGGAGCAAGGCTAATGAGGGTCCCTCTTACTCCCATCGTAGAGTGTTTGCAGTTACCTCCACACACAAGTAAATGTCGTACTTGAGGGATTTTCTTCTTTTAGATATCTTTGGTTGAGACATATTCCACATGTGGAGAATATGATTCTCTGGGACTAACACTGGCACCCAATATTTCCATTATGTGTCGCGATGAAATCCTTGGTGCTCGTCAAATGTGTTTTACAAACCATTATACGTAGAACGACTTGTTGAAGTTACAAGTGCTACTCAACAACATTAACGGGTGGTTGTTTATGCGTATAGCAAGGCTATGTGTTGTTAATAAAAAAGTTTCATTGTTATGGTTCAAACGTTCAAACGTTTTAGAAAGGCTTGCAAATGATTGCAGTCGAGAGTATTTAGATTCTTTTCAAAACTATTTACACTTCTCTTTTATGTGTGCTAGGAGCATCACATTCACCATAAGTATTGGAAAGTATGATAATGGATATGCAGATTCGGATCAATTTTTGAAAAATGCATGCACACTAGGTGTTATAGGCCCTAGTATTTAGCAAAGATTGATTTAAAGTGGCATGCATATTCATCACATTAGTTGCTTATGAAGCATTTTCAACTCTATGTGCAGTTTCTCTATGAGATTAATTTTGGATCTACCAATCACCAATAGAGGTCATGGATCGGTTTGGGTGCTTGTGGATCTTTCAAGTTAACCAAGATGTTATTCATGACATTGTTGATTCCTCAGCAATGTTGTATGATATTGTGATCCGCATTTACCAATCACTTTGGAAGACTGTCGGTAAACTGTGGGGAAACAAACCTCAGTATTGTTAATTATCCAAAGAGGATAGGCAAATTACAAGTGTGTAATCTTGTGCTAAAGGATATGCGAACTGCTTACATTAGCACCAAGAAATCCAATTAGCAAGCATGTATCGCTCTAGTTGGAGTTTGCTTACATGAGGTAAAGCATGTTTGTGACTTATTTTAGTCCCTTCATGTTTAAGTCAGGTTCTCAACCTTGAACACTAGTTATGGTGGGGTTGTTTACTGACGAAAATTGAGAACAAGTCAAGGACTTATATTTTGTTGATAAGTTACGTCAGCCAGTTACTTTAATGTAAAGTGAAAAGAGGTACATCTTAGTTATGATCACTCATTTAGCATACTCAAGTGAGTTCTAAATGGAGTCTACACGCTAAGTTGTATATGAGCCGGTAACACAAGATGATTGCAAATGGAAAACAATGTGGAAAGTCAAGATGTTACTCTTGGTTTCATTGAACCGTGTTTTAATCAAACGAACAGTTGGATCCATGAAGGTTGCCACTGTGGAAAACACTAGTGTTCCTAAGAAGATACCACCACTTTTGTTTTCGAGGATGAAAACGCTTCTCCAAGGAGGGAGTTATGTCAAGTCTAGAGTAAGACCGGGCAGCAGGCCAAGGGCCAGGACGAACATGCAATACAAGGGGTCCCTATATTTAGCAAGGCAAGGCCTATATAGGGCACGATAGGGTAGGGTGTCATGCTCCAGTCCCCTCTACCTGACACAAGGTCTCTCAACAGACCTCTCTTTCCTCCCCAATGAAAATGAATAGAAGTTGGTGCAAATGGTGGCAAGTATATACTTGTGGAAATCAAATCATGTGCCGCATTTTACGAAAGAGTCCCGAAAAGTGATTTCCATCCACACAAACCATTGATTTCTATGGGTGGAGATGATTATTCTAGCATTGATCTTACAAGGAAAAATCTTGAAGAGATGGATGAAGAAACTGAGGTAAACATTTCTTAATCTCTTCGATTGTCTATTGTTCCTTACAACAAGTGTTAAAGTCATTTAAAATGCTTTGCAGATGGCATACCATATTGATAAGTTTGCAATGTGTATTGGAGGTTCTCACAATGTTCCCATGGGTAGGGATAGCTCCCTATGGCACTACCTGAGCCACATGGGACCATCGATTCTTCGAGTTGCTCACACAGAGTTCTCCAAGAATGGCTATGCGGAGTTGCTCAAGTGCAAAGCATGAAGTGCCATACTGGCTAAAGATTGCCTCATCCTTAATGCTCACAAATGTAGATTGGTGGACCGGGAGGCGGCATTGTATGCCTTTATAGGCAAGGACCTTGGTTCAGTCCTCTCCCATTGTGCCTCAAGCCTAGGTCAAGGGGTGACAAACCTAAAGAAAATTGTAAAATCCTTTGGCTTCAAGTCAACCCACATATGTAATTTGGAGAGAAAAATAATCGGCCATGATGTAATATCCAAAGTAATACAAAATAATTGTCTTGTCCATTGATTTATGTTAACATTCTGTACTTGTTTTTTTATGGTTTATATTATCCACCAATAAATTTCATTTTTGCAATGCGTGCACAAAACCTTGACCATTCAAGCACCCATCGGGCGGTGCCCCTTGATCAAAGGATTCTTGAATGGTCAAGGAGAGTTTGAATCTAGTAACTTGAACAATTCAAATACTAAAAGAGCACAATGTACGCAATCAAGTATAACAATTGCACTGAATGGTGGAAATTCGACTCATTGATATTATAAATTACAAATCTCATCAAGAGAGGTTACATGGGATAAACTAATTCTTATGAAGGCACCCTTCATTTCGTAAATTGATTGCTAGAGCTAGATCCATATAATTTAGGGTTACGCACTTAGCATGCACTATACAAGAAATCCCATCCTGAAAGAGCTACACCAAAATATCATCGGCGGCATCTTGTAGGGCCAATAAAGCTGCACGTTGTATGCATGTAACGAAATCACTATATTCATCCATTATCTCTCTCACCACCCAAGATAAGGCCGCTTTGGGTATGATTGGCTCAATGCTCTTCTGATACTTTCGAATCTCCCGCAAAGCAATTGTGCCTGGACTTTATCTCTGTTTCTATGTTGTTGGCAATGGTGGAGGAGCCGATTGCCTGGACCATTGAGAAGGATCATTTTTCTCCTCTTCTCTTGGGCCTGTTGCTCTTTGGGCGTGACCTTGTCCTTCTTCCTCTTTGCACATTGTTTGTCTCTTTGAGGAATTTTAGAAGGCCTTGAGCTCTTAGCCTTCGCTTGTTTTGGGAGGCATGAGCTCTATCCTCTACCTTTGCTTGTGCTTGTAAATTAGCCAAGTGACTTCTCTCAACCTCGGCTCTCTACCACTCCTCTTGCTCACTATGTCTTCTCTGTTCTTCTTGCAATCTTTGGGCTTCCTTCTCAGTCGCCTGTTTCTTTTCCATCTTTTCATTTTTCTTCCTTGTTTTGGCCTCTTGTGCTTCAAAAATGGGATTGCCTAGTATTACTTTGATTACCTTTTCTTTGAACCATGGGAAAAATTCTTGCGGCATAGTTTCTATGGTTGCTTAAGTGCCAGGTGCTATGACAACAGGTGAGGGCTCCTCATTTCGCAACGGACCCCTCTATTCCTCTTCAGTTGCTCTTGTTTCTTGTGCGGGTCTGTTTAGAGATGAAATTGGTGGGGGATCTGGTAGAAGTGTGTGGTTGGAATGATTTAGTGGTGCAAGATCACCAAAAATATGCCGCATGGTGGTTTGATAATCTAGATTCAATGGTTGGGGAGGCTGTTGGGCATCTAGAGTGGATTGCGGTGTTGGGTTATCCACGTCTAGCTAAGGATGTGGATTTGAAGTCGTATATTCTACATGAGGTGTTGGCTACAAATTTTTAGTGGTGTGAGTGGTGGTGAGACATCAATGTGCATAGTGATCTGCTCGTGTGAATCATCCATGTGGTGCAAGATATGAGTGTGAGCAAGATATGATTTCATGAGTAATGATGATGGTAAGTTGTGGACCAATGTTGTCGAACTTTGTAGGAAAGGAAAGCTTACAAAGGAGATCCTACATAAAAAAACGTGATTGCATACACCTAGAAACGGGATGGAATGATCTAGTGGACTTGTTGTTAGTGCATGCCTACATTACAAAATGCCAACAAAATGAGGCTATTGTAGAAGAGAAGTGCAGAGTTGAGAATGTTGTGTGAATGTGAATTCAATTATGGTAGAATGTTTTTTTGGTCAATGCAAATCTACTAAGATTCATCACCAACAAGAGGCTAACTTTTGCTCTATCTGCTCAAAATCTACAACTATTGTTTTGGTTCCCAAGCTTAAAGGAAAGATTTTGACCAACAAAGCTTCCCCAGTTGACGTTTCCTTAGTGGGTGACATAGTCGACAAAGTGTTGCATCTTGAAAAAAACTTTGTTGATTTATATGCTTCTGATATACTGGATGTACGTGAGATGCTAGCCTCCCTTGTCCGAACTCGTAAATTCACTGTCAGAGCAAGTTAGGTCTTGTCACATCTTTTGTCGAAGGAATAAAGTAGCACTCCTCCTCTACAATATTGAAGCTCCATCACCTCCACACGAGAAAACACTCTTTACATTATATTGCTTTCATCCACTGCTCATCTTGTAAATTGCCATCTCTCTCTCTCTCTCTCTCTCTCTCTCTCTATATATATATATATATATATATATAGATATATATATATATATACGTGTTTCATTGACTTGTCTTCCTCCCTCTCCATAGCCCAAGGGGGGAAAAACACTGCACATACATGGGTTCCTCAAGCAGCCAAAATACATCTTTTGAACAACTCATTCAGAATGATATCGATAGTACTTTCCTAGCTATCCACACATGGAATAATAATGTTTTCCTCGTGCTCAATAAAATAATAAAGTCACGCTTATCATTGCAAAAAATTAACAACATCATGGTAGACACGGTGAGAGTTTCATTGGAGCAAATGCCAATGATGACAACTTATTTGGCGCATTTGGCTTCCAACAGACATGATTCCTCCATTTTGAACTAAGTATTAAATATCCACACATCATCTATTGGTATTTCACTTGATATTATCCATGTATTCTCCTTTAGATTTAGTATTGCATGCGATGTTCATATTTATGGTGTGCCAATATCTTCACTCAAAAGAACAACATTCAATAGTGGAGCCAATTCAACAACATTCCACAAAATCATCGTTGTCGATAGAAGTGGTTGCCTACTTTTTTACTTGGGGGACAGCCGATGCTCGCCCAAATGCAAGTATAGCACTTGGGCAAAAACAAAACGAAATCATTGAAGCTTTGCTTCTCCAAAAACCGAATGAACTCCCTATCTCCATCGCGAGGCAATTTGCTTGCTTGGGTGATAGAACCACCTAGAAATAGGTGCAATAACAAAAAAAATTAAAAACTTAAAAAACAATTACACCCTAGGGTTCCCTTGCACATAAACATTGAACAAGCCTCCCCACCAAATAAAGCTATACAACAATATATAAAAACAGCGAACTATGTTCCTATATATTTATGTTCTAAATGTGTACGTTTAATGTTTTTCTTTTGAAACACAACTCTCTATAAGTGATTATCAAACATTTGATCTCTATCACTAATGATACTAGCTGGAAGATTGTAGAGTTTATATATATGCTCTACAAATAGCCGTGCTAATTTCGGTGTCTTAACCGTAGTCTTAGTGGGAATAAATTGACCCATCTTTGTGAGATGGTATGCAATTACCCATATAGCCTCATGGCCACAATTTGTAGTAGGTAGTCCTACTACAAAATCCATAGAGATACTCTCCCACTTACCTTGTGGAATGTCTAAAGGATGTAAAAGGCCACCTACCTTGAGGCACTCTGCCTTATTAACTTGGCATTGTTGGCAATTTAGTACGTACTCTTGAACATCATGATGTAAGCCCGACCAATAAAATTACCGTCGAATCAAGGCATATGTCTTACAAGTACCTGGATTACCAGCACTTGGACTATCGTGACACTCAAATAAGATTTGGTGCCTAGTGTCTGAGTCCTTCACATACTCTACCCTTGTGGAGTAAGTAGCCATCATCAGTGGAAAAATTCTTCCATCGCTTAAGCTCTTCTTGAGTAGGGGTGGAGCTCTGTGTGTTGAAGTTTTTATCTACGCGTTGTCGTGTTGTGACACGTACATAGTGGGAACGCATCCTACAAGAGTTATCTTGTAATTTGTTAGATACATAATTATCTTTCCTATAATGTACATATGCATATTTAAGTATAATAATAAGCTTTCTATCTCATCCTATTATTTATCTCAAGGGTAACCTTTTTTACTTTACCATCAGAAAATACTATGGAAAAAGCGTCAATAGCTCTGCCTCTTTAACTTGGGCAAAAAGCATTGATTCTTTATTTCTACTATCTCATTATCATCTCACACCCTAGCTAGATCCTATATCTAGGATAAACTCCAATATATATATATTCTATGTATTTTTTATACTTTTCTTATATTTCTTTTTAAATAGCTACTAGGAGGGAATCAAATCCTAGTGGGACACTAGGTGGCATGATTTCAAAGATACACTTATTTTAATGCATTATTGCAAGCATGATTACAAAACTTTGTCAAGGAGCAATGTCATGCTTTCATATGGCATGAGGTGTCCTTTGGAATTAAATGAAAGTCTAGGCTAAGGGGACCACGGGAAGACTTTTGCTGCCAGAAATGGACCCTATTTTGATGAATTTTTTTACACAAGGTTCCAATCCGAATTGGAAAATGATTTTAAAATGAAAATCGTAGCTAATGAGCTGAAATTTCTGCCCATATTTTTACTTTTTTATTTGGAGCCACGGTTGAGGAGATATGATCAAAATACTGGACCCCAGTCTGCCCACATCATGCAGGGACAACTCATTTCCAACTTTTCCAATTCCTATTCACACTGGCTCCTCTCTTCTTGTGTAAACCCTTGGGGGTTCCCTTCACCTATAAAAGGGAAACTCTTCTTCCTTGAAAAGGAACTCAAGCATTCAAGCCATTGATGAGAGGAATTCTTGAGGGAGTGAGTAGTAATGCCTAATTGTACATAGCCATTAACATAAGCCGAAGCCTACACTTTCTCCTAGAGGAAGACTAGCCATTCTTGTACGCTATCCTTGGAAGATCAACTCTAATCAAAGAAGGTCTTGCACTTGGCGTATCAATCAAAGTGGAGTTCTCCCCTCTTCTTCTCTCTCCATCAATAATGGTGCCAAAGGGTTTGTCAAGTAAGATGTGTTCTACATGGATGTTTTCTTGATTTCTTGTTGTTTTCTTTTTCATCTCTAATCCAACATATATATATATATATATATATATCTAATATTATCTCCTTAACCAAATCTATCTCTCTCACTCTTAGTAATTCATCCTCTCTACAAATTTTAGGTTCTCTTTGCTACAGGTACATCTCTCCCTGCAGTATCCTTATTGCCTACGGGCAAGAATAGGGCTTGGGAGGGAAACTTCTCATCTCTTCACTTCTCTCATATCTACATTTCTCACATACTATCCTAGATGAATAACCCACATGATGATAATTTCTATCGCTTTCACTCTGTACAATCTATTAGAATTAACATCTGGATTAGCCGTAAAATACACTTTCAACAACATATAGTGTTTCTCTTTGGCCTAGAAAGGCTCAATGAAATACTTCTATCACCGGATCCCATCATACTACCTCTCATAGACTATAATTTTTATTTTGATGTAAGCGTAGTTATCTTGCTATGAACCAAGAGGATTTGTACACACAATTAATCCCAATCACTAAACAAAATATATATACTACGGTAAGCACAAAGCTACAATTCCAAAGAACAATTCGTAGCCTTTTTGGTCAGCCAAGATTGAATGCCATTAACTCATCTATTAACCTTTTCATACTACCCATGATACGATATGACCATAGCCTTGATGTTTTCATCTTTGTGTTGTTTTGACATTCTCTTTTGTGTTCTTTCTTTGTGTGTGTGAGTGCAAGAGAGAAAGAGTGGGTCTTCTTTGATTGCACTTCTTTCCAAACCCTAGTCTTCATGGCATCTATGGTTTAATTCCTTCATATAGTTTTTGTTGAGTTCTCTCACAAACTCTCACAGCCATAAGCCCGGTGCTTTCCAGGCAAGACCGCTAATTTCTCGACAGCGTGTAGAGACATGTTGATCTGTCTGTTCAGAGACATGTGAGTGTGAGGGATCCCTTTTTAAAACTGCACTCCACACTTTAGCATATGATTGATCTTGTGCACACTTGCCATGTAATGACTCCAAAAATCCACTCTTTAGTTTCGTGAAAGCAAGTGAATTAATATGAGGCATCCGACTTATGCATCCACTACTACATTATATCGCCCCTTGTGATATCGTAGCTTACAATCATAATATTGAAGGATTTATATCCATCTAGCTTTACGGTCCTTCAAGTCTGTTTGAGTAGTAAACCATTTGATACTCTCATGGTCAAAAACTGCTTCAAACTCGGCACCATATAAATAGTGTCGCCACTTTCGTAAAGTGTAAATTATTGCATAGAGCTCTCTATCATAGACATAATAATTCTGTTGAGCTCTATCTAACTTTTTACTTTCAAAGGCTATAGGTCTTCCTTCCTGGAGAAGTACCGCACCAATTGCTTTATCACTAGCATTAGACTCTACAACAAACGGCTTAAGTGGGTCAATGATTGCTAGGATGGGAGCAGTGGGGATAGGTACCTTGAGCTGTTCAAAACTTTGTTTTTGGGCTTCTTCCTAAGAAAAGGTCTTACCTTTTGCTTTAAGTTGATCCGTCATAGGAACAACGATTTTGGCATAGTTACGGATATACTATCGATAAAATCCAGCCATGCCTAAAAATATATATATATATCTAATATTATCTCCTTAACCAAATCTATCTCTCTCGCTCTTAGTAATTCATCCTCTCTACAAATTTTAGGTTCTCTTTGCTACAGGTACATCTCTCCCTGCAGTATCCTTATTGCCTACGGGCAAGAATAGGGCTTGGGAGGGAAACTTCTCATCTCTTCACTTCTCTCATATCTACATTTCTCACATACTATCCTAGATGAATAACCCACATGATGATAATTTCTATCGCTTTCACTCTGTACAATCTATTAGAATTAACATCTGGATTAGCCGTAAAATACACTTTCAACAACATATAGTGTTTCTCTTTGGCCTAGAAAGGCTCAATGAAATACTTCTATCACCAGATCCCATCATACTACCTCTCATAGACTATAACTTTTATTTTGATGTAAGCGTAGTTATCTTGCTATGAACCAAGAGGATTTGTACACACAATTAATCCCAATCACTAGACAAAATATATATACTACGGTAAGCACAAAGCTACAATTCCAAAGAACAATTCGTAGCCTTTTTGGTCAGCCAAGATTGAATGCCATTAACTCATCTATTAACCTTTTCATACTACCCATGATATGATATGACCATAGCCTTGATGTTTTCATCTTTGTGTTGTTTTGACATTCTCTTTTGTGTTCTTTCTTTGTGTGTGTGAGTGCAAGAGAGAAAGAGTGGGTCTTCTTTGATTGCACTTCTTTCCAAACCCTAGTCTTCATGGCATCTATGGTTTAATTCCTTCATATAGTTTTTGTTGAGTTCTCTCACAAACTCTCACAGCCATAAGCCCGGTGCTTTCCTGGCAAGACCGCTAATTTCTCGACAGCGTGTAGAGACATGTTGATCTGTTTGTTCAGAGACATGTGAGTGTGAGGGATCCCTTTTTAAAACTGCACTCCACACTTTAGCATATGATTGATCTTGTGCACACTTGCCATGTAATGACTCCAAAAATCCACTCTTTAGTTTCGTGAAAGCAAGTGAATTAATATGAGGCATCCGACTTATGCATCCACTACTACATTATATCGCCCCTTGTGATATCGTAGCTTACAATCATAATATTGAAGGATTTATATCCATCTAGCTTTACGGTCCTTCAAGTCTGTTTGAGTAGTAAACCATTTGATACTCTCATGGTCAAAAACTGCTTCAAACTCGGCACCATATAAATAGTGTCGCCACTTTCGTAAAGTGTAAATTATTACATAGAGCTCTCTATCATAGACATAATAATTCTGTTGAGCTCTATATAAATTTTTACTTTCAAAGACTATAGGTATTCCTTCCTGGAGAAGTACCGCACCAATTGCTTTATCACTAGCATTAGACTCTACAACAAACGGCTTAAGTGGGTCAATGATTGCTAGGATGGGAGCAGTGGGGATAGGTACCTTGAGCTGTTCAAAACGTTGTTTTTGGGCTTCTTCCTAAGAAAAGGTCTTACCTTTTGCTTTAAGTTGATCCGTCATAGGAACAACGATTTTGGCATAGTTACGGATATACTATCGATAAAATCCAGCCATGCCTAAAAATATATATATATATCTAATATTTTCTCCTTAACCAAATCTATCTCTCTTGCTCTTAGTAATTCATCCTCTCTACAAATTTTAGGTTCTCTTTGCTACAGGTACATCTCTCCCTGCAGTATCCTTATTGCCTACGGGCAAGAATAGGGCTTGGGAGGGAAACTTCTCATCTCTTCACTTCTCTCATATCTACATTTCTCACATACTATCCTAGATGAATAACCCACATGATGATAATTTCTATCGCTTTCACTCTGTACAATCTATTAGAATTAACGTCTGGATTAGCCGTAAAATACACTTTCAACAACATATAGTGTTTCTCTTTGGCCTAGAAAGGCTCAATGAAATACTTCTATCACCGGATCCCATCATACTACCTCTCATAGACTATAATTTTTATTTTGATGTAAGCGTAGTTATCTTGCTATGAACCAAGAGGATTTGTACACACAATTAATCCCAATCACTAGACAAAATATATATACTACGGTAAGCACAAAGCTACAATTCCAAAGAACAATTCGTAGCCTTTTTGGTCAGCCAAGATTGAATGCCATTAACTCATCTATTAACCTTTTCATACTACCCATGATACGATATGACCATAGCCTTGATGTTTTCATCTTTGTGTTGTTTTGACATTCTCTTTTGTGTTCTTTCTTTGTGTGTGTGAGTGCAAGAGAGAAAGAGTGGGTCTTCTTTGATTGTACTTCTTTCCAAACCCTAGTCTTCATGGCATCTATGGTTTAATTCCTTCATATAGTGATAGCCGTTTTTCGGCTCTCCATAATTGCTATACTAAGTTACTCCACCCTACCAAATTCACCCAAACGCTATGGCTATCCCTGACATTTCATTGTACATAGGCGTGTGTGAGTTAGGGGGCTTTTCCCATATCTTCTAAAAAACCCTCAGCTAGCTAGTCACTGGGCTAGGTGAGCCAAAAAAAATTAAAAAATTAAAAAAATAAAAGTATATTATGGCCTCTTTGTGTGTAAATATTTCATTGTATATATGGCCTAAATATAGGGATTTTTTATAATTATTTTGGTATTTTATTTAAATATTTCTACTTAGGTGTGTGTTTTATTAAACCTATGTACACCTTCTTTCATCCTCTTACACCATAATTATATTTTTTGCCAATATGTACATACTCTAACCTCATATTTTTCCTTTATACAAATCACTCCCACATTTTCACCCTCACCCTCGTAAAAACAAACAATTGATTTCTACTCATTGGTTACTTTTATTATATTATTTACTTGCATACCTTTTCCTCTTTCACCCAAAATAATTCAAGGAGGGACCATATCATATGATTCCAATATCTTTCCATATCCATAACTCCTCCATATTTTTATTATTATTTTTACTCATTATTCTAACACCATGTGCTCATTGAGCTAAAGTCCATGAATAGTCCATACACTAGTCCCACCATGTATATATTTCTTTATTCACCAATAATCCTCCTCCATGCATGTGTCAAGGGCAACTTGGATGCTTTGTATTATGATATGACAAAGGAGGGGCTCACTCTTGGATGCATTGTACAAATTCAACAAAGGAGGGGTCCACTAAAAGACTTTTGCAAGCATAAAAACAGGCTTTTTGGTGAGAATTTTGGCACCTATCTCCACTCCGAATTTGGAGCAGTGGTCAAAAGAGAAAATGTAGCCCACGCTCTGAATAATCACCTCAAAGTTTTTCATGATTTTTGGAGCTACCAGCGGTGAGCTATGATTTTTTGAGTGGACCCCAGTCTGCCCACTTTTTTCACAAGTAGCCCCTAGTCTTCTCTCACCTCTTTCCACACTTCTACACACACACACACACACACACATTTCTCTCAATCCCTCACTCAAACCTGCACCTTCAATGGTTTCTCTCACCTTCTTCACCATTAACCTCCCCACTTACTCCCATAGCTCTCATATGAGCTCTCCATGTACATACACCATCTCTATGCCTCTCTCTATTATCTCCAAAGTACAATTCCATCTTACTCCTTATATATATACATAAATTCAGCATGTGTACCATGCTTAACCTCTGCAAATCAAAAGATCTCATCAACGGAATTACCATTTTCATCACGATGATCAACCTTGGCAGCGGCGGCGTAAAGAAGCGAAGAAGAAGAAGAAGACCAGCGGTCATTTTTTCCACAATCTACACAAGGGTGAGTTCAAGCTTCTTCAAAGCTTCACCATCTCAATGATTCTCTTTTAATTCACCCCTCTTCCTTCATCAAATCAAATCACTCTACCCATTGTAAATGTAACATTAACTTTCTAGTGATTACTAACGACTAACATGCTAACACAAAATAGCTTTGACCTAACCATAAAAGACACCTCACCTCAAGACATGTGTATAGTAACACACTCTCTCTCTCTCTCTTTCTCTCTCCTTATTGACTTTCACCTTATTTACCATCAATAATGCTCTCTTTTGAGCCCACACCCATGACTCAAGCAGACAAAGAAGGCCCGCAATGTTTTGATATTCAAAAAATTCATAATCCTGATTTGTTAGCTTGTAAATTAGGATTTCCAATAATCTTTATGAGGGGTCTCCAACCTATAAATAGGCCCCTCTCATTCTTGTAAAACAACCTCCAACATCTCACATAGCACCCCAACACTCTATGCGTGAGGAGAGACTTAGGTGTAGCAACCACTTGTGAGCTTCACTCTTGGTGTGAGAGAAGCCTTCAAGCTACACATTGCAAGTGAGAGAGCGTGAGTTCCACAAATCTCAAAACCACTATTTTACATGCTCCTTCATCATCAATAAATTGAGGTTTGGTGCATCAAAGGCGTGATTCGACGTTTAAATCTTCGTCCTTCCATTTGTGCAATACGGTTTGGTAAATTCAAGGTGACTTGTGTATTTTGAGTTTTTATCGGTTGATCTTGATTTGAGAAAGTGTTTTAGTGTGTTTTCCATTGCCAGTTTTGTGTCCATTGTAAGAGGGTATTGTGGTGAGAGGTCTCCCACACCCTAAGACAGTGTGTGTGTGTTTTGGCAATGATTAGCAATCACTAAGCATTGAGTGAGTTTTGTACAAGTTCTACGATAGCATCATAACGAACCATCTCCATTTGCAAGTCACAAATAAGGTATTACGCAAGATCCTTCCCTCTCTCTCTTCCCTTTGCTCTAGCTCTCTCTGGTCCATTTCGTGTGTGTCTTGGTGTGAGGTTGTTTGTGTGTGTTGTGTGGTGAATCTTCTTGGTTGTGCCAAAATCTCTCTTGCGTCCTAGTTCGCATACCATAACTAGGTGGTGCCCCTATCTTGTTTTGGTTTGGCTGTGGGTTTGTTGTTGTGTTGTGCTTGTGGTTGCCCCAGCCCCAATTGAGCAGCACGGGAGCCTTGAGGGGTGTTTAGAGGTCGCCTCTCTTGTTGCCCGCCCCGGACCGCCTCAATTTTGGTGCCCCCACGGAGGAAAGGCTTGTGTATCTTTTTGTATAGGTTCAGCCTTTAGCATAGTCAAGTAGGTTGCATGAATCACGAGAATTTGTATGATCCTTTCATTCCCATTGCAAGGCAAAAGGTACACATAATTGTTAGTACTAAGTTGCAATTTCAGCGAGTAATTCGTAGGATTTTAGGTCCTCTTAGGTTGGCCGAGATAAACGCTTCAGTAAACCCTTTTATTTTGCCTCTGATTAGGTACGACCTTAGTTTGGACGTCTATATTTTTGTTTTGTTTTGAGTATTAGGTCATGCATAGACCATGGATAATGGCCCAGGAATAGAGGTTTTCCCCTTCCATTTCACTCCACACATTAGAATAAACATTGCAATTAGTAGAAAAATCCATTTTCAACAACGTATGGTATTCATGTTTGGTGCCCAAAGAGTAGGAGAAATTCTCGCATCACCAAACCCTGTCATTCTACCTCTTATTGATTATCATAGGTCATTTGATGTGAATATTTTTATTTTGTTGTAGAATAGATTGCAATTTAGAAAATATTATTGTGTAAATCTTTTAAAGAAAGAAAAAACAAAAACGCGTCACTTTGAAATTAATTCAATGGAGAGACAACGCCAAATGTCTGGATATCCTCTTTTCTTTGGAGAGCCTGGAGAGGATGCAGAATTATTTCTAGCGAATTTCAAGATGTCTTGCCGTATCAAGAGGATAGTAACTAATCAAGAACGTGTAGAAATGTTTGAGGTGGTCCTTAGGAAAGATGCTAGTACTTGGTTTGACTCTTTGCCTGAGGAAGTTAAGGGGAATTACACAGAAGTTTTGAATCGTTTTAAGAGATACTTCTTTGATCCCCAAAACACTCAAAAACTATGGCAAGACATTGTTTCTCATAAGCAAAAAGACTTAGATGACTACTACTTGTACAAGCAAGAGTTTCTACGTCTTTGGGCTCTATGGATACGAAATGTTACTAACCCTGGTGATGGTGCAGAATTTTTAAAGAAGGAGAGGTTCATAGCCGGACTCTTTCCTGACCTTAAGGTAAAAGTTGAGGCGGGTGCACCTGCTACTTTTGATGCAGCTGAAACTAGGGCTGCTGAGAAGTATAGGAAACTCAAGTGCTTAAGGGGAGAGGTTCCAATAGAAGGTCTTAGACCCAAAGGTAAGTCACAAGCATCAACATCGAGGGAGATTCCTGAGGTAACGGCGGAAGTAATTGAGAAGTTAAACGAATCTTTAAGCAGCCTGTCAATTCACCTTGCACAAGCTGTAGGTCCAAAGGGACAAGCAAAGAAGTCTGAAGAGCGAGATCCACGACCTAGGAGAGTCTTGCAATGTTGGAATTGCGGAGAGTCTGGACATGGGATGTATAATTGTCCTTGGCCCCGTGGGGAGCCAGGGAGGCCTAACTTGAATTACCCAGTGATGAATGCAGGAGAAGGAGCTGGTCAACAACCAAGGCTTCTACAAAGGCCAAATGGACCAAGACCACCTCCACAAGGGGTAGAAGGAGTTCCACCTTTGCCAGATCCAAATGTGCATGTGGTAGAGGTGACAAATTCAAATAAGGTTGACATGGAAGCCAATGGCATTAAGCGTGGCCGACGAAAAGGTAAAGAGAAAGAAGGAGTCACATCACAGAGTGACCAGGGACAAGGCAAGAAGGCAAAGGAAACCAAGGAAACCAAGAGGACTCGACGTCATATCAACCTCCAAGACTTCCCTCTTGGACATGGTATGGCTCCGTACAACTTGTTGGAAGACATGAGAGGTAAGGGTCCTGATATTTCATGGCCTCAATTTCTTGCATTATGTCCACAAGTTAGGAGGGATTTAACAAGGGCAGTTAGCACTAGGAGAAAGGTAAAAGAGAGTGTGCCTGTTGTAAAAATTGCACAAGCTGAAATGAATGAGGACATTACACCGGTGCTAGACTGTTACATCAAAGGAAGATTGGTTAGGAAAGGTCTAGTGGATGGGGGTGCACAAATTTGCATCATGACAGAGGGACTCATGCAAAAACTAGGCATGCACATCCATGAGACACCGGAAATTAAGGTCAAGATGGCAAACAATAGCAAGGCTAGGTGCGTAGGCATTTGTAAAAATGTTTTTGTGGAGGCCTTTGGCATTAAGAAGGCAGTGGATTTCTATGTCATGTCTACCAAAGGAAATGGTTACCCATTTATCCTAGGGAGACCATGGCTAATGAAAATGTGAGCTTTGCAGGATTGGGAAAGTGGGAAATTAATTTGCAGGAATGACAATCATAAGAAGGTTGTCTTTGACATGAAGGAGCAACGCCAAGAGGAGCTCCATGAAGAATCATCTCAAAGTGAGACGGAAGAAGGTTGGACCGATAGCACTTCAGAAGAAGAAAGTAGCGGCAGCATTACTGAAGAGGAGTCTTCCATCGAAGTCATGGGGGTAAGGTTTAAGCCAAGCAACCAAGAGACCTCTTGTCAAGGCTTGGAGGAGGTAGGTCCTCAAGAGAACGAAGGTGAATATCAAGATGAAGGGATGCTGGAAGGTATGCTATCAACAACACTTACAAAAAATGAAAGAGAGGAGTTCAAATGTGTGCTAAGGAAGTTTCCTAGGCTTTTTGCTAAAGACTACACCGATGTGCGTGGAGTAGATGCTGTTCAACACAAAATTGAGTTGAAGCCAGAGGCCACACCTAAGGCTCAGAAGCTACGAAGGCTAGGAGTCATCAAGGAGCAGGCTTTACTCAAGGAGGTAAGAAAGCTTCTAGCAGCAGGGTTCATTTATCCAGTGGAGAATTCAGAGTGGGTCTCTCCTGTTGTTGTCACTCCTAAGAAGAACGGAAAGTGGAGGGTGTGTGTGGATTACCGTCCACTCAATGAGGCAACAAAAAGAGATCACTTTCCCCTCCCATTTCAGGATGAGATACTAAATGAAGTAGCTGGTCATGAGAAGTACACTATGTGTGATGGCTACTCAGGCTACTTTCAAATAGGTATCACATTGGAAGATCAATTGAAAACAACCTTTATCACTCCTTGGGGTTGTTATGCTTTTAGAGTCATGCCATTTGGTCTGACAAATGCTCCTGCAACATTCCAACGTTTCATGAACATGGTGTTTCAAGCATTCTTTGGAAAGTCAATTAGGGTGTTCATTGATGATTTTTGCATTTATAGCTCAGAATCATTGCATCTACAAAGGGTAGAAGAAGGTTTAAAGAAGCTCTACGACATGGGAGGTCAACTCAACCCCGACAAGTGCCACATAGGTGAGGATGAAGTGATCTTGCTCGGTCACAAGGTTTCCTATAAAGGCATTGAGGTGGATCCTTCAAAGGCAAAGGCTCTTATTGAGCTCCCATCACCGAAGAGTCTTAAGGAGGTCATCTCTTTCATTCAGAAGGTGAAGTATATGTCACGCTTCATTCACTTAGCCTCGGAGTTGCTTCATCCTTTGCAAAAGTTGACACAACAAGTAGAATTTGCATGGTCTGATGAGCTTGAAGAGAATTTTTGTAACATTAAAGTCATTTTGTCAGAGCTACCAACACTCATGCCTCCTTGTTGGGAGTACACATTCTTTGTTAGCTCTAGTGTTGGAAGGGAAACAATTGGTGCTGTGTTGCTACAACAAGATCCCCACAGTACAAGGATGCGACCCATCTACTTTGCTAGTAGGGTCATGAATGCTTTGGAGAGAGACTACACAGAAGCAGAACTCATGATGCTTTCTCTCATGTTTGCGGTGAGAAAGTTTAGATCCTACCTACTACCAAAACCTTTTGTAATTCTCACTGCAGAAAATTTGTTCCCTTGGGTGTCATCTCAAATGAATCTTAGTACTAGGATCTCAAAGTGGATTATGGAGTTGCAAGAGTTCCAATACTCTTTCAAGGTAGAAGATAGTGTGCGTGCACAATTGGCAGGGATTCTCACTTATAGGGTACATAAGAAGGAAATTAAGGTGCCTCAAGTAAAGACCCTACCATTGCCACCACCAAAAAGTATTCCCAATGCTTTTACCTTGTTCTTTGATGGAGCTTTTCGACGAGCCACAGGAAAAGCAGGGGGAGGGCTAGTGTTGCTCAACCCAAGTGGAGAGGTGGTCATGAAAGAGAAGTTCAATCTACCAAGTTCAGCTAGCAACAATGAAGCAGAATATGACACTCTACTTCAAGGTTTGAAGATGTGCATTGGCCAAGGGATACAACGCCTCATGGTAAAGGGAGATGCACTTCTCATTGTTAAACAGATTTTAGGCATTTGGGCATGCAAGAATGAGAGCTTACGGACAAAAGTTCATGCCATTCGTAGATTGTTTAATCAATTTGAAGAAGTGCAACTATATCATATTCCTAGGAAACAGAATGAAGATGCTGATTTACTTGCACAACAAGCCGTTGCATGTGTAAAGAAAGAAGTGCAGGTCATCATGGTGGCGGCTGCTGTGAAGCAACCGAGGTACCAGGGATTGGAGTCATTGGCTCCCATCATTGGCTACATTTTGGAGGGTGAGTTTCCACCAGACTTCACAAAAGCTCAGAAGAGGAGACTCATGAAGAAGGCAAGCATATATCTCTTCCTAGAAGGCTCCCTCTATCAAAAAGGGAAGGATCAAGTATGCAGAAGAGTACCAACTATTGAGGAAATTCCAGCCATTCTAAAAGGTTTGCATGAAGAGGCATGTGGTGGTCATTTTGCCCAAGAATCAACTGTGAAGAAGATTTTGCTTGCGGGGTATGTTTGGCCAAGCTTGCATGTGGATTTTCAACATTGGTGTAAAAGCTGTCACAATTGTCAGATAAATGGAAATAGAAGGTTGGTGCATGGCCCGAGGCAAATAGTGCTTGCAAATGGACCCTTTGAAAAGTGGGGCATTGATGCTATGGTTCCTCTGCCTAGGACAAAAAATGGTAAACTCTACATTCTAGTGGCTGTAGACTATATGACTAGGTGGGTGGAAGCTCAAAGTGTGGCAAGAGTGAATGAGAGGACGGTTAGCAAGTTTGTGTACACTCACATTTGTTGCAGATTTGGCACACCTTTGGAGATTGTTTCTGATAATGGCCCAGGGTTTAGGAAGGGCTTGCTCACAGAAGTTTGTGAAGAGCTTCACATTCTACATCGTCATAGCACACCATACTACCCACAGTCAAATGGTTTGGTGGAGAAGGCTAATGGTGTCATTGCAGGAATCATTAGAAAGATGGTGCAAAACAAGACAAAATTATGGGATGACTTCTTGGATGGTGCCTTGTGGGCATATCGAACCACATATAGGGAAGCCACGGAGTTCACACCATTTCACTTGGTCTATGGTCAAGAGGCTTTGCAGCCTATCGAGCTCAACATTCCAACAATGCGACTTCATGGCAAAGGAGCACAAGATGATCAAGAGGTATGGATGGATCGACTTCTTACGTTAGTGGAGCTTGAGTGGAAAAGAGAAGCAGCATACGAGTGCTACAAGAGGAAAGCCACACAAGCGAAAGAATCGCACGACAAGAAACTGAAGGACAAAGGCATCAAGGAAGGAGAGCTTGTGCTAAGGTATGACAATCGACTTGACAATCGTTTTGATGCCAAGTTTGAAACTAGATGGCAAGGGCCATACATAGTCAAGAAGGCTTTCAATTCTAGTTACTATCAGCTTATGGACTTGAATGGTAAAGAGCACTCCAGGAAGGTAAACGGGTATCGCTTGAAGCCCTATTTGAGTCGCCTTCTACCAAAGGATCTACCAAAGATCTGTCCAAAGGCCTCTGTCTCATGTAAGTATTGTTACATGAAGCATGAGTGTAACTCCAACCAAAATTCTGAGGGGCCAAACAATGAAGATCTCGTCAAGGACTCTAAAGCACTCTCTTTGGAAAAGATGCTCTATGATGGTACATGAATATACCATCATCCTGGGGGAGGGCTAATGATAGCCGTTTTTCGGCTCTCCATAATTGCTATACTAAGTTACTCCACCCTACCAAATTCACCCAAACGCTATGGCTATCCCTGACATTTCATTGTACATAGGCGTGTGTGAGTTAGGGGGCTTTTCCCATATCTTCTAAAAAACCCTCAGCTAGCTAGTCACTAGGCTAGGTGAGCCAAAAAAAATTAAAAAATTAAAAAAATAAAAGTATATTATGGCCTCTTTGTGTGTAAATATTTCATTGTATATATGGCCTAAATATAGGGATTTTTTATAATTATTTTGGTATTTTATTTAAATATTTCTACTTAGGTGTGTGTTTTATTAAACCTATGTACACCTTCTTTCATCCTCTTACACCATAATTATATTTTTTGCCAATATGTACATACTCTAACCTCATATTTTTCCTTTATACAAATCACTCCCACATTTTCACCCTCACCCTCGTAAAAACAAACAATTGATTTCTACTCATTGGTTACTTTTATTATATTATTTACTTGCATACCTTTTCCTCTTTCACCCAAAATAATTCAAGGAGGGACCATATCATATGATTCCAATATCTTTCCATATCCATAACTCCTCCATATTTTTATTATTATTTTTACTCATTATTCTAACACCATGTGCTCATTGAGCTAAAGTCCATGAATAGTCCATACACTAGTCCCACCATGTATATATTTCTTTATTCACCAATAATCCTCCTCCATGCATGTGTCAAGGGCAACTTGGATGCTTTGTATTATGATATGACAAAGGAGGGGCTCACTCTTGGATGCATTGTACAAATTCAACAAAGGAGGGGTCCACTAAAAGACTTTTGCAAGCATAAAAACAGGCTTTTTGGTGAGAATTTTGGCACCTATCTCCACTCCGAATTTGGAGCAGTGGTCAAAAGAGAAAATGTAGCCCACGCTCTGAATAATCACCTCAAATTTTTTCATGATTTTTGGAGCTACCAGCGGTGAGCTATGATTTTTTGAGTGGACCCCAGTCTGCCCACTTTTTTCACAAGTAGCCCCTAGTCTTCTCTCACCTCTTTCCACACTTCTACACACACACACACACACACACACACATTTCTCTCAATCCCTCACTCAAACCTGCACCTTCAATGGTTTCTCTCACCTTCTTCACCATTAACCTCCCCACTTACTCCCATAGCTCTCATATGAGCTCTCCATGTACATACACCATCTCTATGCCTCTCTCTATTATCTCCAAAGTACAATTCCATCTTACTCCTTATATATATACATAAATTCAGCATGTGTACCATGCTTAACCTCTGCAAATCAAAAGATCTCATCAACGGAATTACCATTTTCATCACGATGATCAACCTTGGCAGCGGCGGCGTAAAGAAGCGAAGAAGAAGAAGAAGACCAGCGGTCATTTTTTCCACAATCTACACAAGGGTGAGTTCAAGCTTCTTCAAAGCTTCACCATCTCAATGATTCTCTTTTAATTCACCCCTCTTCCTTCATCAAATCAAATCACTCTACCCATTGTAAATGTAACATTAACTTTCTAGTGATTACTAACGACTAACATGCTAACACAAAATAGCTTTGACCTAACCATAAAAGACACCTCACCTCAAGACATGTGTATAGTAACACACACTCTCTCTCTCTCTCTTTCTCTCTCCTTACTGACTTTCACCTTATTTACCATCAATAATGCTCTCTTTTGAGCCCACACCCATGACTCAAGCAGACAAAGAAGGCCCGCAATGTTTTGATATTCAAAAAATTCATAATCCTGATTTGTTAGCTTGTAAATTAGGATTTCCAATAATCTTTATGAGGGGTCTCCAACCTATAAATAGGCCCCTCTCATTCTTGTAAAACAACCTCCAACATCTCACATAGCACCCCAACACTCTATGCGTGAGGAGAGACTTAGGTGTAGCAACCACTTGTGAGCTTCACTCTTGGTGTGAGAGAAGCCTTCAAGCTACACATTGCAAGTGAGAGAGCGTGAGTTCCACAAATCTCAAAACCACTATTTTACATGCTCCTTCATCATCAATAAATTGAGGTTTGGTGCATCAAAGGCGTGATTCGACGTTTAAATCTTCGTCCTTCCATTTGTGCAATACGGTTTGGTAAATTCAAGGTGACTTGTGTATTTTGAGTTTTTATCGGTTGATCTTGATTTGAGAAAGTGTTTTAGTGTGTTTTCCATTGCCAGTTTTGTGTCCATTGTAAGAGGGTATTGTGGTGAGAGGTCTCCCACACCCTAAGACAGTGTGTGTGTGTTTTGGCAATGATTAGCAATCACTAAGCATTGAGTGAGTTTTGTACAAGTTCTACGATAGCATCATAACGAACCATCTCCATTTGCAAGTCACAAATAAGGTATTACGCAAGATCCTTCCCTCTCTCTCTTCCCTTTGCTCTAGCTCTCTCTGGTCCATTTCATGTGTGTCTTGGTGTGAGGTTGTTTGTGTGTGTTGTGTGGTGCATCTTCTTGGTTGTGCCAAAATCTCTCTTGCGT
Organism: Adiantum capillus-veneris; assembly: GCF_014529385.1. Lineage (NCBI taxonomy): Eukaryota > Viridiplantae > Streptophyta > Polypodiopsida > Polypodiales > Pteridaceae > Adiantum > Adiantum capillus-veneris. Next base: position 49,444,582 of record NC_140936.1, on the reverse strand, counting down.
CCTAGTTCGCATACCATAACTAGGTGGTGCCCCTATCTTGTTTTGGTTTGGCTGTGGGTTTGTTGTTGTGTTGTGCTTGTGGTTGCCCCAGCCCCAATTGAGCAGCACGGGAGCCTTGAGGGGTGTTTAGAGGTCGCCTCTCTTGTTGCCCGCCCCGGACCGCCTCAATAGTTTTTGTTGAGTTCTCTCACAAACTCTCACAGCCATAAGCCCGGTGCTTTCCCGGCAAGACAGCTAATTTCTCGACAGCGTGTAGAGACATGTTGATCTGTCTGTTCAGAGGCATGTGAGTGTGAGGGATCCCTTTTTAAAACTGCACTCCACACTTTAGCATATGATTGATCTTGTGCACACTTGCCATGTAATGACTCCAAAAATCCACTCTTTAGTTTCGTGAAAGCAAGTGAATTAATATGAGGCATCCGACTTATGCATCCACTACTACATTATATCGCCCCTTGTGATATCGTATCTTACAATCATAATATTGAAGGATTTATATCCATCTAGCTTTACGGTCCTTCAAGTCTGTTTGAGTAGTAAACCATTTGATACTCTCATGGTCAAAAACTGCTTCAAACTCGGCACCATATAAATAGTGTCGCCACTTTCGTAAAGTGTAAATTATTGCATAGAGCTCTCTATCATAGACAGAATAATTCTGTTGAGCTCTATCTAACTTTTTACTTTCAAAGGCTATAGGTCTTCCTTCCTGGAGAAGTATCGCACCAATTGCTTTATCACTAGCATTAGACTCTACAACAAACGGCTTAAGTGGGTCAATGATTGCTAGGATGGGAGTAGTGGGGATAGGTACCTTGAGCTGTTCAAAACTTTGTTTTTGGGCTTCTTCCTAAGAAAAGGTCTTACCTTTTGCTTTAAGTTGATGTGTCATAGGAACAACGATTTTGGCATAGTTACGGATATACTATCGATAAAATCTAGCCATGCCTAAAAATATTTGAAGCTCCTCAACCTTGTTGGGATGTGGCCATCGAAGAATGGCAGCGACCTTGTCAATGTCCATCTTGATTCTAGAATAAGAGATCACATGACCGAGGTAATGTATCTCTGTTTTAAAGAAATTGCACTTGCTTTGCTTAGCATACAGCACGTTAGCTCGTAGTTAGCTGTTCAAACACTAATCGTAAGTGTTCTATGTGTTCATCTTTAGTCTTACTGTAAATGAGAATGTCATCAAGGAAAACCACAACAAATGTTCCAAGATAGGGACAAAGACACTATCCATGAGTGTCATAAATGTAGCTGGAGCATTGGTTAGACCAAAAGGCATAACCAAAAATTCAAAATGCCCGAACCGTGTTCTAAAGGCAGTTTTGTAGATATCTTGTAAAAGGATACGCATCTGGTGGTATCCTGAATGAAGATCTATCTTTGTATAGTATCTTGCCCCATGGAGTTGATCAAACAACTCATCTACTCGTGGTAGAGTATACTTGTTCTTGATGGTTATGGTGTTTAATCCGCGATAATCTACACACATGTGCATAGTACCATCTTTCTTTTTGACCAATAGAATTGGTGATGCCCAAGGCGAAGTGCTAGGTCTAATGAAACCATGGGCAAGGTAGTCTGTCAACTGACTCTCAACCTCCTTGGCTTCTTTAGCACTAATAGATAAGGTGGTTTACTCATCGGTAAGTGTCTGGCAAGACATCTTTCCATGCTGCACATCACGTGTAGGGGATAAACCTGGTGGTAAATCACTTGAGAACACATCACTATACTCCGTGAGTAAGTGAGTCAGCTTTTACCGTGCAAAAGGAGAAAGTAAACTAGAGTTATGCTGGGATGGAGAATCTTGGAATTCTTGTAATGTTTGTTTTACAACAGTTGCACGTTGCTCTATAGAATTAAAATTGAGAGCAGTTTTCTCGTTAGATTTTTTAACACTTTGCTTATCATTAAAATTCATTGCACTTTGCATACCTTACTAGAATTCACCACACTTTGCTCTTGAGAATTCACAAGACTTGGAGACAAGCAGTAACACAAAAAGACTTCATCTATTAAATATACTTTCTGCAAAAACAGAAAGCTCGGCTATACATATAAGAGGTGCAGATGGTATATTTTTCTCACCAAGCAAAAGCACATGTCTACCACTGGCCATAAAGGATAAGGATTTGTGTTCATAAACTAGTGTGCAATGTGTTTCCTAAATCATGCAGCCACTCCCGTCCTAAAACTACATCAGCACGGTCCATGTTCATAACTTGGAAGTCAAGGGTCATCGTATGATCTTGAATAATAAGCTCAACCCCTTGAACTACCATGTCCCATACTTCTTTATCATTTCCAGACATCTACTCCACCACATACTTGTGAGAGCAGGGAGTCTGTGTAAGCTTCAATTTCTTGACGAGCTTATAGTTCAAGAAATTATGAGCTACACCATCATCCACTAAAATACGAAGATGTTGTCCGTTAATAGTGCCATGCATGCGAATAAAATCATGGGGGCCAAAGGTGAGCTTCCACATTGAAGTAGGCACACAACACTTGTGCTTTCTTCCATATGAAGAACCTCTACAACATAATATTTAGGAGATGAATCTAATGTGAGGCGTTGCACCGTGTGCATGGCATTTTCTTTGCCTTGCAAAAGAGGACAATCTTTCTTGTTATGTTGGTCCGAAAGACATCTAAAACACAAATTGTGTTTCTTCACACGTTCAAATTCGGCAGTGCTGAGAACCCGGGTAGGTCACCTAATAAAAATGTAGCCTATCACGTGAGTTCAACAGAAGGGTATTGAAAGTTCTTGAAACTTACAGAAATATCTATACAAAACGGAATTATTTTTTCAAATTTGAAAAAAACTTACAGATTTTAAAAGAAAAGGGTACATTATATTCTTAACAAAATTCATAGATAAGGGGTTTTACAAACATGTCTTGAATGCACGTGATATGGTAGTTTTACACATAGTGAACCCCCCGAGGCTGAGAAACCCACGTGGAGTATCTCATGATTTCTTAGGTTTCTTAGCCTCTTGTGGGCGTGGAGAGGTAGATTGTCTCTTATTCCTCTTGGAATGTGTGGGAGATCTACCTCGCCATTGGCTCTTAGCCACATTGATCTTAGCAAAATTATTCTTAGAGTAGGGAACATTTTCTTTCCTCTCTTGGTCATCATCATATCTTTAGGCATGACTGATGACTTATTCCAAAGTTTTTGAATGTTGGGTCTTGACATGAAGACGATAGTCTTTGTCAAGACCCCTATTAAAACCCCGTATCTTTTGGAATTCATCTAGACCTTCTAGTTTTAATATGATTTTCCAATACTTCGAAAGGTACTGTGTGAGAGAGAGGCCAGACATGTGGCATGCATCCCATGCTAACCAATTATTATCTTCTCCATTGGAGTCCAAAAACTCTTTGGAGAAAGAAGCTTGAAACGCAACCCAAGACGAAGGACGGACATCTATTGAAAATGTCATCCACCACTTATAGGGCTTGCTATTAAGAGATAGAATTTTTTCCACAGTCGTCTTTATATCCGGGGTGTGTTTCAATCTATGAATATTACTCCATTTGTGTAAGAACGTATTGACCGCATCCTTGTTGTGATCACGCTCTTCCTCGTGAAACTTATGAATGGTGATATTCTTAAGTAATGCATTGCTACCTTCTGCATCTTCTGAAGCACTTGTCTCTTGGACTCCTTGAGTCGTGCGAGCTTGGTTCCCTTGAACCGTGCCACTTGTGGCTCATTGAGCCGTCTGTGAATTCATAAATGTCACAAGTAGCTCCGTAACATTGGTAGCATTTTCATTGAGTGCAGAGAGGTTGCATTCAAGTACGCTTTGGCGATTTTCCAAAGTCTTGAAAGCATCCATATCTACAAGGCCACGATCTCCTAGATCATCGTCATCATGCATATTAGTGTCAGCCGCACCCGTGGTGCCCTGATTTTGATCTACGTGCTCAAAATCAAACGTGTGTAGGTGGGATATCCTCACTATCCATGGTAAACACACACTAATGTAAAGAGAGAAAAAAAAATTCAACTTGTACCTTGTGAAACTGATGTCTTTGTGTTTTGTATGCTCCGCGATATGTGTTTATACGAACCTTGCCTTGCGAGAATTGTAGCGCTTCACGTGTCGCTCGTCGTAAGAACACCTTTGTTGATTCTTCACAAAAACGCGTCGTTTTTGTGAAAGCTTTTGTTCACTTTGAAGCTACCTCCTTGAGGAAAAAAGAATTTTTGGAGGAAAATGTGCCTTCCTCCAAGAAGAGGAGTACTTCATTGAAGTTTGAAGCTTTCCCTTTCCTTCTAGTTTTCTCTTAACACAAGTATGCTATCTTTCCTAGTTATACACAACAAGGGTCATTAACTTGATGGTAAAGTGTTGGCCTCTTACCCTCATGGTGGGGTGGGTTCAACCCTCCTTCATGAAAGGGTTAAGCGGGCCTTCCTGCGCGCAACCAATGACACCAACGGAAGCCTTTGGAGCCTCCATGCTGTAGAGTTGCCGGTCGAGTTTTCCTTGGCCGCCTGCCTTAGAAGGGCATAGGTGGGGCGATCGGCTGTCGCTGTCTACCTGCGCACGTTGCACATAGGAGACTGTGCCTGTCTTCTTTTTGCTGCACATCGCAGACGTCACTGTCTGCGGAATGTGGGAGATAAGAATCGCGTCGCATACACATGAAACACGCTTTTCTCCTTCTCCCAAAAATACCTCTGATACCAATGAAAGGGCAATGGTAATGTGTGTGCTAGTCTCCACCCAACCGTGCTATCTTGTAGCCTCCCCCTAGCATACACACTGTCCGACCGTGCCGGTGGCCTTGCCCATAGGACCCATGTCCTTACAGATCTATCCGAGATAGATTGACTTCTCCCAATCTACGGTCTGAGTGAGAGAAGGCTAAGCTACCTAGGGGCCTCACAAAGCCAGAGTGCTACTAAACATATGAAACCCTCAAAGTCATACATAGTCTCTCCCAAGCCGCCAACTCAACTCCGTGCAAAGTAGCATGGCTACCTACAATCCTGTCAGAGGGATCCTCCAGCATGTTGAAGTCACCCACAATGCACCATTCCTCAACATACGATAGAGACTCTACAATGTGAGACCAAAACTCTGCATGTGCACTTACCACATTTGGGCACGTAGATGTTTAGGAAGCCCAATCTAGGCAGCCGTGAGCCTACATAGTAATCCACTGAGTCCTGCCAAGCACAATAATACCTCTGCCCAAAATAGCATGCTTCCAAGCCCTCAATAGTCATACATACCCCTCCCTAGATACCACTAGGTCCAAAAGTAGCTCACCAAAATGTCTCATATCGCCCATGCAAAAGATGACCACGTCATCTAATGCGGCTCTCACAAAGATGATACTCCTGCAGCATAAGAAGATCAATCTCTCTTCCCACAAGGATTCACTGAAGCTCTTAATGCAACCGGCCCTGCTAGTGATGAAATTGGGGCCCACCTTATCCCTGCACATTCCATGAGACAATCCTCATGGAGAACAAGAAAGAATTGATGCTGTAGCAGTAGCTAACCATGCTATCTTTGAAGCTAGATTAGATGGGAATAATCCCATCCGAGCATCCCGGATATAGACATGACCATAAAGAATGTCTAGCCAAGGCCCAAGAGGAGTGTTCCATGCGCAGAGAAACCTCCTATGTCTAAGAGTCCTCATGTATGTATACATAGCATGGTGGGCTCTGCGTGTTAGCAAAGAAGTGTACCACAATGTGTCTTCATCTTGCCAAGTATGGAGGTGTCATTGAGAACTTGGCCAAGAGCCACAAAGTCTATATCAGGCATGTAATCCCTAGGTCTCCCATGTTGTGAGAGAACTCATGGGTCTGTGCCTGTATCCACTCCATCATTGAGTCCAGAGTCCACTCAAACTAGTCCCTACCACACAAGAGAAAAGAGAAGTCAACCATTGAGTCCAAGGCAAGGAACAATAAATGAACTCTAAAACAAGCTTCCTCAAAGTTTGGTGAAGGGTCGCTGAGAAATCCTGTGTAGTCGTAGGCAAAGAAGTCCCACCTACAACGATAGTCGAAGCTTGTCAGCCCACAAGGGAGTGCTGCAAAGGGAGACGTCTACATGAGAAGGGGGGTTTACAAGAAAGGTTGTCCCTCTCTCGCCAAGTGACTCGTGGAAAAAGTGCTGCCAAGAGATCTCCTAGAAAGTGAGTAAGGTCCCACTCCATGGGTTGGCTATGGGCTAGGAACATGAGGAGAAGTGGAAGCAAGGGGGGATGGAAGAGAGGGGGGGGGGGAGCGGCAGAAGGAGAGGTGAGAGGCAGGGAGGAGGAAGGAGGCAGGGGGGGGGGGAGGAGGGGCTGTCGAAGGTGAGGCTGAGATGGAGGGTGGAGCTAGGACCTTAGAAAAAGTGTTTCCAAGAGATCTCCTAGCAACTAAGGAAGGTCCCACTCCATAGGTTGGCTATGGGGTAGGAACAAGAGGAGAAGTGGAAGCAAGGGGGGATGGAAGAGTGGGGGGTCAGGGAGCGGCAGAAGGAGAGGCGAGAGATAGGGAGGAGGAAGGAGGCGGGGGGGTGGAGAACTTGGGGGGGGGAGGGGACGGAGGAGAACTCATGGGGAGGAGGGGCTGTCGAAGGTGAGGCTCAGATGGAGGGTGGAGCTAGGACCTTGTCCTACTAAAGAGGGTCAAAATGGTTCCATGTGGGAACTCACTGCTACTGGCTTAGAGCATGGAAACCACTCAGAGGGCCAATGTGGGATGCATGTCTAACCTCACTATCCTATCTTATTGCAATTTTAGTGACAACCACGATTAAATTGTCAATCATGGGACGAAGCTGAATCAACTAGTGCATAGACTCAAGCTACACTCAAGTGACTGAAATCACCAAAATCCAATCGCTCATCAGCAAACAAATCACATCCATTACAGCATCAAATGACATCCAAACGTAATGAAACTTCTAGGACACGTTTATAAGACCTAAGCACACATGCTTATGGTCTCAAACCCCACTTTAGGTCAAGTGCCAAAATCACGATTATTAACAATAATGGATTTTTGACCTAGTCGTTCTCGACCCAGAATGCACCTAAATGCTTAGCTATGATGCCCCAATACCCCACATAAGCTTAGTTTGTTATTTTGAAGTGTAAATTCCTACTTATGATAATATTAGGCCACGGGTCGACGACGCCAAAAGCTACGAAATACTGTGATGTGTTTACGTCAATGCATAGAGCTCTTACAAGCGGTTGGAATGCAACAAACACGACTGCAATGTGACAACCGGGGAGGGAGTAGGAAGCGTGAGAATGAGAGAAGTGAGCGCCGTTAGCTCACACTGTGTATTTCATTATCCAAAACTTACAAATAACTTACAAAAATTGGCTTTTATACCTTAGCCAAGGTTTTTGGTGGTCAAAACTAATAATTTGGGATCTCTAACTAAAGATAGGTAATGACAGGTTGATACAATCTAGAAGCTTGTAGCCCTGGCTCATCAATTACAAGGTTTATCCAAAAAGTAGGAGTTGCAATATTCCCAATTTATAAAAAATAATAAGTGTTTTACAATGAGAGCTCCAAAAAATGGTATTCGTGGTATCTGTCTTAGCTTGCTACTGACATTCCCTCCCCTCCTCGCCTATGTCGTCCCTTGACATAGCTTTATGGGCTGAAGTAGTCTTTGGGTTGACGGTGGTTGGCGAGGTGGTCTTTAAGCGCATTTAGTACCTTTTGGTATCTGATCTTCCTCTCTTTATCTGGCACTTGCAAGGACTGCATGGTGACTTTGTTTTTCAGCTCCACTGCTGAGTAACCTACAAAGTGTAATGTCAGGTTGCTAATCACTGGCCCAAATATTTTTAGTCGCCAAGTAAAGAACCCTGTGTAGAACGCTTCCTCGAATGCCAGCATATTGAGAGAAGGTAAAAACATGCATCTGGCATAGAAGCCATAGAGGACTTCTTTGGAAGGTTGACCACTAAGGTCGTAACATAATCCTTTATTACCCTCGAGGAATAACATCCATGGGGTGCCTACTTGCTCTGGCTCATGGGATACTTCGATGCAGGTGAGCAACATTCGGTAGATTTTGTATAACATTACACATGATAAATCTAGTAAACTTCTGAAGAAGGACATGGCACCCGTTAGGGTTTTCACGATGTACTCTTCCTTCGGCGGTCCTTTTGTTGGAGCAGGAAATCTGGGGTAATTCAGCCAAGTTGGCCGCTTCTTTACTAGTGCCTCGTGTGCTTGCCAAGTTCTTACTCTTGGTACAGGACAGAAAGTAGGATCCTTCTATGCAGGGTCATAGGTGCTCTTGTGAACAGAATCAAGTACCTTGGATTCTTGTTCAACCAACTCAACCTCCACTTTGGGTGGTCTTGATCTGCACCCTCAACTTGCAGGTCGGTGTAAAGCCTTTCTTTAACTTGTAGCAACTCCACTTTAATCAGAGGGTAGGGCAGGGATTGTTGGTGCCATTGCGCATTGATTTGATGGAAGTGAGTTGTGTAACATTGATAGAGTGAGGAACTCTCGGCTCCTAGTCCATTGCTACCTTCCACTGCTCATCTACCTCTTGTGTAATTTTTCCCTTCAGTGCATCTTCCTCAGCCTTTGAGAGCTGGATCATTGGCACTATGTCTGTTTCGGTAATGTGTACTTGAAACTCCTCCTCGCCACTTGGATCTTCAGTTGGCTATGTATCCATCTCAACGGAAGTAACTAAGGGGATCTCTATCTGTGGTTGCTCGGAAGTGCCTGCCTCCTCTTGGGTTTCTGGTCATCCCTCTCTCAATAGCTGGTTGACTCTTTTAAGTTCTGCTATTTCTTTCAGTAGCTCGTCTTCTCTTTGAACCCGCATCAAAGCCAAGCCTCTACGCTGAGACTACTCCAATTTAAGCTCCAGCTCGAGGTCTTTATTCTTCTTCTCTAATGCCTTGTAGACCTCATATGTGCCTTTGATCGAGGCCACTGTAGGATTTTCTCTGATTTATCGTCGCAGGAAAATTGCCTGATCATTTATTCTTTGCTTTGAGTATTGTAGGGAGACATTTGCTACATCTAATTGAACCTGAATCTTTTGAACTGACACGGTTGTAGATAGAAGTTTATTTGTGACTTCTGTCAACTGTTCATCTTTTGCTTTGCATGCATCTGACGATTTTGTAAGCAAATCACCAAGCTCCTCTATTTTTTTCTGCTGTTTATCTCTTGCAAGCAGATGTTGTTCAGCTTCCACTTCAACTCATGTACTTGCCTTTGTAGATCGATGATGACGTTTAGTCGGTCTTCTAACTCCCCTTGGAGTGCATCAATCACCATTTCTAATTCTTTGTCCCTTGTGCTACGACTAAGTGCTGCTGAGCGAAGTCGTTCAATCATGTCCTGCATTTGCTTAGCATACTCATTAACTTGCAGGATCATTTCGTCATTTGATTGCCAATCCTCGTTTTGTGTCAGCTGACTTGATGTTTTTGCAGATTCTTGTGTGTCCTTTGGCGACATCATGGCTGCGGGTTGCTGTTGCCCTTGTGGCTGTGGCTGATTTTTTGCTGTTTTGTTATCGTGAGGCTTCGTGGGATGCCTCGGCCTTCTCTTGCTGTGTTGAGGTAGAGGGTGTTTCTTCAATTTTCTTTTCTCTTGGTTCCTCAAACTTTGTGTTGTCCTCTGGTTTAGGACTTGCTGTCCTTTCCGGCTCTGGCTCTTGCTCTTTGTGTTGAGCTTCTGTGGCTTTGCTTGTTGGTGAAGGTGGTGGACTTGGCATGGGGTGATCACTCTGTTCTGAAGAAAGTGAAGAAGGTCGTGGAGATACATCACCTTGATCATGTTGTGCTTCTCCTTGTTCTGTTGCTTCCGCTCCTTGCTTTTGCTGCTCTGCTGCCTCTTTAGCTTTTTGTTCTACTTCTTGGGCTTCTTTCAGCTTTAAAGATTCTGCTTCTTGATAGATCTTGTCCTGTAGTTCTGTGGGATCTTTTGCTTGTTTCCTGGTATGATGTTTTGTTCTTGCATCTTTAAGCTCAATGGCTACCCATCTTGCTAGTTCCTTGACTTGTGCTTGGCGGCTGCGTTCGTAAGAGTGCTTTTCTCTTTCAAAGCGGGCTTGTTTTTGTACAAGTTCCTCCTGGTGTGCTGCCACGGTTTTTCTCTTCATTTCTTCCCATGGTGCAATTTTTTCCTCGTTATCTGAGCTTTCACTGTTGTGCCGTTCTGGCGAGCTCTCAACCGACTCTTCACTAGACTTGTATGATCTCTTGGCAAATCTGGTAGCTTCAGGAGAAGGTTGTGCTGACACTATCCAAGTGTTCTGATCTGGGGCAGGCAACAAGTTGTCGACCATGCCGATAGCATGGTACGCAATCCTTGTCAGAACCTCTGGTGCACCCAGATATATGATTTTCCCTTCTTTCTTTATCCCTTTCAATGTGGACAAAACATACTGTGCATGGTCAATTGGCTGCCTGGTGGTTGATTTGAGGACTTGCGTAAAGGTTGTGGCAACCGCATGATTTGGTGTTGTATACCTTGACGGTCTTTTGGCAAGGAAGTGGAAATGCTAATGGTACAACCTTGCGGGCTCTTCCACTTGTTTGTGAATGAGGTCGACAAATGTGGCCGCGGTGGTTTCCTTGGTGAAAGTTCCAGCCGTCTTTCTATCTCTTGCCCTCATTGTCATTCCTTCTGTTGGCAATTTGAGTGCCTCTGTCACTATGTCCTTGGTAATCACCTGTAAGGACATGGGTCCTATGGGCAAGGCCACCGGCACGACAGGACAGTGTGTATGCTAGTGGGAGGCTATAAGATAGCACGGTTGGGTGGAGACTAGCACACGCATTACCACCGCCCTTTCACTGGTATCCGAGCTATTTTTGGGAGGAGACAAAAAGCGGGTTGCATGTGCGTGCGACACTGATTCTCTCCCACATTCTGCAGACAATGACGTCTCCGTTGTGTAGCAAAAGAAGATAGGCATGCTTTCCTATGCGTAGTGCATGGATAGACAACGACAATCGACCGTCCCACCTACACCATCCGCAACGGGCAACCAAGGAAAACTCGACTGGCAACTCAACGGCACTGAGGCTCCGAAGGCTTCCGTTGGTGCCATTGGCTATGCGCGTAGGTAGGTCCGCTTAACCCTTGCATGAAGGAGGGTTGAACCCACTCAATGAGGGTAAGAGGTTAACACTTTACCATCAAGCTATTGACCCTTGTTGTGTATAACAAGGAAAGATAGCCTACTTGTGTTGAAAGGAAAATTAGGAGGAAAGGAAAAGCTTCAAACTTCAAGAAAGTAGCTTCATCCTTCCTTTTCACTTCTTGGAGGAAGAAGCCAAGTTTTCCTCCAAAAATTCTTTTTTCCTCAAGGTGGTAGCTTCAAAGTGAACAAAAGCCTTCACAAAAACTATGGGTTTTTGTGAAGAATTGTCAAAGGTGTTCTTACAACGAACGAAAAGTGAAGTGCTCAAATTTTTGCAAGGCGAGATTCGCATGCAACGCAAATCACGAAGCATACAAAACACAAAGACTTCAAATTCACAAGGTACAAGTTGTCGGTTTTGTTTCTCTCTTTGCATTAGTGTGTGTTTACCATGGCCAGCGAGGATATCCCACCTACACACACGTTTGATTTTGAGTACGTAGATCAAAATCAGGGCACCACGGGTGCGGGTGACACTAATATGCATGATGACGATGATCTAGGAGATCATGGCCTTGTAGATGTGGCTGCTTTCAAGAATTTGGAACATCACCAAAGTATACGTGGAAGCAACCTCTCTGCACTCAATGCAAATATTACCAATCTTACAGAGTTACTTTGTGAAATTTATGAATTCATAGACGACTCAAGGAGCCACAAGTGGCACGGTTCAAAGGAACCAAACTCGCACGACTCAAGGGAGTCCAAGAGACGAAGTACTGCAAAAGATGCAAAAGGTATCAATGCATTACTTACGAATATCACCATTCTTGAGTTTCACAAGGAAGAGTGTGATCGCAACAAGGATGCGGTCAATACATTCTTACACAAATGGAGTGATATTCATAGATTGAGACACACCCCGGATATAAAGATGGTTGTGGAAACAAGTCTATCTCTTAAAGGCAAGGCCTATAAGTGGTGGATGACATTTCCAATAGACGCTCGTCCTCCATCTTGGGCTACGTTTCAAGCTTCTTTTCCAAAGAGTTTTTGGACTCCAAGAAGAAGATAATAATTGGTTAGCATGGGATGCATGCCGCATGTCTGGCCTCTCTCTCACACAGTACCTTTTGAAGTATTGTGAAATCATATTAAAACTAGGAGGTCTAGATGAATTTCAAAAGATACGGGGTTTTAATAGGGGTCTTGACAAAGACTATCGTCTTCATGTCAAGACCCAACATCCAAAAACTTTGGAATAAGTCATCAGTCATGCCTAAAGATATGATGATGACCAAGAGAGGAAAGGAAACGTTCCCTACTCTAAGAATGATTTTGCTAAGAGCAATGTGGCTAAGAGCCAATGACGAGGTAGATCTCCCACACATTCCAAGAGGAATAAGAGACAATCTACCTCTCCACGTCCACAAGAGGCTAATAAGACTAAGCAATCACGAGATACTCCATGTGGGTCTCTCAGCACTGCTGATTTTGAGCATGCAAAGAAACACAATTTGTGTTTTAGATGTTTTTAGACCAACATAACAAGACAAAGATTTTCCTCTTTTGCAAGGCAAAGAAAAGGCCATGCACACAGTGCAACACCTCACATTAGATTCATCTCCTAAATATTGTGCTATACAGGTTCTTCATATGGAAGAAAGGCACAAGTGTTGTGTGCCTGCTTCAATGTGGTAGCCCACCTTTGGCCTCCATGATTTGATTCGCATGCATGGCACTATTAACGGACAACGTTTTCGTATTTTAGTGGATGATGGTGCAACTCATAACTTCTTGAACTATAAGCTTGTCAAGAAATTGAAGCTTACACAGACTCCCTGCTCTCACAAGTATGTGGTGGAACAAATGTCTGGGAGTGATAAAGAAGAATGGGACACGGTAGTTCAAGGGGTTGAGCTTATTGTTCAAGATCATACAATGACCCTTGACTTCCAAGTTATGAACATAGACCGTGTTGATATAGTTTTAGGACGAGAGTGGCTGCATGTTTTAGGAAACACATTCCACACGAGTTATGAACACAACTTCTTATCCTTTATGGACAATGGTAAACATGTGCTTTTGCTTGGTGATAAAAGTATACCAGCTGCACCTCTTATATGTACATCCGAGCTTTCTATTTTGTAGAAAGCAGATTTAATAGATGAAGTCTTTTTGTGTTACTGCTTGTCTCCAAGTCTTGTGAATTCTCAAGAGCAAAGTGTGATGAATTCTAATAATGGTATGCAAAGTGCAATGAATTCTAATGGTATGCAAAGTGCAATGAATTCTAATGATAAACAAAGTGTTAACAAATCTAACGAGCAAAGTGCTCTCAATTTTAATTCTATAGAGTTAAACAAACATTACAGGAATTACATGATTCTCCATCCCAACATTTCTCCTTTTGCACGACAAAAGCTGACTAACTTAGTCACGGAGTATAGTGATGTGTTATTAAGTGATTTACCACCAGGTTTACCCCCTACATGTGAGGTGCAGCATGGCATAGATATCTTGCCAGGCACTATACCGGTGAGTGAACCACCTTATCATATGAGTGCTAAAGAAGCCAAGGAGGTTGAGAGTCAGTTGGCTGATGGCTAACTACCTCTCTCGTGGTTTCATTATACCTAGCACTTCGCCTTGGGCATCACCAATTCTATTGGTAAAAAAGAAAGATGGTACTATGCACATGTGTGTAGATTATCGCGGATTAAATGCGATAACCATCAAGAACAAGTATCCTCTGCCTTGAGTGGATGAGTTGTTTGATCAACTCCATGGGGCAAGATACTATACAAAGATAGATCTTTGTTCAAGATACCACCAGGTACGTATCCTACTTCAAGATATCTCCAAAACGGCCTTTAGAACACGGTTCGGGCATCTTGAATTTTTGCTTATGCCTTTTGGTCTAACCAATGCTCCAACCACATTTATGACACTCATGGATAGTGTCTTACGTCCCTATCTTGGAAAATTTGTTGTGGTTTTCCTTGATGGCATTCTCATTTACAGTAAGACTGAATATGAACACATAGAACACTACGATTAGTGTTTGAACAACTAGGAGCTTACGCGTTGTATGCTAAGCAAAGCAAGTGCAATTTCTTTAAAATAGAGATACATTACCTCGGTCATGTGATCTCTGATTCTGGCATCAAGATGGTGGACACTGACAAGGTCGCTGCCATTCTTCAATGTCCACATCCCAACACGGTTGAGGAGCTTCAAATATTTTTAGGCATGGCTGGATTTTATCGACAGTATATCTGTGACTATGCCAAAATCGATGTTCCTATGACGGATCCACTTAAAGAAAAAGGTAAGACCTTTTCTTGGGAAGAAGCCCAAAAGCGCAGTTTCGAACAGCTCAAGGTAGCTATAGCCACTGCTCCCATCCTAGACCTACTTAAGCAGTTTGTGGTAGAGAATGATGCTACTGATAAATCCATTGCTGTGGTACTTCTCCAGGAGGTAAGACCTATAGCCTTTGAAAGTACAAGATAGATAGAGCTCAACAAAATTATTATGTTTATGAGCGAGAGCTCTATGGCATAATTCACACTTTACGAAAGTGGCAACACTATTTATGTGGTGCCGAGTTTGAAGTAGTTTTGGACCATGAGAGTATCAAATGGTTTACTACTCAAACAGACTTGAAGGGCCGTAAAGCTAGATGGGCTACTACATTATATCGCCCCTTGCGATATCCAGCTAGTATCATTAGTGACAGAGCTCAAAAGTTCGATAATCACTTTCGGAGAGCTGTGTTCCAAAAGTTGGAAACTAAAATTAATCTAAGTACGGCTGATCATCCAGAAACGGATGGTCAAACAGAAAGAGTTAATCAAGTGCTAGAGGATATCCTACGAGCGTACGTTAGCAAGAAGCAAACCAATTGGGAAGACTACTTACCTATATTGGAATTTTCTTATAATAGTTCAAAGCATGTGACTACATGATTTATTCCATTTATGCTTTTGTATGGATTTCAACTTAGATCACGCGTTACGGTGGGGTTGGCTAAGGAGAAGATACAGCAAGTGAAGGATTTTCTCCAAGACCATTTTGACATGCTTCGAGTTGCTTGACAAAATGTTAAGCAAGCTCAAGATCGATATAAGAAGTATGCAGATGAGCATCGTAATCTTGATACTGACGGGAGCAAAGCGAACCCCGAACCCCGACAGCCTCTAAAACGTCGGGGGCCGAATGGCAAGCCTCGAGCCTGTCATCATCACGGTAAAGCGAACAGGGGGAACCACCTAGCTTTAAGCGGCTAGGACGCAAACCATGATGATATGAACAACGCAAACTTACACACTGAGAGAGAGAGAGAGAGAGAGAGAGAGAGAGAGAGAGAGAGAGAGAGAGAGAGAGAGAGAGAGAGAGAGAGAGAGAGAGAGAGAGATTTGCAAATGATGAAAACCCTCGGGGGTGTGAGGGAGAATTATTTCTGCACTATTTCCAAATGGCACGCCGTGGTGGTAGAGAGGTAGGGAGAAAAGATGGTGCAACCTACTTTGTGCGCTCTCTAAGAAGACTCAATGATTGTGAAGCTTGCTATCAAGAGCATGTATACGTGTGTGCATCGACCATTGGAGTCGAGAGATGGATGTGGCTCCCTTCGCATGGTGCAATTCCCAAGGAAAACCCAACACACAAGCCCCCTCCCCGTGATGGTGATAGTGTCAACTCTTCCCACTACACTCTACCTAGTGCTGACTTCTTATAAACTACCCCCCCCCGCCAATAGTGACCTCTTAGTGCCAATTTATAGGTGTTGACTGCTTGGATTATGGTAATCCCGGTGTGATTAGGGTAAGCTTAATTGGGGAGACAAAGCAAGTGGTGGGCCTGGTGTGGTTGACCCTTGCTTTGTTTTGGGAGGTTATTAAAAGATGAGAATCTCTAGGTGGGCCTTTGTGACCATCACCTAGAGAGAGCAAATTTACAAAAATAGTTTACAATGCCTTGGGTGAAAACTGAAGAAATGATGAAAACAACCTATAAATTACTGGAATTGGCGTTGTGGTTGTGTGTTGCCGGTGCGTCGGTGTAGAGCGTACTTCTTTTTGGGGTCGGTCGGGGCATGCCTTCGACGCATTTCTTCTTTTTGTTGTTGGCGGCGCGTGATTTGGGTTCCTTCCTTCTTTTGTCGATGACGATGGTGTAAAATCCTCTTTTCTTTTGTATATTTTTTAAAGGTGCATGCGTATACACGTGTTGTGTGTATGTATGGCTGCGTGAAGGTATTTGTACATGTGCGTGCAACGGTGAGTGTGTGTATATATGTAAGCGAATGTGTGTGCACGAGCATGCGTGGGAAGGGGGGGAATGTATGTAATATATATATATATATATTTCTATTTCTATTTTTTTCTTTTTTTTGGTTTCTGGCGGTGCAGACAACGCAGAGATTGGGGGGGTGAGGATGGTGAAAGGGATGAGGGTGTGTGTGTGTGTGTGTGCACGTGAGCCTGTGGGTGTGTGTGTGTGTGTGTATGTGTGTGGTGTGTGTGTGTGTGTGGTGTGCAGCGCGAGCTCGCGGATGGTGTGGAGTTGGGCAGTAGCGGGCGACGCACAGGGCGCAAGAGAGAGTGAGTGGGGGGGGGGGGGGGGGGGGGGGAAGAGGGGATAGGGGTTGGGGGGTGTGTATGAGGATGTGCGCAGCGGGCGGCACTGTATAGCAGGAGGCCTGGGAGGGTGGGGGTAGCGACAGCGCGCATGAGAAGGAGGGGAGAGGGGGTGGTTATGCTTAGTCAACGGGCGGAAGAGAGAGGGAGAGAGTTAAGGGGGGGGGAGTGGTTCCCACCAAGGGAGGAGAGGGGGGAGAGAGAGAGAGGGGTTGGGAAGATATAGGGTAGAGAGAGGACATAGTGGGGGAGGATGTGGTGAGGGAGAGAGGAGGGGAATAGAGAGATAGGGGGTTGGAGAGGTGATACTTTTCGTAAGGCCCGCCGTAGCTAATTCAGAGAGAGAGAGAGAGAGAGAGAGAGAGAGAGAGAGAGAGAGAGAGAGAGAGAGAGAGAGAGAGAGAGAGAGAGAGAGAGAGAGAGAGAGAGCTAGGTGTAGATAAGAGGGGGGGGGGGGGGGGGGGGGGGGAGGAGAGAGGAGGGGGGGAGGGGGAGGTGGAGGGAGAGAGAGAGAGGAGAGAGAGAGAGAGAGAGAGAAGAGAGAGAGAGAGAGAGAGAGAGAGAGAGAGAGAGAGAGAGAGAGAGAGAGAGAGAGAGAGAGAGAGAGGGAGGATACTATCTATGGCGGCCCGTCGGACTGAAGTGTGGTAGAGATACCAACGGTGCCTACTGGCCGGATGATGCAAGAGAGAGAATATGGGCGGGGTCGAGCAGTGAGAGAGAGATCGTCTTGTGGTGATATTGGAGGGGTATGGCCAATCTAGCGGCCCGCCCTACCGGAGGTCATCTTTGGGGAAGGGGTATGGTAAGTGGTAAAGACCCTTCTTTGCTTGTTTTTTTTTTCTTTGGTAACAAACCTTCCCCTCCTTAGGTGTGGTTCTCACGGCATGGTTTCGAAAGCCAGCCATCATTAGCCCTCCCATCTGTGGCTAGAGGCATTCATGCTTCTAGCCCTTCCTCTGCATCTTCAGTCGTGGAGTTAGAGGGTTCTCCCTCTTCTAGAATGTCTAGCATGAATTCTGGATCAAACCTAAGAAAATACCTTTTCAGTCTCCATCCATTGACCCTAGTCTTGTGAATTCTCCCATCTGCTTCCATTAGCTTATAGCTGTCGTTTTCATAGCGTTTCTTGATGATGAATGGCCCTTCCCATCTGGGTTGAAAGTTCTTGTCCTTCCTGGTGTTGAATCTGTTGTCGTATCTCAGCACTAACATACCTTTTTCTCTTTAAGCCCTTGATCGAAGGTGAGCCGGTGTCATTCTGCCTGTGTTGCATAGTGATTGATTGCTTCTTCCCTATCTAGTTGGAGTCTGTCCCAGATCCAAGATGTGGTTTCGGAGATTTACAATTGGACGATGTACTTGGCTAGCCAAAACTCGTAAGCTGGCTATCTGTACCTTGGTGGGTAGAATTGCCTCCTTCCCATAAACTAGATGGAAAGGGGTGAAACCTAGTGATGTTCGGAACGTTGTTCTGTAGGCCCAAAGAGCTGCCATGAGATGTTTATTCCAGTCCCTTGTGTGATTGTTCACCTACTTTGTGATGATTTTGCAAATCATTCCATTTACCTTCTCTACCAGACCATTGCATTGTGGATAGTATGGTGTGGAATGTCGGCGTGTGATGCCTAACTTCTTCATCAGTTCTCCCACCAAATCATCTCTGAATCCCGGTCCTCTATCTGATATTATCTCAAGAGGAGTGCCAAAATGGCAACAGATATGCTCAAAAATGAACTTTGCTACCTCTTGGGTTGTAATGCGGGTGGTGACTGCTGCTTCTACCCATCGAGTCATGTAGTCTACACCCACTATGATGTACAGTTTACCTGATTGGTCCCTTGGTAATGGACCGATTGCATCTATTCCCCATTTCTCAAACTTGACCATATGAGATGATAGGAGTTTGTGGCTCGTAGGTTAATGTTCAATCACTGGCCACTTGACAAGCCTTACATGTTTTACACCAATGGTGTACATCCGTGTTCAAGCTAGGCCAAGAGTATCCTGCTTGTAGAATTTTCCTACTAGTGATGTCTAGAGCAAAATGACTGCCGCAGACGCCATCATGGCAACTTGAAATTACCTTTGTGATCTCACTGGAGGTTGGCACCCGCCTGAGAATTTGATCCTTGCCCTTACAATACAAGTGGTCGTTTACAAGGCGGTACCTAGTAGCCTTCCTAACCAGCCACTGCTTCTGGCCTTTGGTGTATCCTTCCGGACATTCTCCTGTGTCTAGATAATTGATGATATCAGGCATAGCATCACTACCGTGAAATAGGGGTAGCCTTAGTTTGTTTGCTCCTACGGGAAGGTCTTGTATTCTTTCTTTGGCTAGAGCATCTGCCTCCTGATTTTCTGCTCTGGGGACATGAAATAGCTTTACTGCTTCAAACTTCTTTAGAAGATCCTTAACCTGGCGTAGTTAACCAAGTAAAACCTGATTCTTACAATCCCAGGTGCCATTTATCTACCTTATCAAAAGAAAAGCATCGCCAAACACATTTAGACGTTGAATTCCTTGTGAAACACATTTTTCCAACCCAAGAATTAGGGCTGCATATTCTACTTCATTGTTGGAGTGGGAGTGTAATAACTGCCCAATGGAGAACATTCTTTCTTATTGTTCATTGAAAATGACTATGCCTGCTGCTGCAGACCGATCCATTGTTCTCTTGTATGCTCCGTCAAAGAAAAGAGAGTGAGCTCTTTCTAGCCTAGGACTCTCTACCATTGGTGTTACTTCCTTTGCTTCTGTGTTGACCTTCAGCTTCTTCTCATAATGGCGATGAGTGAGGATTCCCGCTAAACTAGCCCTAGTGGAGTTTTCTACTTGCATGGTGTAGTCAAACTCTTGTAATCTAATCAACCACTTTGAGATACTAGATGAGACATCCATGTGTCGCATTACGTATGGGAAAACCTCTTCCCTTGTCAGGATTACAAAGGGTCTAGGCACGAGATAGGAGCGGAACTTTGTGGTAGCGAACATTAGTGCCAAAACCATGTGTTCTACTTCGGTAAATCCTTTTTCTGATGGGGTCGTGGCATGACTAGAGAAGTAAATAGGACGCATGAAAGAATTTTGGGGGTCCTTTTGCATCAGCACGGCTCCGAGTGTATCACTTCCCACACTAGGGTTCACATAAAATGGCTCGTCCCACTTAGGAGGTGAAATAGTGGGAAGCTTAGCTAGGATTTGCTTTACCTCAGTAAACTGTTGCTCATTCTCTTCACTCCATGAGAAGACATCCCTCTGGGTGAGTTGTTATAGGGGAAGGACCACTTGGGATAGAAAGTAAATGAACCTGCTTAATCTTACCTTTTGAAGGAAAGAAACCAGCTGCTTAGTGGTGGTGGGTGATGATAATGATACCAGGGCTTGAATCTTGCTAGGGTTAGCCTCGATCCCTTTTGCTGAAATTACATGACCAAGGAGAGTGACTTTGATTTCACCAATGTGAAACTTATCCATGTTGAGCTGGCCACCCAAGGTTTATAGCCTGGTTAAGCCATCATAGACTTTGCTTAAATGAAGGGCTCGTGAACTATATATGAAAAAATCATCTATGAAAACCCATATTGATGTTCCAAAGTAGGGTTGGAAAACAAAGGTCACATAGCGCTAAAATGTGGCCGAGGTGTTAGTGAGGCCAAACGGCATCACTCTGTAGGCAAAGCATCCCCAAGGTGTGATGAAGGTTGTCTTCTTCTAATCTTCTTCCGCAATGCTAATCTAGAAGTATCCTGAGTAGCCATCGCACACTGTGTACCGCTCGTGACCTGCCACTTCATTGAGTATTTCATCCTGGAATGGGAGGGGAAAGTGATCCCTCTTCGTGGCTGTATTGAGAGGTTTATAATCGACACAAACTCTCCACTTACCATTTTTTTTTGGTGTGACTACTACTGGGAGACCCATTCTCAGTCTCCGACAGGGTAGATGAAGCCTGCTTGTAGCAAACTTCTCACTTCTTTAAGCAGTGCCTCTTGTTGGATTACTCCAAGTCTTCTGAGCTTTTGTACTACGGGTCTACTGTCTTCCTTGAGTTTTATGTGGTGTTGCACTACTATAATTCCTATGATCTTATCATAGCCATCAATGAACAAAGTAGTGAAGTTACCTAGCATGGAGACGTACTCCTTCCTTTCTTCATTGGTTAACTCATTTGAGAGCATTTTTTGTAACTTACCTACATCCTCCAAGGATTGCATACCTGATGATCCCTCTTGGTTTTTCGGGGGTGTTTCAGATTGTGTCAATCTTTTTGGGTCTTTAAGAATGACCCCCATAACTTCGGTGCTACTGTCACTTCCGTCGGTGGTGGTCGTCTCTTCTCCTGAGGTAGACAAATAGTCGCTGGTGGACTCATCTTCTGAAGCCTCCAAGATCATGTTGCGTTGCTTTTCAGTCCTCGTGTCGTAGAATATATTGGACTTCCCTTTAGCATCCTTCATCTGAATCATCCCGGTGCTCCAGTCTTGTTTAGCTTCCATAGCCATAAGCCAAGGCCTCCCAAGAATGATGGGGTAGCCCTCCCCTTTGTGTGGCATGACGAAGATGTCTACCTCCACTTCTGTATTGAATTCTTTTACTTTGACCGCATTTACAATGCCCACGCATTTCACTCTTACATTTTTTGCCATCTTGGCTCGGCAGGGTGCCGGCCTACTTACCTCTAGACCTAGATGGTGCATCATCTTTTCACTCATGATGCATATTTGCGCGCCACCATCTATGTAGACATTTGAGATTCGTTTCCCCTTGATGTAAGCGTCCATGGTTGGTAGGATGTCGTCGAGATCCCTTCCAGAGATATCCCCAGCTATCCTGGGCCTTGATTTCCTGGTACTTACCATTTTTGTCCATTGCCTCCTCATCCTTGGTACAAGGTGGAGTAATTGGGGCCAGGTTATCTTCGGGCCCTGTATTAACATATCTTGAACTAAGTCATAGGGTTTTGCATACTCACCTAGTGAGAAGTCCACGATGTCTATCTTCCGCTGCGGTTTAGCTGCTTGCTTGAAAGACTCGGCCTTCCCTTTCATCTTATGTTCTCTTTGAGATGCTTCCTCATGCCTGGCACGCTTCACCCCCATAGCATCAACTTCTTCTACCTTCACTTTCCCTTTGTGCTTCTCTTGAATTGATTCTTTTACCTTTTCCTTCCCTTTAGCCTCCAAGCTAATAAAACTCACCACTTGGTTCACAGCAGGTGGTGGGGGTAGTGGCGGAATGAGAGGTTGGGGTGGTGGTTGCTGTTGTACAGGTGGTCAAAGGATTTGGACCAGTTGGATTGGTCCTGGTTGCCTAGGTGGTGGTGGTCTTGCTCTTGGTGGAGATATCTGATTCTGTCTCCCCCCTCTATTGAAATTCTGCCTCCTTAGGTGTGGCCAGTAGTACATTCCATGGCCATATTCCCCGCATTTGTAACAGTGGTACTCTTGGTTCTGCCTTCGTTGTCCTCTTCCTTGTTATGGATTCCTGCCAGGTGCATGCACTTGCTGCACCAGATGCACGGATAAACTCTCTAGTTGGGTGGTGATGCGACTCAACAGGTCTTGCTGCTCTTCTGATGCCTCCTGCGATTGGACTCTATGATTGGCTATTGTAGTCACTGGGGTTGGTCAGGCCGAGCTTGTTTCCTCTAACTCGTTTACTCTTGCTTGCATGCACAGCTTCTTGTCTTTAAGGCGGGCTACTTCGTCTGCCAACTCATATGTTGTTGGAAACCTTCCCTTCACCTTCTCTCTAAGTGGCAACCATAGACCAGCAATGAAACGGTCCTTCTTTAGGAAATTAGGCGCTTCTTCGCCTTTCTCCAGTGAGGCAACCCATCTCTCCCATAAGTCCACAAATTTGGACTCTTAGGTGGCATACTCCAGCAGACCTCCCTGCTGTAATTCTGTCAATAGTAGCTGCCATAGCTTCTCCGAGGTTGTGCCTCCACCAAACCTCTTTACAAAAGCATCCCTTAACACATCCCATGAATTCTTGGTAGCCTGGGGCAATGCATTATACCAAGACTTGGCCTCTACTTTCATCAGTAGAGGAAAAATTCTAAGTCGTGAAGCATTGTCATCTTTGTTGGAGACGATACAAGCAATGTCGAAATCAACCAAAAGTCGGTGGTGAGATCCTCTCCCTTCTTTCCATTGAACGTGGGGAAAGAAACACTTGCCATGGTAGTGACTCAGAAAATTACAAACCTCTTTTTTTATTTTTTTACATTAACAACAGTAGCAGCTCATATCGGCTTTTAACAGGGGTGGGTAGATAGGTTAAAACAGGATAAAGATAGAAACATTAAAGGAATGATGGTAATCCAATATGGGAAGAATGATAGGGTTCGAGGAATTGAGGATTTCTCCTAGTATCCCGCACCGAATAGGTATATGATCTTCTATTGATAGAAGACTTTCCTATCTACATAGATATTCACATGCATATGCTGCAGGAATCTGAACGGGAATGCCGTCAGTCCGTTTTCCATCATGCACAGAGGGTGGAATACTTACTTATACTCTTACCGTGCCAGTGTTGATGAGTCGTCACATCCACAAGAGGTCGTCGCCTTTCATGCGCTCTACCTTTCCTTCGTTGCTCAACACGTACGGGGTGATCGTTTGGAGGTGATAACAACATACAAGTGCCCACCTAGCCAAGGCGCCCGTTGGGTCAGCCGGCCAAAGTTTTGATGTGGTCACATTATTTTTCCAATGTTTAATACATGAAACCCTGTACAAGCCTAATGTCAATCGTCTATGTCAAGTCTAAGTCAAAGATGTAATTTTTCCAATGATGTATGTAAAGGTCCATGAGAACTTGGCCGCCGGCCACTTTAGAAAGCCCTAGGTATATAATACACTAAGGTTAGTGGGAAAGGGGGATTATTTTTTGAAGATAAGTGACTATTGCGTTACGCACAGAGAGCTACCTCTTTGCTCCAACTTGTATTCTCCCCTCCTTGGCTACGGTAATCCAAATTCACTTTTGTTTCTTGCATTGTGTTCCTCTTACTTTGCTCTTTCATTCAAGTGTAAGCATTCAAGATTCGGTGAAGGTTTCAAATGCATCCGTTTAGGCCTTAAATCGCTGTTTTGAGTGTTTATATGTGTATTTTATGTTGTTTTGACCTAGGAGAGGCTTTAGGGACCCAAAAACGACCCTGTAGGATCATCCGTTTACTGTTTTTGCGTACTGTGGGACGAACGATCGCGATCCATGTACCTCCCCAGAATGCTGTGACAGTGATAGGATATGTTCCTGATAGTCCCCTGTAGCTTCCCTTCAATAGGCAGATTACTTGGATTTAGTGTGATTGATTTGCTTGTAGAGTTAGTAGTTGCATCTATGGTTTGTGCTATATAGAACGTGTTGTTCCCACTCCGTTTCTCCTATTTTTGGGCAGTTTTCACATCAGCTGCAGCATTTACCATGGCTGCAACAACACAGATGTGTTCAAGATGTTTGCTGCTGAGGACAGGTTGGATAGGGACAACTACCCTATATGGGCTTATATGATGCAACATGTTCTTGTGTCAAAGGGTGTCTGGAACATTGTGCATGGCATTGATGTACGTCCTGGTTCTGAGGATGTAGGCGATGTTGAGGATGTTGCAGGTCTTGCTGCAAGGATTGCTGCTATTAGAGTGGTTTTGCCTATGATAGAACAAGATCGTTGGGATGTAAAGGATGCGTAGGCTCATGCATTGATTGTGTTGTCTGTGAAGCACACCATTCTTACTCACATTCGTTCAGCAAAATCTGCAAAACAGGCTTGGGATATTCTATCAGGTCTTTATGCAAGTCGCAATGAGGCTAAAATTGCTTTGTTGCGTAAAGAGCTAGAGTCAAAGGTTATGCATGAGGAAGATGATATGGACACTTTTCTTGCTGGTGTCAAGGATATCAATGAGCAACTTATTTTTGCAGGTGAAGTCATTTCAGACAGTTCCCTTGTGCAGACTGTTCTTGATGCCTTATCAGATTCTTACCAGACTTTTGCTAGTACTTGGAGACTTATGACCCAAGGAAATCCAGAAGTTGTCAAGTTTGATACATTATGCACATTGCTGTTGCAAGAGTCACTTTCTAGGAAAAACAGGACTAGGCAGCATGCAGTTGAACAGGCTTTTATTGCTTCTCAAAGAAAGGGTGGTAACAGCAATGCAACCACTTCTTATGGTTCTGCTGCGAGTGGAAAAAATTCTGTTCCTAATGCTTCTGCTGGTAGCAATTCGTTTGGAAATTTTGGTGATAAGGGCAAGAAGAAGATGAGTTGCCATTATTGTAAAGCTAATGATCACTTAATCAAGTCGTGTCCTAAGTTGAAGGCCAAAGAGGCTAAGAAGAAAGAGGGTGGTTCCACTGCAAATGCTGGTTCCACTACAAATGCAGCCATTCTTGAGTCTTCTGTGAAAGGAGACTGTGATGCTGATGTTGATGCAGAATGGGCTTTTAGCGCAGAGTGCACTTACAATCCTGCTATCCATGATGCATGCTTATCAATTGCTGCAGATTCACATGTGTGGTATTTTGACAGTGGTGCTACAAAGCACATTACCTCACATTGTGAATTGTTCACCTCTCTCGAGTCTGACCCTCATGGGAATTCAGTCACTTGCGCCAACAATGCCTCTTATCCGATTTAGGGAGTTGGAAAGATTGTGCTTATTGCTGCAAATGGCAGTTTCTTCACACTTGTTGATACACTTTATGTACCTGGGATCAAGAAGAATCTCTTGTCTGTATCTGCACTTGCTAGACTTGGACTTGTAGTCAAATTTATGGATGACAGATGTACAGTTCATGATCTCAGTTTTGGTGATGAAATTGTTGCATCTGGCCTTTTGTGTTGTGGGCTGTATAAGCTCACTTTGTATGACAAGTGTGGACAAAATTTTGCAAATGCTGTTGCAGATTCAAGGGCTATTTCAGATGCAATACTTTGGCATGCACGTAAATTTGGTGATCTGTATTTTGCCAGTTTGCTGCATTTGCAGAAATCTGATATGGTTGCTTCTTTGTCGACTCTTGAAGCACCTGCCAAACATGGTTGTGAAGGCTGTATTTTGGGTAGGATGCAGCGTTCTAAGTTTCCAAAGGAGTGTTCAGTTCGGGCCACTTGCAGGTTGCAGCTTGTGCATAGTGATGTTTGTGGGCCCATGCAAACTCCGTCCTTGGGCAACTACCTTTACTTCGTGAATTTCATTGATATTACTCCAGGCATGCATGGGTATTTTCGCTTAAAGCGAAGTCCGAAGTTTTTATGTGCTTCAAACAATTTCTGGCTATGACTGAAAATGTGTTGAAATGTACTATGGGCACCCTCCGTTCCGATCGAGGGGGGAGTCTCATGAATTTAATGAATTTCTAGCTAGTCGTGGGATAAAACACCAATGTACAGTGCCTTATACACCTCATCAAAATGGTGTCGCTGAGAGGAAAAACAGGTCACTAACAGAAATGGCACGATGTAAGGTCAAAAGTCAAGCTTTGCCGCATTCTTTTTGGCTTGAGGCCATCATGTGTGCCACTTATGTACGTAACAGGTGTCCTACAAAAGCTTTGCAGTCTATTACTCCATATGAAGCATGGTATGATAGAAAGCTTTCTATTGAGCACATGCGTGTTTTTGACTGTTTGGCAAATATACAGCGTGTTCCAATGAGGCAAATGTACAGCCTATGGGGGTTTCTGAAAATGTTACAGATCAGCCTATTACTGATGCAGATGTACATGATGCACTTGATGAGGAAAGGGCTGAAAATGAGTAGGCTAGAGGGATGCCAAAATGGCTGTGCACACTTTGCATGATAGTAAATTGGATGCACCTTTGTCTAGTCGTACTCGTTCTGGTTCTTGCCATGCATCTTATGCATCAGATTGTTATGCTTTGGCTGTGTCTAGCTTACATGATGTCAAGGAGCCTCTGTCTTTTGATGAAGCACAGAATTTAGAAAATTGGATGGCTGCCATGCAATCACAATATGATGCACTTATAGAAAATGACAATGGACTTTATGTGATTTGCCTCCTGGAAAGAAGGCCATTGGTACAAAGTGGGTTTACAAGTTGAAACGCAAGCCGGATGGTGAGATCGATCGCCATAAGGCTCGACTTGTTGCAAAGGGTTATGCACAGCAAAAAGGCATAGATTATGAAGAGACTTTTGCTCCCACTTGTTGTATGACTACTGTGTGTTTTCTATGTGCATTAGTAGCTCATTTTGGTTGGGATATACATCAATCAGACAATGTTACTGCTTTCTTGAATGGTGATATATTTGAGGAAGTTTATGTAACATAGCCTCGCGGTTTTTTCATAAAAGGACAAGAGGACAAATTGTGCAGATGTAAGAAGGCTTTGTATGGGTTGAAGCAATCTCCTCGTGCTTGGTATGAGAAAGCTGACACTCATTTGGATAAACAAGGTTTTCGTAACAGTCCAACAGAAAGCACATTGTATGTAAAGCGTGAGGGTGATGTACTTCTCATTGTGGTTCTTTATGTCAATGAGTTGCTGATCACTGGACCCAATGAGAGACATATTGCTGAATTTAAGGCTGATTTGAATGCTACTTTAAAGGTAAAAGATTTGGGGCTGTTGCATCATTACTTGGGTATACAGCTTAAGCAGTGTGATGGTGGTGCCTTGTGTCAGAAGGCAATACCACCATCACACTTGGCTTGTTTTATCCCAAGGGGGGATCATTGCCGCCAGACTAACATGCTTTTCCAAACTCAAATTGGCAGACTCAAATTGGGCTGGTTGTTTTGACACGCGAGTGTCCACAAGTGGTTTTTGTTTCATGCTTGGCAATTCATGTAATATCATGGTTGAGCAAGAAGCAACCTACTGTGGCTACTTCGAGTTGTGAGGCTGAGTACAGGGAAGTCTTCACAGCTACGGTTGAGTGTGTATGGCTCAGACACCTTATGATTGATTTGGGTGTTGGACAGGACATTGCTAACACTATCTACACTGACAGTCAGAGCGCATTGGCAGTTGCAAGGAACCCAGTTTTTCATGCTCGCACAAAGCACATTGAGGTGCATTACCACTATGTCAGGGAGAGGCTCTCAGCACGAGAGATCATCTTGGCTTATGTGCCAACACAGGACAACCTTGCAGATCTTTTCAGAAAGGCATTGTCTCCTGAGAAGCTTGAAGATTTCCGCAAAGCTTTGTGCTTACTCCCCTTTGTGGATTGATCATGTCCTCAGGGCATGGCACTTCCCTTTACTAATTTGCCAGCTCTTGTTCACCACATCACTCCAGGGGGGATTTGTTACCATATACATGTGGTAGTGATGTGTGTGAACACACTAGGACCGTCGGGGCATTTTTTCCCTCTTTAGGAGGTTTTTTCCCCCGAGCATTGTATATATGCCCATCACTCTAGGGCTATCTATCTTTCCATTGCACACTAAGTAACACACTCTCTATTGTGTGCCTTGAGCTTCCTTCGTCTTCTCCAAGCTATGTGCGTTTCTTTGCAACCCTAATTCCAACAAAGAAAAAGAAACATAACTCCTCTGATGATTTAGAGAATACAAAAATTGCCTCTCAAAAGACCAAAAGAATAAAAATCAAAAGGTATGAGTTGAGAAAACAGAAACAACGAGCTGAAATCAAGGAGAAAGTAAAACAGCTATTCCAGGAAAAGGTGAAAGAACCTGGAAGTGGACTCAAAGAAACAACCATAAAATCTAGAGGATCAATTTTGGTTGATAAATTTTTTTAGCCTATTCTTGCAACCTTGGAAGCCTACCAAGCGGGACTTAAAGTAGGCCAAAACATGAAAAAAAAGGAAAAACTATCCTTCTCTAGACATGGAAGCAGCTAAGCTTGAAGCTTATCAAAATTTGGTGAGAATCACACAGGAGTTGCTGGAAAAACAGAAACCCAAGCTCGAAAGTATGGAAAAACATGAGGAGCTTGTGGTAAGAGACAATCAAGAAAAATCCAAAGTGATGGTAGAACCCCACTTGAAACCAAAAGAGCCATAAATTATAGTGTTGGACAACGAAGATGCCTTAGACGCAATTCCATTTGTAGAAGAGGACTGGCCAAGACACTTATGGGAAAAGTTCGAGAGATCAATGATGGGAGACTAACTCTAAAGTCAACTCCTATAGAGGAAGTTTAGTTAGACAACCTACCTCCTTATGTGGACATGGATGTACAATCCCTGTACGGAGATTTAGGATCTGAAGCTTCAGATTGTCTAAACCATTGACCTTGAAAACATTACCCTCTTACTTGGGAGATAACGACGATGAATCCATAGTGTGTAAAACCACTCAAGTAAAAAGAGCGGAACATACCCTGGAAGTAGACAATATTTATTCATTCATGTCTACACCCATCCAATGTACTCTTAATTTGGGAGAACTGTTAAAAATCAGACCATATTTATGGAATGATCTACATAAAACCCAAGAGAAGGTGGGGATAACGGGGCTCATCGTAAAAAAATTAGAGAGATTGAAACACGAAATGGACAACAAAGAGATTCAATCTGTTCCAATGAACAAATTCAGAGAATATTACGAAGGGGAAGAAGGAAACACCACCCTTGTAGTGAAATATAATGACGTTGAAATGATGGCAATACTTGATAGTGGAGCAGGCATAGCCATAGCCACAAAAACAATATGGGAATCTTGGGGACAATAAACCATTAGACCAACTCAAATGAAATTGCAATTGGCTGACGGATATATTGAAAGACCCTTAGGACTGAAAAAGAGATAGTTAATTCCCGTGGGGTTGAATATCAACACACTTTTTCCATAGTAGACTTTGGGAAGAAACTCAATTATGAAATCATATTGGGAAGAACTTTCATGCAATATGTACAGCTTATCCAAGATTGGGGAAACAATTATCTGTACTTGTAACAAGTGGGATCTATAACAAGGGTTAATTATATTATCTTCCTAAGCAACACATTCCCAAGTTTAAGAAAAAGGAAAACGGACCGTTTATCATTGAAGATGTATCTCCAAGTGGACCAGTTAAGTTGTCCACCCTAGATGGTGAACCAATGGCTAATTGAATTAGCGGGTGTCGTTTAAAGAAGTACAATTTGCCGCTAATCAATGAATTTCTAGAAAGAATGCATGTAGCCAAGCAAAGAAAGATAAAACAATAGCAGGTTATTGATGAAGCCCAAGAAGAAGCTCAAGCTTTGGGTGCTCAAAGGAAAAGCTGATCTCAAGAATCAACAAATACCTATTCCCATCAACACACTGGAAATAGATGACCGACAATGAAAATTGTCGAAAGATGCAGTGTCAACAGATGATAAATGGCTAGATGGAATGGAACTTCGCATCAAAGTACAACTCAACAATCATAGCACAAATGCTTTGGTAGATACAGGAGCTAGAGTAAATGTAGTCAGTTATTCCACGTATAAGAAAGCAATGACTCAGTCATCGACAATAGGAATAGCGACTATCCAAGGATGCAACAAGAACCCAACACCAACATTGGGAGTAGTCAACTTGAACGTGATAGTACATGGATGTTCATGTCCTCATCAGTTTGTATGCTTACCAGATGAACACATGAATGAGACAATGATTCTAGGAATCTCATGGATGTGGACATACAAAGCAGTATCAGATTGGGATACAAATCAGCTCAAGCTATCACCTAAAGTCGAGCAACTCATTATTTCAATTGCACCAAGAAAGGAGGAATGAAAAGGAAGCAATCAACTGACCAAACCTCGAAGTAATCAATCTTCTCCATCCTATCACGACAAGAAAATGCTACAAGTAGCATGCAATGAGTCAGGCAAATTTGGATACCGAAAGCATAGCTTAAGGACAAGTCGATTCAAATCTGGGTACCTAAAACATTATCGACAAAACCAAAGACGGTTCCGAGAGTCAAAACACAGAGACACACTTCTCCAAGAAGGGAACCTAACACAAAATGGATTTGGAAGAAAAAGGAGCACTTAACCTCTCTGCAAACTGCAAAACCAATCAAGCAATGGAGAGTTAAGTCTCAGAAACCTCAACCACACCATTCTGGCCGAGACAAACAAAAATATCAATGGCAAGTTAAAGCTCAACAACAATCAAAAGTGCTACCAATAGCTTAAGAAATCAGCATTCTAAAGCATCCTGATGGTACAATCAAGCAAAGAGCACACAAGCTACAAGATTTGCTCTTTGGAAGACAGCAACAGCAAGCCTCGACATCAGAAACCCTTGAGTTAATCACTCAAAACCCACCTCTTGCACAACATAATGGTTTGAACTGCATTGATCTTCAAAGTACGGTAGAGCCAACCACGGATATGCATAGACATGATTGTTCAACCCATGCACACAGTCGTCCCGAAGTCCGCCATCTAGGAGGGGTGGAACATTACTAAGTAATTAAGGGTAATGTTTGAAGAGGGAGGAAAAAAAATTGATGTTAACGTGTGATTTTTTGCAAAATTAACTAATAATACCCTTATATATCATCAACAGGGAAAATTTAACAGATAATATCTCCCTAATGAGTGTAAATATTGTATATACTAATAAAAAAATCATTAAAAAATAGTTCTTTTTGGTTATTTTCATCATTTTTCTTGATATTGAGACTTAAAAATGGAAAAATCTAACAACAAACAATAAAGCTGTTTTTTTAATGGATTTTCTTAATTATTGGATTTTTACTTTGCTTCTTTAGCGCATTTTGTTATTTTCTTTGATTTTTTCAATAAACAGGTCAAAAATTAATAATAAATAGCAAAGGAGCTCAGATGGAAAAATTGAAGACATGATGCTGATCAGAAAGACAAGACAAACTAGCACAAAAAATTTCAATGAATTCGGAAGATGGAAGGGGGAAGCCTAAATTAGGCAACCATACCTACTTTTGCAAAATTCTTGCAGAATAAGCTACAAGAATCCGATTGGGGAAATTTTTGAGTCTAACATAAATTTCACGGCCTAGTAGGACTAATAGGGGACTCTAAGGAAAAATTGGTTCGGGAAGTCTGAGTATAGATACCCAAGGTAGGATAAAATCACCTCATTTCCACTTGTTGCCTTTGGAGAGAGAGCATTTCGACTTCTTCGCGTGTACTTTCCGGAGTCTACAGTTGTCCATTTTCAGCGGATTCTCACACAAGACATGAGGGTAAGTTCTTTCATCATCAATGATCCATTTTATATGGCCAGTAGCTAGTCTAAACCCCTAGAAAAAACCCTAGAATCCAAGCAGTGCACGTAGACCTACGACCAAAAATTGACCATAGCGGCTCGTCAGCTCAACCAAATTGGATGAGATTTGAATTTTAGCATTTCCCAAAATAATAGAACACTTCTATATCACTAGTTGGCCATTTGACAAGGGTCGAGGGGATCCCAAGTAGAAAAGATAGGTTTTTGACAGATGCTAGAATTGGGTTCTGACTCCACAGATAGCTTACCTACGAGCTCTACATACAATGTATATGATTGGTTTTGTGAAATCAATCAAGCAAAGCCCTCGAAAAGAAGAAAACAACTTGAAGGCTACAAAGCGTCAAATTCGACATACGGGGTCAAACTGACTCCAAATGGGCCAAAATTGGATAAGTTGCTTCACGACTATGTTGCGGACAAGTCCATAGCCTTAAAAGTGACTAACCAACTCAGCATGCAGTGTAGTCACAGAAATCGATGAGTTCAGATTCGACAAAGCACAAAGTAATGCCGACAAGACCAAACCTTACCAAATTCAATTTAGGACTTGTTTTACGTGTATAGAATGTGTTTAGGTCAAAAATCTTAAGTTGTGCAAGAAAAATGTGACTGTTGTAAATAATCGCGATTTATATTATTTACTTTTGCACTATTTTGACTCAAAAGTTGCATCATCACCTCACCTATTACTTGTACACACCTATTACATGCCAAAATTCAAGTATGAGCCAAAATGATCACATATAACTTGGAAAATTGCCAAAAAACGCAAAGAAGTCCTTGCAAGCCAAATTCTAAGTTATGAGAAACATTTTTTGATCCAAATCACCTTATATCACATATACAAGGTCTATACAATGCCTAGAACCAAGTTGTACCAAAAAATGTTCCTTTTGGTCGAAAAGTTAATAATCGCGATTATTTACTTTTTGGACAAAATGTGAGAGATTTGCTGTTTTGCCATCATACATCCAAAGTACATGATGCCCTAAGGCTACTAGCCAAGTTTGAACACATTTGGAGCTCAGAATCTCAAAATCTCTTTACGTCTACTGTTTCAAAAACCTAAAGCTTAAATCTGGCACCATTTTGACCCTATGCATCCAGATGAGTCCATGTTTCATTCAAAGTATCTATTTGGTATATACTTCAAGTCTATAATGCCAAGTTTGCAAAAAATTGAAGAAGTTACTCAGCTGTAAATAATCGTGATTATTTACTTTTATTGCAAATTTTTGTATTGACTTTATGAATTTGATCTTTACATGTTTTTATGCATCTATGCATGTTCAAAAATTAATTTTGAAGTAAATTGGACCAAAATTGTCCGCATTTCAACCTGAAGGACATTACAGAGAAAGTCTGCCAAATTTACTAACTTTGACACTCTATTCACTCAACAGGAGCCATGAAAGCAGCAGAGAAGGCCAAGAAGAAGCTCAACCAAAAAGAAAAGCTGCAAGAGCTATTCAGTCAAGAATAACAAAGCGACCTATCTCTCAAAGGAATAGCTTGAAGAGCACAACGCCATAGTGTTCACCGGCAGATTCAAGAGCGAGGAAGTACATCAGGTAGAACTGCAACTTCTACCCAAAGAAGTATATGATGTCGCTGCAAAGCCCCATACCAAAGAAGCCAACAGGAGGCTTGGTCTCAGAGAATTTTATGAACAAGAGCCGTGTGGAGTGGACTTCCAAAAAACTTATGAGCTTTTGTCCACGGTCAAAGAAGATGGAACCGCTCAGATCTCTGACCCAAAAGGGAATAAAGTTGAAGTGGTGATGAAAGGGAAATGGTCATGTGTGTGCTAGTCTCCACTTAATTGTGCTATCTTATAGCCTCCCCCTAGCGTACACACTATCCGGCCATGCTGGTGGCCTTGCCCATAGAACCCATGTCCTTACATTGCCCCCCCTTGGAGAATTATTTTCATCCTCGAAAATGAACGTGGGAAATCATTTCTTAAGTGCAGAGACATTCTTCCATGTAGAACCTTCTTCATGTTTATCTAGCCTTTTTAACAACACCTATCGTCTGACATGATGTCTGTTGCGAAGCTCATGAGAATCCAAAATCTTTTCGGGCTCATGAGGAATGCTTGGCAGTGCGATAAGGTCAACCAACACAACTATGTCAATGACATTATCATTCTGTCCTAATTGTTTTCGTAAACAGCTAACATGAAAAACAGGATGAACTCGTGAGTGCTTTGGAAGAGCTAACTTATAGGACACTTGACCTATACGTTTGAGAATGGTAAACGGTCCACAATAGCGTGGTGAAAGTTTAGCAACTTTTCCCGTCTTCTGACTTTATAAATGCTCCGGAACTTTGAGGAAAACCTTGTCTCCTTCTTCGAAAGTAGTGATGGCCGGCTTTCGAAACCATGCCCGTGAGAACCACACCCTAAGGAGGGGAAGGTTTGTTACCAAAGGAAAAAAAAAACAAGCAAAGAAGGGTCTTTACCACTTACCATACCCCTTCCCCAAAGATGACCTCCGGTAGGGAGGCCCGCCAGATTGGCCATACCCCTCCAATATCACCACAAGACGATCTCTCTCTCACTGAACGACCCCACCCATATTCTCTCTGCTGCATCATCTGGCCAGTAAGCACCGTTGGTATCTCTGCCACACTTCAGCCCGGAGGGCCGCCATAGATAGTATCCTCCCTCTCTCTCCCAAATATTCTCTCTCTCTCTCTCTCTCTCTCTCTCTCTCCAACACTCCAACCCCGGCGGGCCGTACCCCCACCTCCTCTCGTCCTCACACACCCCCCCCCCCCCCCCTCCTTTTTGGCGGACCATTAGCCTAACACACCCCGCTCCCCCCCCCCTTATCTATACCTAGTTCTCTCTCTCTCTCTCTCTCTCTCTCTCTCTCTCCCCCCTAGAATTAGCTACGGCGGGCCTTAGGGCAAGTATCACCTCTCCAACCCCCTATCTCTCTATTCCCCTCCTCTCTTCCTCACCACATCCTCCCCCACTATGTCCTCTCTCTACCCTATCTCTTCCCAACCCCTCTCTCTCTCTCCCCCCTCTCCTCCCTTGGTGGGAACCACTTCCCCCCCCCCCCCCCCCCCCCCCCTTAACTCTCTCCCTCTCTCTTCCGCCCGTTGACTAAGCATAACCACCCCCTCTCCCCTCCTTGTTGTGCGCGTTGTCACTACCCCCACCCTCTCGAGCCTCGCGCTATACAGTGCCGCCCGCTGTGCACATCCTCATCCACACCCCCGAAGCCCTATCCCCTCTTCCCCTCCACTCACTCTCTCTCGCGCCCTGTGCATCGCCCGCTACTGCCCGGCTCCACACCATCCGCGAGCTCGCGCTGCACACCACACACATACACTCACACACCCACACGCTCACGCGCGTGCGCGCGCACACACACACACACACACACACACACACACACACACACACACACACACACACACACACACACACACATCCCTTTCACCATCCTCACCCCCCCCCCCCCAATCTCTGCGTTGTCTGCACCGCCAGAAACTGAAAAAAAAGAAAAAAAAGAAATATATATATATATATATATTACATACATTCCCCCCCCTTCCCACGCACGCTTGCACACACACATTCGCTTACATATATACACACACTCACGCTTGCACACACATGTACAAATACCTTCACGCACCCATACATACACACGACACGTGTATACGCACGCACCTTTAAAAAATATACAAAAGAAAAGAGGATTTTACACCATCTTCATCGACAAAAGAAGGAAGGAACCCAAATCACGCGCCGCCAACAATAAAAAAAAGAAATGCGCCGAAGGCATGTCCCGGCCGACCTCGAAAAGAAGTACGCTCTACACCGACGCATCGGCAACACACCATTTGCCGGCAACACGCAACCACGACGCCAATTCGAGTAATTGATAGGTTGTTTTCATCATTTCTTCAGTTTTCACCCAAGCCATTGTAAAATTCCTATTTTTGTAAATTTCCTCTCTCTAGGTGATGGTCACAAAGGCCCACCTAGAGATTCTCATCTTTTCATAACCTTTCAAACCAAAGCAAGGGTCAACCACACCGGGCCCACCACTTGCTTTGTCTCCCCCATTAAGCTTACCCTAATCACACCGGGACTACCATAATCCAAGCAGCCAATACCTATAAATTGGCCTGAGAGGTCACTATCGGGGGGGGGGGACAGTTTATGAGAAGTCAGCACTTGGTAGAGTGTAGTGGGAATAGTGGACACTATCACCATCACGGGGATGGGGCTTGTGTGTTGGGTTTGCCTTGGGAATTGCACCATGCGAAGGGAGCCACATCCATCTCTCGACTCCAATGGTTGATGCACACACGTTGTCGAGAAATTAGCGGTCTTGCCGGGAAAGCACCGGGCTTATGGCTGTGAGAGTTTGTGAGAGAACTCAACAAAAACTATATGAAGGAATTAAACCATAGATGCCATGAAGACTAGGGTTTGGAAAGAAGTGCAATCAAAGAAGACCCACTCTTTCTCTCTTGCACTCACACACACAAAAGAGAATGTCAAAACAACACAAAGATGAAAACATCAAGGCTATAGTCATATCGTATCATGGGTAGTATGAAAGGGTTAATAGATGAGTTAATGGCATTCAATCTTGGCTGACCAAAAAGGCTACGAATTGTTCTTTGGAATTGTAGCTTTGTGCTTACCGTAGTATATATATTTTGTCTAGTGATTGGGATTAATTGTGTGTACAAATCTTCTTGGTTCATAGCAAGATAGCTACGCTTACATCAAAAGAAAAATTATAGTCTATGAGAGGTAGTATGATGGGATCCGGTGATAGAATTATTTCATTGAGCCTTTCTGGGCCAAAGAGAAACACTATACGTTGTTGAAAGTGTATTTTACGGCTAATCCATACGTTAATTCTAATAGATTATACAGAGTGAAAGCGATAGAAATTATCATCATGTGGGTTATTCATCTAAGATAGTATGTGAGAAATGTAGATATGAGAGAAGTGA
This sequence comes from Adiantum capillus-veneris, assembly GCF_014529385.1. NCBI lineage: Eukaryota > Viridiplantae > Streptophyta > Polypodiopsida > Polypodiales > Pteridaceae > Adiantum > Adiantum capillus-veneris. Next base: position 49,407,595 of record NC_140936.1, on the reverse strand, counting down.
AGAGATGAGAAGTTTCCCTCCCAAGCCCTACTCTTGCCCGTAGGCAATAAGGATACTGCAGGGAGAGATGTACCTGTAGGAAAGAGAACCTAAAATTTATAGAGAGGATGAATTACTAAGAGTAAGAGAGATAGATTTGGTTAAGGAGATAATATTAGATATATATATATATATATATATATATATATATGTTGGATTAGAGACGAAAAAGAAAACAACAAGAAATCAATGTAGAACACATCTTACTTGACAAACCCTTTGGCACCATTATTGATGGAGAGAAAAAAAGAGGGGAGAACTCCACTTTGATTGATATGCCAAGTGCAAGACCTTCTTTGATTAGAGTTGATCTTCCAAGGATAGCGTACAAGAATGGCTAGTCTTCCTCTAGGAGAAAGTGTAGGCTTGGGCTTATGTTAATGGTTAAGTACAATTAGGTATTACTACTCACTCCCTCAAGAATTCCTCTCATCAATGGCTTGAATGCTTGAGTTACTTTTCAAGGAAGAAGAGGTCCCCTTTTATAGGTGAAGGGAACCCCCAAGGGTTTACACAAGAAGAGAGGAGCCAGTGTGAATAGGAATTGGAAAAGTTGTAAATGAGCTGTCCCTGCATGATGTGGGCAGACTGGGGTCCAGTGTTTTGATCATATCTCCTCAACCGTGGATCCAAATAAAAAAGTAAAAATATGGGCAGAAACTTCAGCTCATTAGCTACGATTTTTATTTTAAAATCATTTTCCAATTCGGATTGGAACTTTGTGTAAAAAATTCATCAAAATAGGGTCCATTTCTGGCAGTAAAAGTCTTCCCGTGGTCCCCTTAGCCTAAACTTTCATTTAATTCCAAAGGACACCTCATGCCATATGAAAGAATGACATTGCTCCTTGACAAAGTTTTGTAATCATGCTTGCAATAATGCATTAAAATAAATGTATCTTTGAAATCATGCCACCTAGTGTCCCACTAGGATTTGATTCCCTCCTAATAGCTATTTAAAAAGAAATATAAGTAAAGTATAAAAAATACATAGAATATATATATATTGGACTTTACCCTAGATATAGGATCTAGTTAGGGTGTGAGATGATAATGAGATAGTAGAAATAAAGAATCAATTCTTTTTGCCCAAGTTAAAGAGGCGGAGCTATTGACGCTTTTTCCATAGTATTTTCTGATGGTAAAGTAAAAAAGGTTACCCTTGAGATAAATAATAGGATGAGATAGAAAGCTTATTATTATACTTAAATATGAATATGTACATTATAGGAAAGATAATTATGTATCTAAAAAATTACAAGATAACTCTTGTAGGATGCGTTCCCACTATGTACGTGTCACAACACGACATCCACCCCCTCTAAACCTACACATCCTCCTGTATGTGCCAACCTCATGGTAACTTGTGAAAGCAACTGTATTCCCTGTCATCCCATGACCTCCTCCAGGATCATATGGGTAACTCAAAAACTTGTATTGTACTAAGCATTGAGATTCTCCGCATCTTTTAATTCCTTTCGGATCAGAAGGAATTGTTATATACATATGTCTCCAAAACATTTGTAACAAATCTCCATTATGGGCAAAATCTTCATGAAGTAGAGACATAAGTTCCTCATCCTCCTCTTAAAAAAAAACTTATACGCTTCCGGTAATATACTTGAAAGATTTTTGAAACTGCACTTTAATCTTCTCACCAACCTCTAATCCATATGTACCTCTTTCGCATAGAAGTCTGAATTTGCATCTTCATTCTCAAAAGAATCCTCTAGATAGCCTTTCTCAACATCGAGAGAAACCTCAAAAATATGCATGGTAAACCTCTCATCAATTCTCTCACCTTTTACCAAATACCTCTCCAGCTTTACATCATAAAATTTTGCGTACCTCTCAAATATGGTGTTTAATTCCCTCTCCAAATCATCCTGGTAGGTATGCTCCCGGTCGCTTGTAACCGACTGCTCAAAAACCTCCTTGGAGTTAGTCCCTGACACAATATCTTCACCCCTTCTTCCTTTTTGACCCATCGCCAAATTATCTTCAATTGAATCATGTCTCCACTTATATAGGCAGAACACTTCTTCATTACATGACTTTGGTGTCAGCATAGAGCTAGCATCCTCGTCTTGCTTCAAGGAATCACCATGTATACCCTTCCTATCCATAGAAGATAGATGCTCACAAACCTGCTTGCAATTTATACCCTGTGACACAAGACCTACATCCCTTTTATGCCTCAGATATTGTTTGCATACCTGCAGGCAACCCTGTATAGTAGGCACTTTATGGCAAGCATCTTTATTTTCATCTTTACACAGATAAGAAATATCACCCCAATCACAGACCATATCCCAAGAGGTTTCTTGCTCTTCTACTCTATCCTCTGATGTCACTTCAACCTATATAGCATAACCAAACACTTCTCTATCTTTGATTTGTGAATCTTGAAGATTCATAGCTTCATCCGCAGAACCCCAATCCTCATGCAGAGAATCTACATCTGTCATTCTTTCCTCTACCATGGAATTGTGAAAGCTTGCTGTATCTAGCTCTAAATAAGGCACAATTTCATGAGTCATCTGCATCACATCTGCTACCCCATATATACAAGACATACATATTACTCTGTCAATGCACTCCTCTTCTTCCACCTCGTCTAGCTGAGGTACTTCACAATCCGCAATGCTACTAGCAGAGCTATACTCACAAAGGAAGATATTTTCAGTCACCCCCTCTAAATTAGCACTTTCGCAGCTAGGCATATCCATTTGGGTAGTACCACATGCATCAAACTCGCATAGGAAAGCATTGATAATGACTTCTTCATCCTGGTATATGTCTTCAGCATAGGCATCCGGCTCTTCTAAACTTGGTAAAAGTTCCTGGATGTGCTCAAAAGTAGATTGTAGCACATCACTAATATAGCCGTCTTCCACCTGTTTTCCCTTCACATCCTCTGTCAAAACCATAGCATCCTCATCCTTGTATATACACTCATGTGCATCTTCAAACGAATCAAAAGGAGCGTCCAAATCATCTATCATAGCCGACGAGTTTGCATCATCCTCTAAGTCGCTTTGAGCCATTTCAAGCACTTGGATAGCATCATGAGAGTCATTATCTTGAGATACGAAGGTTACAAGACCCAAACGTGCATAAATAGCTTCCACTATGTCTGCTTCATCTGCATACGATAAATTTGCATCTTGCAAAAGATATGCATCTATTACTGCTTCTAAATTAGCTTGTATGGATGTGTTGACACTTGCATGGCTTACAGGAGACACCAACTCTAGCTGGTCACATCCACTTCCACTCCGCTCCATCTCTTGGTCTTGATGTTCCAAGCATACCTGTGTTATAGCTGTAGAAAACTCACCCCAGTTGCTTGCATATACTTTTGCATAGTCTTGAACTTGGTGCTTGAAATCATCACTCACAAGTTCAACAAATGCTGCAATCATCCGAGATTCTAGAAAAGCTTGAAGCCTCATCTCTGTCACATAGCACTCAAGATATCCTTCTGGATCATAGCCTTCGAATATATTAAGCTCATTATATACGGATTGCATAGAGCTTTCAATCACTTTTTGAATCCGGTCTTCTTCTTCAAGCCATTTGCATCTGCCTGCAAGCTCTTTCATTTCAGCATATAGCTGCTCCACTTTGCTAGCCATCTTTATGTACTCTCACCCCGGCTTGTTCGCGTCGGGCTCACCAAAAATATGTCGAGAAATTAGCGGTCTTGTCGGGAAAGCACCGGGCTTATGGCTGTGAGAGTTTGTGAGAGAACTCAACAAAAACTATATGAAGGAATTAAACCATAGATGCCATGAAGACTAGGGTTTAGAAAGAAGTGCAATCAAAGAAGACCCACTCTTTCTCTCTTGCACTCACACACACAAAGAAAGAACACAAAAGAGAATGTCAAAACAACACAAAGATGAAAACATCAAGGCTATGGTCATATCGTATCATGGGTAGTATGAAAGGGTTAATAGATGAGTTAATGGCATTCAATCTTGGTTGACCAAATAGGCTACGAATTGTTCTTTGAAATTGTAGCTTTGTGCTTACCGTAGTATATATATTTTGTCTAGTGATTGGGATTAATTGTGTGTACAAATCCTCTTGGTTCATAGCAAGATAACTACGCTTACATCAAAAGAAAAATTATAGTCTATGAGAGGTAGTATGATGGGATCCGGTGATAGAAGTATTTCATTGAGCCTTTCTGGGCCAAAGAGAAACACTATACGTTGTTGAAAGTGTATTTTACGGCTAATCCATACGTTAATTATAATAGATTTTATAGAGTGAAAGCGATAGAAATTATCATCATGTGGTTATTCATCTAGGATAGTATGTGAGAAATGTAGATATGAGAGAAATGAAGAGATGAGAAGTTTCCCTCCCAAGCCCTATTCTTGCCCGTAGGGAATAAGGATACTGCAGGGAGAGATGTACCTGTAGCAAAGAGAACCAAAAATTTGTAGAGAGGATGAATTACTAAGAGTGAGAGAGATAGATTTGATTAAGGAGATAATATTAGATATATATATATATGTTGGATTAGAGATGAAAAAGAAAACAACAAGAAATCAAGAAAACATCAATGTAGAACACATCTTACTTGACAAACCCTTTGGCACCATTATTGATGGAGAGAGAAGAAGAGGGGAGAACTCCACTTTGATTGATACGCCAAGTGCAAGACCTTCTTTGATTAGAGTTGATCTTCCAAGGATAGCGTACAAGAATGGCTAGTCTTCCTCTAGGAGAAAGTGTAGGCTTGGGCTTATGTTAATGGCTAAGTACAATGAAGCATTACTACTCACTCCCTCAAGAATTCCTCTCATCAATGGCTTGAATGCTTGATTTCCTTTTCAAGGAAGAAGAGGTCCCCTTTTATAGGTGAAGGGAACCCCCAAGGGTTTACACAAGAAGAGAGGAGCCAGTGTGAATAGGAATTGGAAAAGTTGGAAATGAGCTGTCCCTGCATGATGTGGGCAGACTAGGGTCCAGTATTTTGATCATATCTCCTCAACCGTGGATCCAAATAAAAAAGTAAAAATATGGGCAGAAACTTCAGCTCATTAGCTACGATTTTTATTTTAAAATCATTTTCCAATTCAGATTGGAACCTTGTGTAAAAAATTCATCAAAATAGGATCCATTTCTGGAAGCAAAAGTCTTCCCGTGGTCCCCTTAGCTTAGACTTTCATTTAATTCCAAGGGACACCTCATGCCATATGAAAGAATGACATTGCTCCTTGACAAAGTTTTGTAATCATGCTTGCAATAATGCATTAAAATAAGTGTATCTTTGAAATCATGCCACCTAGTGTCCCACTAGGATTTGATTCCCTCCTAGTAGCTATTTAAGAAGAAATATAAGAAAAGTACAAAAAATACATAGAATATATATATATATTGGAGTTTACCCTAGGTATAGGATCTAGCTAGGGTGTGAGAGGATAATGAGATAGTAGAAATAAAGAATCAATGCTTTTTGCCCAAGTGAAAGAGGCGGAGCTATTGACGCTTTTTCCATAGTATTTTCTGATGGTAAAGTAAAAAAGGTTACCCTTGAGATAAATAATAGGATGAGATAGAAAGCTTATTATTATACTTAAATATGCATATGTACATTATAGGAAAGATAATTATGTATCTAAAAAATTACAAGATAACTCTTGTAGGATGCGTTCCCACTATGTACGTGTCACAACACGACAACGTATACACGCTCTTGATAGAAAGCTTCACAATCATTGAGTCATCTTAGAGAGCGCACCAAGTAGGTTGCACCATATTTTCTCCCTACCTCTCTACCACCACAGCGTGCCATTTGTAAATACTATAGAAATAATTCTCCCTCACACCCCCGAGGGTTTTCATCATTTGCAAATCTCTCAATCTCTCTCTCTCTCTCTCTCTCTCTCTCTCTCTCTCTCTCGGTGTGTAAGTTTGTGGTGTTCATATCATCGTGGTTTGCATCCTAGCCGCTTGAAGCTAGGTGGTGACCCCTGTTCGCTTTATCGTGACAGGCTCCAGACGTGCCATTCGGGCCCCCCGACGTTTTAGAGGCCGTCGGGGTTCGTGCTTCGCTTTGTTGAACCTACACCAGACCATTACTGTACTTATGTGTTAGTCACTCAACACTTAGTCAATCGGACTTTGATAAGTCGGATTTTGATCAATCAACACTTAGTCGGATTTTGGTCAATCGGATGTAACTGCTATAACTGCTAGAAGTTCCTATTTAAAGGTCATGTTGGTTCACGCGAGAATGTAATTTTTGGGTTGAAATGGAAGTTATCTATGGACCAAGATGAATCAACTGTGTAGTTTCTTGTTCTATGCTTCATGCTTGTTTTGCAGTCTGCTCTGTCGGAAGTTGGTGAATAATGAAATGCTGATGAGTTGAATGTATTTACCTTTGTTTTACTCTGTCTTTAGTGTGTGTGACATGTTGTCAACACTTTAGTTCGGTTTGTGTTGAAGAACCCCAACACTTTGGCGATCCTGCTGTTGTGAATCTGTGGAGAATCATGTATGTCACAACAAGAGAGGAGAGTAGGCAAAGTTTATTATACAAGGGCACGGGCACGAGCAGGAAACCTTGATATTGATCCTTTTCATTATGATGATGCCTATGATGGAGAGGAGGAGTTCGGTGACAGTGAACAGGAGTTATTGAACCAAGGGGCTGAGGGTTCTGTGAGATCATATGGGAGGCACGTGAGGCAATTTGTTGGAGCACTTGCCTTGACAGGAAGACCTGCAGGGACAAGAAGAAGGCTTCAGTTTGACGCACTACAGGGGGCTACCAGGCAAAGACCTAGGAGACCACCCAGAAATCCTCCCATGGCCCATCCAAACCCTACAGTGAAAGCAGCCAAATTTAGAGGATAGTTGAAAGAAGATGCAGACTGCCATGCTGCCTAGTTTGAAACAAAATGGCAGGCTAGTGGTTATCAGGCCTTGCATAATGACCAAACAAAGATGGAGCAATTTGCAGCTACATTAGAAGGCAAAGCCATGATTTGGTTTAGCCAATATGGTATAGCTCATTTTGCTACCTATAATTCTTTGAAAACAGCTTTTTTACAGAGATTCAGAAAGGAGAAGACTCCTACAAACATTTTGAAGAAACTCAGGGTGATCAGACAAAGGGATATGGTGGTTGAAGATTTTGCTCAAAAGTTCAAAGTTTTGGTTGAGAGACTTCAGGGCAATGAGAGACCCACTAATGAGATGTTGGCATGATATTTTTTGACAGGTTTGAGGAAAGATTTAAAGAATGCTGTGGCAAGTGTGGATATAGGTACATGTTTTGCTGCACTAGTTGATGCAGCAGTCAGAGTCGAGAAAAGACTTGGAAGACCCAAAATGAAGAGCAGGTCCAAAGAGGATGAGGATTCTGATGATCAGTCAGACTCCATTGATGCCCATGAAACTGATGAAGATGCTGATTCAGATGATGACACTGAGTCAAGTGATGTTGAAGAAAATTCAAAGAAGAAGAAGAAAAGCACAAAGAAGAAGTCCAAAAAGGATAAAGCAACTCAAGAAGGGGAATTGGTGAGTAAATTAAAGAGCATTGAATATTCAGTGTTGGCACCCAAAGCTAAGTTGTATTGTGAAATATGTGACAAAGAAGGACATGCCATCTCTAGGTGTTGGTTTAACCCCAGGAACAGGGAGCGGCCAAATACAGGAAGAGGTAGAGTTGAAGCTGCTGCAAATCAGGTAGCTCCATTTAGAGAAAGACAACCATTTAATAGACCACCAAGACCTCCAAGACCTCCTTGGAGAGAGAAAAACAATAATCAGAGAAGAGGAGATAGAGTGATTCCTTGTGTCTATTGTGGATCACCAGACCATTGGGTTGGTCTTAATTGTGAATTATGGGTTAGACACAGGGGAGAAAGAGGGATGCCCATTGTGAGGCCTGGTCAGGCAGACCAGCAGGGAGTGCAGTAGCAACCACAACATAATCAACCATCTCAGGACAATTTTATTTTGGTGGACATTCAGGAGCAGCAGGAACCAGAGCCAGTCATAGTACATCAGGCTGAGCATAAGGAACATGAAGAAGGATGGTATTATGGTTGTTACCAATGTGGTCAGGTGGAATAAGCTGAAGCATTGGCCGTCACAAGAGCAAAAGCTAAGGGACCAATTAATTGGAGAGAGCAGAAAGATGTGAGGGATAAGGTTCATGAAAAAGTGCAGAGAGAGCAGGTTCAGTATGCAGAAGAGAAGAATGAAGAGTTGGAGGTATCCAAGAAGCAGCATAAGCTTGACAAGCCAGGTTTGATGCCAACAAAAGAAGACAAAGATTGGTTTGAGGTGCTAGTGAACTCTCCCTTGCAATTGTCATTAGATCAATTATTATGTATAGTTCCAGCCTTTAAAGAGAAATTGTTGAAGAAGCTTCAGGGTCAGCAAGACCAAGTGTTGGCAAACCAAAATCCTGAAGTAATGCTGCAGCAGATTGATCCAGCAGATGTGGATTTTGTAGTACCTGTGGTGGCAGTAATGTTTCAAGGCATTCTATTTCAAGAGGTGCTTTTGGATGGAGGATCAGGGGTGAATATACTTCCTGAGGAGGTTTATAGAAGATTGAAGTTAAGAGGAACATTAGCTCCAACACCATTTCAAGTGAAGATGGCAGACCAGAGGAGAGTCCAGCCTTTAGGCATTCTCAAGCAGCAAGCAATTGAAATTGCAGGTATGGTTTTCTTTGTGAACTTTGTGGTACTTAGAATGAAGGATTCAGATTCTTCCTACAAGATGCTGTTGGGAAGACCCTAGTTTAGACAAGCTAGAGTTAAGCAGGATTGGGGAGAAAATGTTGTCATGATGAAAAAGGGGAAGCAGTCAGTAACCATATCAATGCAGGGAAGAAAAAAAATCCCTCCAAAGACTAAACCATTATGTGCTCAGACCATAAACTTGGCAGATGCAGTGGAAGATGATGAAGAGGAGGAATTTTTGAGAGCTAATCCCACTATTGTGCCTCTCTTTGAGGTTGATGTAGAAGGGATAATACATAAGGTTGAAGATCAAAGTGAGGAAGAACTAGAAATAGTTTCACGCCAGGAGATTGCTGGATCAGAAGTGTTGCAGATGATGGATCAAAATTCCGAGGTGCCTCAGAAAGAGCAGATTGATCAAGAGGAGAAGGAAGCAAGGGTAATGGCAGAAAAAATCTATGATAAAAGGTTTGGTACCTCCAACAGAGTAAAAGAGGATGAAGTTAGAGAGTTTAATTTGGGAACTCAAGAAGATCCCAAGATGGTCAGAATTAGCATCCATGCTGAAGGGGAATTTTTGAAAGGTTTGATTCAGCTATTGCAGGAGTATAAAGATGTATTTGCTTGGGATTATTCACAAGTAAAGGGCATTGATCCTGAAGTACATCAACATCACATTAATCTCAGAGAGGATGCTAAACCAATCATACAACAGAGATATAGAATGAACCCCAATTTTGCAAAGCAAGTAAAGCAGGAAATAGATAAGTTATTGGCAGTTGGATTCATCAAACCAGTTAAGGGATTCAGGTTAAAGAAATTTCAAGGTAAACCACCTCAACTTGACTGGTTGACACCAAAAGTGGTAGAAGCTGCTTTGTGTGAGGCAGTTGAATTAACAGATTTTCAGAGTCAGCAAGCATTGCTATTAGGTGACTATGGTATTAGAAGTAATGTTGATAAGGTTTTCAATAGAGAACAAGTCATGAAGGAAGGTAGGAGGAGTGCTTGGCAAGGTTCTAATGAGTGGAGATTCATTTCACATAAACATAATTCAGTATGCAGTCATCTAGTGTGGTTCATCGGATGTTGGTTGATCGGAATCTGGTCCATCGGCATTTACTGGATCGGAATTTTTAAACCTGGAAGTAAATGGTTTAATGATCAACAATATTTGGGTTTGCAGGGAGATTATTCGCCACTAGAGGTAATTATTGGGGTGCGGGAGCTGTCAAAGAGGTCATTCAGCGGATACATGCAGCGTCATTTGCATGAAATGTTAGTCTCTTCGCCGTGCAAGTACTTAGCTGCTGATTACTTCTTGCAATCGCCTTCTTCATCTACTCCTTCATCAAGTCCTATGGCCCCTAAAGCAAAGCCTGTAGCAGCAGCCATGAGACCCGAGGCTGAAACTGAGTCGGCAGAGCCTGTCGCAACAAGGCTTAGGAGAAAGGGAATTAACTTGAGGGTGGATGTAAGCGATGAGGAAGAAGAAGAGTTCTCAGAGGAAGAACCGCCACCTTTGTCGGCAAATAAAATGCTGCAGAGTTTTATGGATCCATACACAGATCTCAAGATTGAGATGGAAGCTGATACAGAGAAGAATGAGAAGTGGCTCAGACATTTGGGTCTTTATGAGTATGAAATGTTGCCATGGAAAGAATGGAAAGGAAATTTTTATGCAAAGTCACAGGTAGAGTTGCTGAGGAAGACCAGAGGAGCAATATCTGATAAGATTGTGTTGTGCCCACATGTGATTGCTGCAGTTTTCAAGTACCATTCACAACAGTAGCTGTTCCACCTAAGTGTTCAGATGATTGTTTAAAGAAGGAGTTTGGGTCTAGAGAAGGAGCAAGGTTGTATTACATGCTAAAAAATGTGGAGTATGGCCGCAAGGAACAGTTAAAGTGGTATCTTGAGAGGGTGTGTTTTCTGGCTAAATTTGACTATATGTCAAAAGAGAATTATGCTCCATTGGCATTTGCTGAGCAAGGAGGTTTTTTCAGTTGGGCACATTGGGTCCATGAAAAAATTCATGCAGAAGTGTTTACTCCAGATAGGAGGAAGCATCAGTGCAGCAGTAGATTGGCTCCATTCCTAGCTGCATTATTCAAGTATGCTGGGATGGTGAAAGCAGGAGAAACGGTGGTGCTAAATATCTCTGTTACTGCTGCTAAGTCGGAAATTCAGAAGAACAAAAGTAAAGAGCAGGTTGATGAATTGGACAAGCTTTTTGATGGAGAACCAGCAAAGAGAAAACAGTTTCAAGATTTGATGGAGGCTGGTTACACAGAGGAGGAGGCTAGAAGCTGTGGATAGCCCAGATTTCTTCCAAGACTTTGGTGAGTTATCTGTTTTCTCACAAAAAGTCCCTGCAGATGTTCAAACACCAGTAAGGTTGGGCAAAACATTTACTTTGTCCAAGAAGAGAAAGGTGAATGTTGGTGAGCAGGGTGTTGCTAAAGCTTTAGATTTTGAATTTGCTACTCTAAGTACATCTTTTAAAACTGAAGGCAGATGTGAAGATGCTGGCAGTGCTATAAGGATGCTTAAGTTGGTGCAAGAATTTGTGCTGGGTCAGCAGGTACAAATGGAGGAGCAACTGAAACAGGTTGCAGATTCAGCAGTAGGTAAAGTGCAAGTAAAGCAGAAGGACATGGAGTTGGAAGCTATGACTTTGCAGTTGTCACAGATTCAGAATGTACATCAGAAGGAGTAAGAGGATATGGTGAACAAGCATCATGCAGAAGTTTCAAAAATCAAAATGTCTTTGGGACTGTTCAGAGATTGGACAATGAAGTTAGATGCCAGATTGAATGAGGAAATGGAGCATTTGTCAAAGACTAATGCCGAGTTGCAGGTTCAGGTTCAAATGTTACATCAGAGATTGATTCCTTTGCAGGAATTGGAGAAGCAAGTAAAAGGTGAGGATGTGGATGTCAATGCAGTGCTTATGTCAGAGGGAGAAATTTCTGTCTTGAAAGAACAGCTGTTGCAAGCAGTTCAGGAAGTGTGGAAGTCTATGAAGAAAACAATTGTTGTAGCAATAAAGCATCCATATGAGACAATGAAGCAGGGATTTGTAAGTGAGCATGAGGGTCAATTACTGCAGGAGTTAGAGGATGTTAAAAAGGACAGAGACATGTGGTTCAAATTAGCTTAGGATTTAAAGATGAAAGAATTGCAAGGGGATATGGCTGATGTTCAGTTGGAGGAACATATTGAGAAAGGGCAAGAATTGAAGGATGATGCAGAGATGAATCAACAGGTTGAACAGCAGGTTGAAGTGCTTGAAGCAGTGGAAACTGTATCTGTTGGCATAGTGGCATTTGAGTCAGTAATTGAAGAGCAGGGTATGGCTGAGCCAGATGTGGAGGCTCAGAATGAAGCTGAACCAGTGTAGAGAGTAATGTTGGTGGTGGAGAATATGCAGATCAAGGGATTGTGAATTCGATTCGGATTTCAAGGAAATCCACCACCGGGCTGTGCCAAGTGTTGAACCTACACTAGACCATTACTGTACTTATGTCTTAGTCAATCAACACTTATTCAGTCGAAGGACTTTGATAAGTCGGATTTTGATCAATCAACACTTAGTCGGATTTTGGTCAATCGGATGTAACTGCTATAACTGCTAGAAGTTCCTATTTAAAGGTCATGTTGGTTCACGCGAGAATGTAATTTTTGGGTTGAAATGGAAGTTATCTGTGAACCAAGATGAATCAACTGTGTAGTTTCTTGTTCTATGCTTCATGCTTGTTCTACAGTCTGCTGTGTCGGAAGTTGGTGAATAATGAAATGCTGATGAGTTGAATGTATTTGCCTTTGTTTTACTCTGTCTTTAGTGTGTGTGACATGTTGTCAAAAATTTAGTTCTGTTTGTGTTGAAGAACCCCAACACGCTTTGCTCTCGTCATTTGGTGCCCCCACGGAGGAAGGCTTTCTAAGACCCTTTGGTTTACAATGCTGAAAGTGACGCCCACTATCAATCATGGACAAATGGCTGAAGGAATTTTCTAGCTGGAGGATGGAAGAAGAGGAGACGAAGGAGGCACTAGCCTCCTTCATTGAAGTACTGCTTCCGGGCTGCAATGTCGTCAGTATTCAAGAGGTAAATTCTCCATCTCGTGTTGCTCGTTCTAACCATAAATTGAGAGCATCAGGTGGGATGTCGGTGAAGTGCCATCACTGTTGTCAACCAAGACACGCTGTCAATGAGTGCTAGCAACGAAGGCAACGAAAGGGCTGAAATCGTCTACATCGACATTCATTGCAAAGAAGTCATTCACATCAAAGAAGGGAAGAAAATGGTGAGGCCTCTTTTCCCTAAAGAAACTGCAGTCAATGTTATAACTCCAAAGTGGCCTAAAGGGGCTTCGCGAGCCAAGGGTAAGTGGAAGCTAAGCAAGTCTAGAAATACATGACCCCGAAGGTAGAAGCATCTGGCCAAGCAAGTGCTTCAAGCTCAGAAAGCCGGGTTGTACCCAGCTTGCCAAAGACGAAGTCATCCGAAGCTAAGTGGCGGAAGGTCGCCTACCGATTTGCACGACGCATGCGAGTGCTACCAATCCACTTCAAAAATCCTGAAGAGGAAGTGGTAAGAAGATTCCCATGTCCTAGGGAAGAGTGGTTTGGTTACTGCTCTCTCTGTTTTGGAAAGCGAGTGGAGGATCTTCCTCCTCTCCCTGTACAACTTATGCTGAAGAAGATCTCTACCACCGGTGAAACCCAGTGGGCCGGGGACGAGTTGCAACTGAATGGAGTAGAATTCATGCAACACCCCGACTACGGAAATTACCTGCAATTGCTGTTAGCCAAGAGGCTGGGATTGGTCACACGCATCGCCATCACTGTTTGCGGGTCGTCGCGACGGACGTCCATAGCATAGCTCTCAAGCATCAACATAAAATTATCGATACAAGGGAAGCGACTCGGATGAGGCATGGAAACTCACTAGGATGTCAACCCTAATGAAGTGAACTCGAAGAGATGCAACTACTAACTCTACAAGCAAATCAATCACACTAAAGCCAAGTAATCTGCCTATGTCCTTCTACACAGCTCTACAGTCATCACGCCCGTTCACCATGCAAATCACATCGGAATCACACAAAACTTGAAGGGAAGCTACAAGGGACTATCAGGAACAGATCCTATCACTGTCACAGCCTTCTGGGGAGGTACATGGATTGCGATCGTTCATCCTACAGTACACAAAAACAGTAAACAGATTATCCTAAAGGACCGTTTTTGGGTCCCTAAAGCCTCTCCTAGGGTCAAAACAACATAAAATACGCATATAAACACTCAAAACAACGATTTAAGGCCTAGACGGATGCATTTGAAACCTTCACCGAATCTTGAATGCTTACACTTGAATGAAAGAGCAGAGTAAGAGGAACACAATGCAAGAAACAAAACTATTTGGATTACGGTAGCCACAGAAGCGATGATTACAAGTTGGAGCAAAGAGGTAGCTCTCTGTGCGTAACGCAATAGTCACTTATCTTCAAAACATAATCCCCCTTTCCCACTAACCTTAGTGTATTATATACCTAGGTCTTTCTTAAGTGGCCGGCGGCCAACTTCTCATGGACCTTTACATACATCATTGGAAAAATTACATCTTTGACTTAGACTTGACATAGACGATTGACATTAGGCATTTACAAGGTTTGATGTATCAAACATTAGAAAAATAATGTGACCACATCAAAACTTTGGCCGGCTGGCCCAATGGGCGCCTTGGCTAGGTGGGCACTTGTATGTTGTTATCACCTCCAAACACTCCCCCCTTCCTAGCTCGTGTCGTCCCTTGATACGACCATTTGTAGTCTGGTCTTCTTGTTGATGAGACTCCCCCCTTTCTTGATTGAGTTATATCTAGCATGTTTTGCTTGTTCAAATGGGATACACATTTGCCTTTGATTGACGAACATGTGTTCTTTGTGATTTGGATGTTGTGGACGAGGCATTTGTGCATGTTGTTGCACATCCTGCTTTACCTTTCCATTTGTGCAGTTGGTCACTGATACCTGCTTCTTTGGATACTTTGCCTCCTGGTGCAGTTGACTTTTTATTGGAGCTCGTATCTCAAAATGTTTGAGACTTTGACGTGTGTGCACTAGCATCTCCAATTTGATTTTCTTTGCCACTTTGTCAATAGAGCTTTGCTGGTATCTTTGAAGATAAGAGCTGCTCTTGTCGAAGTGTATTTGAGAACAATGTGGCCCCACTTTATCTCTTTGAAGATCGTGTAACAAATTCTTTTTGGTTTCATTTGATGGAAGAAACATATACAATAGAATAGTGATGGGTGTTTCTAAATTAGGGTCTAGAACCTGAATGACCAAAGGGAAAAACCTAGTGGGAAAAAATGCCTTTGGTATACGTTCTTATTGGGTTTGAACACTTGGAAGTTGAGTACCTGTTCATGCAAGGTGAGTGCTTGGGAGAAATAAAGTAAGAGTGCATAATGCAAGTGCCAATTATGGGACACTCTATATGCACACAAGAGTTCTTTCAAGAAAATCATGCAGTGTGAAAAATGAGTTGTTGGGTGCTTCAAGGAACAAATGTAGCACATGTGATATCCAAGGACATCTCAATAGCTTCCACATTTCCAAGAAGGGTTTTTGATGTTGAAGCTTCTCCACTCATTACTTACTATGCATAGTGCGTGAGTGTCTTTTGGACTCTCTTCTTCACTTTACCAAACTTAAAATACATAGACTTGGACTCTTATGCTCACCTATACCAGCATGAGCGACACAACATAAATATGCTCAACTCCTCCACCTTGAGAAGTACCTAGAATAGCTAAGACTCTTAGACCATAGAGAATATTACTTGAAGCTTTGGGACTAATGCCTTGCTCATTTAGTGGCTCAGCTGCCCGACTCTTGACTTTTATGCCATGTATCTTTAATGGCAACTTGGACTTACCTGTTCAAGGCCGGAAACCCAATTCCATAAGTTCTTGAAATTTAGGCCTCTTCCATTGCTTTGGTCTTCGGATGCCACCATCTTTTCAAGTAAGTTGGCATACTTTGACTCCTCTAGCTTCTTTTTTTGCATGGGATGTTCCGTAAGGAGGCCGCACTATTGTACCTTTACTTTTTCTTCTTTGTGAGGAGCCTGAGATTTCAACAGTGGTTTTGGGACCCACTTTGTTCTTGCTCCATGAGTTGCTCCCTTGACTTGATGGACACTAGGCTTTTGTATCCATACTTGGCTATTACCATTGTAAAAGCCTTGCTTTTGTAGTAGAAGACGAGGGATCCATTTTGAGGTTGTTTCTCCCTTGGTTGTGCTTAGTTTCCATTGGCTCTTTTTTGTTGTTGATTGTCTTTGTGTGGGGTCCTTTGCTACTTGGTTGGTCTTAGTGACACTAGGTTGAGCAACTACTTTGGGTAACCATATTTGGGTGTTACCTTTATAGAATCCTTGTGCTTCAAGTAGCTTAACTGGAATCATCCGCTGCTGCATCTATTTGTGTTGGGTAGCTTCGTTGAAGTTTGACTTTGGTACCCATACTTGTTGTGTTGCTTTCTTGGAAGGTCTTTTTTTCTGTCCTTTTTTGTTGTTCTTTCTCCTGCTTGAGTTGTTTTTATTCCGTTGATAGCTTGGCTCTCTCATTGTAGAGCTTCTTTCTTGAGGTGAGTACATCCATGCTGTTACTTTAGGCTTTTTGGCCCAAACATTAATGTTTCCTTGGAAGTAGCCTTGAGCAGTGATTGACTCATTTGATGCTATCCACCCTGTCACCTTTTGTTGTTGTGGTTGAACCTGTGTTTCATGTATCCAAACTGGGTCTTTGACTTGGATGTGCACTTTGGATACCAACACTTGGTTGACATTCTTCGGCTTCTTCTGGATGCTTTTTTGTGATGGAAACTTTGGTTGATAGACTTTTTGCTTTGGTTTCCATTGCATTGTTGATGGTGTGGCTCTTGATGTAGAGGCTTCGTGGGAATTTGATGGAAGCTCGTTGAAGGTAAAGTCGTCTGGCGAGGTTGATATACTTCAATGTTTACCTTTGCTTTACCTTTTTCCTGTTGGAATTACGGTTGCAGAGAAACGCACACAGTTTGGAGAAGATGAAGGAAGCTCAAGGCACACAATAGAGAGTGTGTTACTTAGTGTGCAATGGAAAGATAGATAGCCCTAGAGTGATGGGAGTATATACAATGCACGGGGGAAAAAACCTCCTAAAGAGGGAAAAAATGCCCCGGCGGTCCTAGTGTGTTCACACACATCACTACCACATGTATATGGTAACAAATCCCCCCTGGAGTGATGCAGTGAACGAGAGCTGGCACATGAGTAAAGGGAAGTGCCATGCCCTGAGGACAGGATCAGTCCACAAAGGGGAGTAAGCCCAAAGCTTTGCGGAAAGCTTCAAGATTCTCACGAGACAATGCCTTTGTGAAAAGATCTGCAAGGTTGTCCTGTGTTGGCACATAAGCCAAGCTGATCTCTCGTGCTGAGAGCCTCTCCCTGACATAGTGGTAATGCACCTCAATGTGCTTTGTGCGAGCATGAAAAACTGGGTTCCTCGCAACTACCAATGCGCTCTGACTGTCAGTGTAGATAGTGTTGGCAGTGTCCTGTCCAACACCCAAATCAGCCATAAGGCGTCTGAGCCATACACACTCAACCGTAGCTGTGAAGACTACCTTGTACTCAGCCTCACAACTCGAAGTGGCCACAGTAGGTTGCTTCTTGCTCAACCATGATATACATGAACTGCCAAGCATGAAACAAAAACCACTTGTGGACACTCGCGTGTCAAAACAACCAGCCTAATCTGAGTCCGAAAAAGCATATAAGTCTGGTGGCAATGATCCCCCCCTGGGATAAAACAAGCCAAGATGTAAAGTGCCACTAAGGTAGCGGAAAATCCTCTTGACAGCCTGCCAATGCTTAGACCCTGGGCTATGCATAAATCTGCTGACCTATGAGACTGCAAACTGAATATCCGGCCTCGTGTTGCATACATAAATGAGGCAGCCAACAGCAGTTTGGTAAAGAGTGACATCAGCAGGATCACCAGAATCATGTAGACTCAACTTCAAACCTGTTTCCATGGGAGTGGCAATAGGTTTGCAATCCTCAAGTCCAAACTTACATAGCAATGTCTCTATGTAACTTTTCTGACACAAGGCAATACCACCATCACAGTGCTTAAACTGTATACTCAAATAATGATGCAACAGCCCCAAATCTTTCATCTTGAAAGTAGCATTCAAATCAGCCTTAAATTCAGCAATATGTCTCTCATTTGGTCCAGTGATCAGAAAATCATTAACATAAAGAACCACAATGAGAAGTACATCACCCTCACGCTTTACATACAATGTGCTTTCTGTTGGACTGTTACGAAAGCCTTGTTTGACCAAATGAGTGTCAGCTTTCTCATACCAAGCACGAGGAGATTGCTTTAACCCATACAAAGCCTTGTTACATTTGCACACTTTGTCCTCTTGTCCTTTTATGACAAAACCGCGAGGCTGCGTTACATGAACTTCCTCAAATATGTCACCATTCAAGAAAGCAGTAACAATGTCTGATTGATGTACATCCCAACCAAAATGAGCTGCCAATGCACATAGAAAACGCACAGTAGTCATACGACAAGTGGGAGCAAAAGTCTCTTCATAATCTATGCCTTTTTGCTGTGCATAACCCTTTGCAACAAGTCGAGCCTTATGGCGATCGATCTCACCATCCGGCTTGCGTTTCAACTTGTAAACCGACTTCGCACCAATGGCCTTTTTTCCAGGAGGCAAATCACATAAAGTCCATGTGTCATTCTCTATAAGTGCATCATATTCTGATTGCATGGCAGCCATCCAATTTTCTGAATTTTGTGCTTCATCAAAAGTCAGAGGCTCCTCAACATCATGTAAGCTAGACATAGCCAAAGCATAACAATCTGATGCATAAGATGCATGGCGAGAGCCTGAACGAGTACCACTAGACAAAGGTGCATCCAATTTACTGTCACGCAAAGTGTGCACCAGCCATTTTGGCATCCCTCTAGCCTACTCATTTTCAGCCCTTTCCTCATCAAGTACATCATGTACATCTGCATCAGTAATAGGCTGATCTAAAACATTTTCAGAAACCCCCATAGGCTATACATTTTCCTCATTGGAACTTACATTCGTATTTCCACCACTAAAAGGAGGCAACAAAGTGTCATAAATGTCCTGTGAGCTTACATGACTGTCTCTAGTACATGATAGCAAGGGCTGAACATAATCTTCCACAAACACTACATCCCGTGAAACCAGAATACGTTTTGTTTGCGGATGATACAACCTGTAACCTTTGCTTTCAGCACTATAACCAACAAAAATACATTTGACAGCCTTATCATCCAATTTTCTGCGCTGCACTTGTGGCACCAAAGCATATGCCAAACAACCAAAAACACGCATGTGCTCAATAGAAGGTTTTCTATCATGCCATGCTTCATATGGAGTAATAGACTGCAAATCTTTCGTAGGACACCTGTTAAGTACATAAGTGGCACACATGATGGCCTCAAGCAAAAAAGAATGCGGTAAAGCTTGACTTTTGACCATACATCGTGCCATTTCCGTCAGTGACCTATTTTTCCTCTCAGCAACACCATTTTGCTGAGGTGTATAAGGCATTGTACATTGGTGTTTTATCCCACGACTAGCCAGAAATGTATTAAATTCATGAGACATATACTCCCCCCCTCGATCGGAACGGAGGGTGCCCATAGTACATTTCGAGACATTTTCAGCCATAGCCAGAAATTGTTTGAAGCACATAAAAACTTCAGACTTCTCTTTAAGCGGAAATACCCATGCATGCCTGGAGTAATCATCAATGAAAGTCACGAAGTACAGGTAATTGCCCAAGGACGGAGTTTGCATGGGCCCACAAACATCACTATGCACAAGCTGCAACCTGCATGTGGCCCGAATTGAACCATCCTTTGGAAACTTAGAACGCTGCATCTTACCCAAAATATAGCCTTCACAAACATGTTTGATAGGTGCTTCAAGAGGCGGCAAAGAAGCAATCATATCAGATTTCTGCAAACGCAGTAAACTGGCAAAATTCAGATGACCAAAACGTGCATGCCAAAGTTTTGCATATGAAATAGCCCTTGAATTTGCAACAGCATTTGCAAAATTTTTTCCACACTTGTCATACAAAGTGAGCTTATACAGCCCACTGCACAAAAGGCCAGATGCAACAATTTCATCACCAAAACTGAGATCATGAACTGTACATCTGTCATCCAGAAATTTGACTACAAGTCCAAGTCTAGCAAGTGCGAATACAGACAAGAGATTCTTCTTGATCCTAGGTACATAAAGTGCATCAACAAGTGTGAAAGAACTGCCATTAGCAGCAGTAAGCACAATCTTTCCAACTCCTTGAACTCGATAAGAGGCATTGTTGGCACAAGTGATTGAATTCCCATGAGGGACAGACTCGAGAGAGGTAAACAATTCATGATGTGAGGTAATGTGCTTTGTAGCACCACTGTCGAAATACCACACATGTGAATCTGCAGCAACTGACAAGCATGCATCATGGACAAGAGGATTGTAAGTGCACTCTGTGCTAAAAGCCCATTCTGCATCAACATCAGCAACACAATCTCCTTTCACAAAAGACTCAACAATGGCTGCATTTGTAGTGGAACCAGCATTTCAAGTGGAACCACCCTCTTTCTTCTTAGCCTCTTTGGCCTTCAACTTAGGACACGACTTGATCAAGTGATCATTGGCTTTACAATAATGGCAACGCATCTTCTTTTTGCCCTTATCACCAGAATTTCTAGACGAATTGCTGCCAGTAGAAGCATTAGGAACATAATTTTTGCTACTCGCAGCAAAACCATAAGAAGTGGCTGCATTACTGTTACCACCCTTTCTTTGAGAAGCAATAAAAGCCTGTTCAACTGCATGCGGCCTAGTCTTGTTTTTTCTAGAAAGCGACTCTTGCAACAACAATGTGCATAATGCATCAAACTTGACAACTTCAGGATTTCCTTGGGTCATCAGTCTCCAAGTACTAGCAAAAGTCTGGTAAGAATCTGGTAAGGCATCAAGAACAGTCTGCACAAGGGAACTGTCTGAAATGACTTCACCTGCAGAAATAAGTTGCTCATTGATATCCTTGACACTAGCAAGAAAAGTGTCCATATCATCTTCCTCATGCATAACCTTTGATTCCAGCTCTTTACGCAACAAATCAATTTTAGCCTCATTACGACTTGCATAAAGACCTGCTAGAATATCCCAAGCCTGTTTTGCAGATTTTGCTGAACGGATGTGAGGAACAATGGTGCGCTTCACATACAACGCAATCAATGCATGAGCCTGCGCATCCTTAACATCCCAACGAGCTTGTTCTGCCGTAGGCAAAACAACTCTAACAGCTGCAATCCTTGCAGCAAGACCTGCAACATCCTTAACATCGCTTACATCCTCAGAACCAGGACGTACATCAATGCCCTGCACAATGTTCCAGACACTCTTTGACACAATAACATGTTGCATCATATAAGCCCACATAGGGTAGTTGTCCCCATCCAACCTGTCCTCAGCAGCAAACATCTTGAACACATCTGTGTTGTTGTTGTCCGCCATGGTAAATGCTGCACCTAATGTGAAAACTACCTGAAAATAGGAGAAACAGAGCGGGAACAACCTGTGCTATATAGCAAAAACCATAGAAGACTATAAGGCACCTGTTATGCAGAAAATACCACTGACAGAAATTCTGCACAAAATGACAAAATAGCCTGTGCAGTACTGCCTGTAGTGGAAACAGGGGCCGAAATGAGCCCAAATCAAAATTCTGAGCAGACCAAACCCAAATTTTTTGTCGACCTACGATCGCTCACCAAATCTCACTGAAATCGGAGAAAGTGAGCAGATGTGTGCTGGAGCAGCTGGCGACTAAGCCCGGGAGGACGTGACCTGCTCTGATACCAATTGTTGGAATTAGGGTTGCAGAGAAACGCACACAGCTTGGAGAAGACGAAGGAAGCTCAAGTCACACAATAGAGAGTGTGTTACTTAGTGTGCAATGGAAAGATAGATAGCCCTAGAGTGATGGGCGTATATACAATGCACGGGGGAAAAAACCTCCTAAAGAGGGAAAAAATGCCCCGGCGGTCCTAGTGTGTTCACACACATCACTACCACATGTATATGGTAACATTTCCGTGATGGTTGGTGATTTCTTCTCTGCATGGATTTGAGAAGCTTCATGGAGTCTTACCGTTGTTGTTGTTGAAGCTTTTGATTGTTGTCGAAAGAAGATGTTCCTCTAGCTTTCTGTCAGGACCAGAGACTCTCTTTGATATGATGGGAGTTGATTATGTGGAAAGTATCTTTATACTCCTTGGTACTCAATTTGAGTACAGCTTTTGCCACTCCAAAGCTAGGAATCGGCATTTTTGAACTTGTGTAAACTGTTTCTTCTAGCTCATTAATTGATGGCTTTCCCATCATGATCCATGTTCCATAAGTCATTAGATTCTTTGTTGCTTCTGGATCTATTGCAGCCGAACATGTAGCCTTGAGCCCTGTTTGTCCTCATAAATTGAATTTGATAATCGTAGGAGATAGTCCACCTTCTTCCTTGTCCCTGTTCTTCTTTTGATCTTGCATTTGTTGAAGATTTGCCGTTGAACTTGGAAGCTTTTCTCCTTCATCTACTTTCATTTGCACTTTTTCTGGAGTCGGCTTCTTTGAAACAGCTTTTGTTGTTTCTTCATGTATTTCAATAATAACATATTCTTGTGGTTTCTCTGCTTCATTCGTTTTCAATTTTGCCTCATGCTCCAGGATGTAGCTATCTGTCTCACTTTTTATGCTTTCACACTCACAAACTTCATTAGCTTCCTTCAACACTTTCAACATAAAACATGAAACTAGGTCGTAGCCTTCTTTCATTACAAAACTTGGTTGGAGTTAGCTCATTTACACACACATCCAAGGTTGCCAATATTTGAGTCCATCCAAATGGCTCAAATAATTGCTTTGGAAAGGGTTCCGGTATGTAAGCTTCATCGTCCATTGATCTTTTGTAGGATGAAATCCTCCTTCACTGAGCTTCCACACTTCGAAGCACCACACATCCAAAGTTCTTGTTTGGTTTGTAGCCACATAGGTATCTCTTTCCCATTGACTATAGAAGAGTCAATTTCTTCTAACGGAGTTCTATTCACATCTCTATAGCTATGGTCTTTTTTTCCTTATTTTTGTGGTGATCTTTTTATGTCTCAAGTAGATATAGTCATAGCCCCAATCTTGAACCATCTTAAGTTGACGCATGAAAGGTCTTCCTACTATTGCAAATGTATGTTCATATTCAATTCCACAAGAAGTTACAATAATTTGCTCTAGGATACCCATAGTTTTTTCCGTGTATCCATCTGCAAGTTGCAGCTTCATTCTAGTTTTCCTAAGCACTGGTCTACCCCATTTTTCCCAAACGTCTTTTGTGGCTATGGCTACTCCAGCCCCACTATGAAGTATAGCCAATGTTTTAACTCCTTTGTATTCCACAGGTAAGGTGTTGTTTCCTTCTTCTCCTTCGCAATATTCCCCCACCTTGTTTATTGGCACAGGTTTAGCGTTTGCACTTTCTTGTTGAGTTTTGTTTGATTGTTCATTTGAGGGTAGATCTTGAAGAGGCATCTTTAATCCCATCTTCCCCAAATTGTTGCCTACTTCATCCCATACATTTGGTCTAATCTTAAGCAGTTCAGATAGAGTAATGGTGCATTGTATTGGAGCTGACATCAACTCTTGCATACTCTTTGTATCCATCATCTTGGATATGGATTTCCTCTGAGATGGCACCACTCTAGTCTCTGAGTCTGCCTCATGTTCTCCTATGTATGAGGGTAAGGTCTTCAAGGACTCTGGTTTGCTTTCAATTGAAACTTCCGTCCCTGCATCTCCATTTAGAGATTGAATGTCTCCTTGAAGACTTCATGCGCTATATTGACCTCAGTTATGGGTGTAGATTGGAAAGTCGCACTTCCATCTTTTGCACTTCTAATTGCTTCCCACAATTCATTTGGCCATGGCTTTGGCCATGGATCATCTATCTCTGGGATATGTGCCATAAATTGTGATCTTGACCTTGCATCATTAGTGGTGTTGGCCACTACTTGATCATCTAGTTGAATTTCTAGGTTGTTGGTTTCTTGTGTTGCAGTCTTTGCTTGCACATCCTTTTATGATTCTAGCTCAATGTTTCTTTGAGTTAATGTTTGAACAACCTTTGCCTTAGGCATTTCAAATCCAACACTTTTTGGTTTTGTTTCTGGAGGTGGAATTGGTGCTTCAGGCTCCATCATTGCCTGTGCAGTTTTTACCAATTCCTTACACATTTTCAACCTCTCAGTCTCTACCTCAGCATGAGGATATTTTATCTCTCGTTGCTCTAGGGTTTGGTTGGGTTTCAATCTAGCCTCATATGCTTCCAATGCAGCATCTAATGGCTCTAGGACTTTGTCTACCAACACAAATCCTCCGGAAGACGCCTTCCTTGGCTTCTTATCGCTCACCACCGTTTTGTTTTCCCGTTCTTGTTTTAACTGCTCCTTTGTCTCTTGTAATTCTGTTTGTAGTGCAGTTTGATTTGTAATTGTTTTTTCTTTAATTTTGTCTCTTTTGGCTTTCCAGGATTTTCTCCAAGTCCTCACTGACACACTATTTGTTTCCCCTTGTTTGGGTTGTTGATCTTTCTCCTCATTAGCTTGGTCCTCATCATTTTCTTTTGCTTGTGCTCTAGTCAATACCTTCATAGGAATTTTGGGTTCTGCCTCTGATCCACTTGGAGAAGGTAACACTCCCACAACATTCATTGTTGTTTTCCCCTATTTGTTTCGGTGTTTTGGACAATTTGGAACAACCTGTGTAATGGCACACTCCAAGAAATATCCAATTATCTCTACACGAGAACAATTCTTGGCCCAATGATTACCTCCACACTTGTAGCATGGTCCATCTTGTTGAGTCACTGGTGACACAATTGATGGTTGTTCTTGCTTAGCCAGAATGTTCTCTGGTCTACGCTCTTGATTGGCTATGAACATCAGAGTGTTCTCATTCAATGAATAGAGTTTTCTCATAGGTTCTTGCCCTAGCCTAGGTTGTGATACCTTAGCTCTTTGTAAAGCCCTTGATACAAACCTATTTTGAAATAATGGATGATTTGGTAATGGTATTTGTTTTTCTATTTGATGTCCAAATAGTATCCCCCTCGTGTAGGTTTGATTATAGTAGCACTCACTCATCTCATGATTGGTCCATTTTTTCTCAATGGCACACCATTTTATTCGTTAAGCTACTTTCACTGCTAACTCATCTAGGTTGGTCATTAATTGAGACATAACCAATTGCCTTGTGTTGGTTTCACTAGATGCTAAAGGAGCATTATCCATAGTGATCTTTGTATCACCAATTTCCTCGCCATAGGCTTTACAATTGTCAACTAGGTATAACGCTTATCTCGTGACTTGTTCAAAGGAAGTACATCCTTTTAAGTGAAAATATTTCTTGAGAGTTTCATTTTTCAAACCCTCTATGAAGAGAATTGATAATCTTTCATCCTGTGGTAACTCGCGTTCCAGACATCTCTCTATATATTGTTTGAAGCGTAGCGATGCTTCCTTCACTCTCTCATCTTCTTTTTGCTTGAATGCATAGATTTGAGACACTGTGTTATGCTTGATTCCCCTTTTAGAGAACTCCACAACAAATTATTGCAACAGTTGTTCAACGTTTGAGAAGGCGTTTTTGTCCAACGGTTGGAACTAATTCAATGCTATCCCTTCCAAGGTTAAGCCAAATCCCTCATACTGTGTATGAAAATAAAATACTTGTTCAGCTCTTAACACTTGTTTGAACAAGGATGCATGTATGTATGGATCCCTTAACCCATCATACTTCTTCTTGACACATTTGGCCAATTGATATGGTCTCATTGGTTCTGGTTCAACCATGTATCTTAGCATGTTGGGGTCTCTCACAAAGACATCCCTCGTTCCTTCTTCTCGTCTTGGAGCAAATCCTAGTGGAATCCCCTTTGAGACATGTTTTGGAAATGTTGATGGATTTGTAAGTCTAATTGGTGGTCTCTTGGTTCCACTCAATGAGGTAGGAGCTACACTCTCGTGAATAGCTATTTTGGATGTTTGAGGTCCATTTGATCCCATAGTTTCAATGTTAGCTTCTTGCAAATCAGATTCAAAAAACCCTGGTAAGCAAAGATTGGAGTACCCATGTATGTATATATTTCTAGCTCAATTGGGCTGATAAATTTGTACTCTCGTCCATACTTATCTACCAGTAGAACTTGCACTCCCTGGTCATCTGTGTATGTGAAGGCATAGAGGTTCTTGTAGTCTGTCAACTCTTCAATGATGGAATTTAAACATCTATAGAAGTTGTTTTGATCCCCAATAGGTAACCTATAAAGGCCATCATAAGTGTAATCCGTTAGAACTCTCATGGCTTCATTGGTTTTGATGAACCTCACGTTGGGTTTGTTGATTAGAGGATGCTTCTCCTCTAAGTCTTCAGCAATTTCCACTTTTGTTCTTCCAAAATCCCGCATTTTAGTTGATTGGTTTGGCTTCCCGTGAGCTACATGATCACTTGACAAATATCCATGAGCCATGCCTTGAGTTTTGGCTTGATATGATTGATAAGCCTCATGGTCTTGTCTCAACCCTCTTGTTATAGGTGTTGCAGTATTTCTGGCTATTTGTGTAGGTGGCATAGCTCTGAGTTGAGTGAGAAACCCTAATGATGGATGAGTTGTCATGTTTAAGCCTCCCTCAATACTCTCAAGATGATCCTTGATAAGAACACCTTGGCTTAGTGCACACAATCCCTTTTTGCCCCTGGTCAAGTCTCTAAAAAGTCAGGAATTTGTGACTTTTTTGGTCTCTGGAAATTGGTCTTGGGTACCTTAAAAGTTTGGATTTAGGAAACCTAGTAAAATTCATCTCTAAAACCAAACTTTAGCTCTAAAACCTAGTGTGTGCTATTGCCCGCAAGCTTTCTTCCTAGCTATACCTGACTCAATTTGGAGCTGTCTATCAAAAGTTAGAGCAATTTTAGTGAACTGCACTTGAAACATCACTCAAAACAGTCTCAGGACCAGAACACAGGAACTTTGGCTTGTATCTTGGCTTCCAGAGGGTATTTTTTACTCAAACTTGAGATTTGGGATGTACTCAAGTAGATCTATAAACTTATGAAGTCAAATACTCTCACTATGTAGAGGTACACCGATCGCGATCATTGACCCCATGTCACAGATTTGGAAGATTTTTACACAGTAGCTAGTCCTTGATGTCTTGATACCAAGTGTCTTTGTATTTTTGAATTTGGAGATGTTTTGACCAATGAAGAATCAAACAAAACAGACAGGATAAAAAACGGATGATGGATCAGTACTCAATCAATACAAAGAAATTCAAAGAGAAAAAATGCTTAAAGCAACCTCACTCACAACTCCCTATATCTCTCAAGAGTAGATCTAGCCAGTCCACCAACCCTAGACTCCACTAAGTCCTAAACCTTTGTCTAGATGCTTCACTGAAATGTAAATGGAATGGAAATTATATTTTGGAACAATAAGAAAACTCTGAATACGCACTTGGTCACTCATCACCGAAGATTCATTCCCCGGCAACGGCGCCAATGTTTGCGGGTCGCCGCGATGGACGTCCATAGCATAGCTCTCAAGCATCAACATAAAATTATCGATACAGGGGAAGCGACTTAGATGAGGCATGGAAACTCACTAGGATGTCAACCCTAATAAAGTGAACTCGAAGGATTACCTTGATTACAACCATCGGTTCACTCTCAGATGAGCTACTAGGTATCACTTGGAATACATTTACTATTGTTTTCCCCTTGTTTAAAGGATTTTTAGGAAAATCTTCTGGGAAGTGTCCTCCCTTTTTGCAACATTGTATGCAATAAGATTCAACCGGCTTAAGGTTCTTGTCAGGCTCTAGGCATTCATTTTTCCAATAATCATCTGCGCCACAGTTATGACAGTTTCTCGTTCTTGGCTTAACCATGGGTCTTACCATAGGAGGCCTAACACCTTGATTAGCTACATAATACATTGGTGCAAGGTCTGGTGGAGCATAAGTCATAGGTTCTTTCATTGTTGGTGGATGTGAATTATACCAATCTCCTTCTACTATTACTGTAGATGGACGAGGCTCAGCATAGGGTGTAACAAGCACTAGTGCTTGTTTATCTATGACTCCTTCTGAATGCATGTAGTTTACATGCACTGCATTATATCCTGGATACAGAGGTTGTTGACCCAACACGGGTTGAGGTCTTTTCATACCCATCAGTGGTCTTTGAGCTGGTGCCATGTTAGGCTGGTATTTGTACATGGATTGTCCTTGTGGCCTCATGGGCACGTACTGAACATTCACATCATACTTTGGTCGAAAATAGCACTCATTGGTGTCATGGTTGGTCCATTCACCCTCGATTGCACACCATTTCTACGGTCTAATTGGTTGTACCTGTTGAGGTATCCCTTGTCCTGGTCCCCTCATAGGTGCCTTTTCCATGTTATTCATCATGTCATTCATCCTTTTGAGCATGTCTTCTATGGCTGAAAGTGGTGCTGCAGCAACTGTTCCCACTTGTGCTGGTTTAGTGCATGCTATTTTCTCACTTTGATTATCCTTAGGGACATCTTCTTTGTTGAATATATCACAATTGTCTCTTAAGTCAATAGCATCCGACACACACTCTTCTAGGGCTGTATGCTTCTTGCTATAGAGTATAGCATGAAGTTTTTTGTTTAGCAGTCCCTCTAGAAACAATGACACTAGTCGCTCTTCTGCAGGTATCTCTAGCCCTGGGTATCTGGCAACGTATTGTTTCATTTGAGTTGCACAATCCCTAACAGACTCACCTTGTTTCTGTTTAAAGCTGTAGATTTGAGCTACCGTATTGTGTTTGATCCCCGTTTTGAAACAAACAGCTACAAATTCTTGAGCTAATGACAACTTGATCGTATCCCTCGAATTCTAAAGTTGGTGGTCCTTCTTTTACAGCCATATTTGGAATTATAGTATTTACTTCTAAACCCCATTTTTCTATCACGTCAGGGTCTTTGACTTGTAAATATTGAGTTCCATTTTGATCCATGTACATTTTTCCTTGTTTGTTGCCCTGATCTCTTCTTCGAACGCAATACCATGGTCATCAATGCAATACCGTACTCTTCGTTAGGATCCACGTAAACGTAAGCTCCATGGCGATTAGTCTTATAAAAACAGAGTATATGCTTATAGCGCATTGCCGTTCCGGTTTTTGAGTGAGTCGAATAGGAAGAAATTTCAGATGTTGAATCTGAAAAAGTGTCTGAGACATCTTCAAGAATAGTGTGTTGGACGGATACGCCGCGACGGACGTCAGCACAGCGAGAAATCACCTAACATGTAATGTCAGCTAAGGACGAA
The DNA here is from genome assembly GCF_014529385.1 of Adiantum capillus-veneris. Classification (NCBI taxonomy): domain Eukaryota; kingdom Viridiplantae; phylum Streptophyta; class Polypodiopsida; order Polypodiales; family Pteridaceae; genus Adiantum; species Adiantum capillus-veneris. The sequence goes on along the minus strand of NC_140936.1, from coordinate 49,378,298 downwards.
GCTCGAACCGCAGGCGCGTGGAAGTAAGCATAAGGTGTCAACCTACACTCGACCGACTCCTAACCAATTCCTACAGAGGTCTCTACCAATTGTCTAAGTCACAGCCTGCAAGTGTGCAAGAGAGGAAACTTCCTACAACGCTTTCTAGAGCCGAACACCCATCAAACAATCTCGAAACACCATAGAACTTGAAGGAGACCCTACTAATACCAATAGGTCACTCTTCCTAAGGTCTATGAACCAAAATCCCGACCCAAAACACCCGTTGCAGAAACACGTAGGATGTCTGGCCAAAATTTGCAGGTCTTTGTTTCTGAAATCTAAAGTGACTAATGTGTAGTTCTACTCAATGTGAACACGTGGATATGCTGTAATGCAAAATCGAACAACGTATGCTCACCCAAACAACCGATGAAGCTCGTAGAACGAGCTCGCAAAGCCGGACCGTACGCGCGCAATGTTGGTATTGGCGCATAGCTCTAGTCGGGAGAAACACGCTGCACTTCTCACCACTCGAATCCGACCACCGGAGCACACGTAGCGTCAAGACGAAGCTCACACTCTCTCTCTAGTACACAGTACGCTCACTCACAGACTTCCCACTTGTTTTTAAAATGACAAAAGGTTTCCATTAAGGTCAAAAAGTGGTATATATACCTTACAACTTCTCAAACCCTAAAGTTCCAAAATCAACCATCTACTCAATCTAATTATCAAAACTGGGATACAATCTGGAAACTCCTGTAAGTCCCAATATTTACAAGGTGAAAAATCGGGTTTTCCTCACTGAATGAATAATTACAAAAATAATAGTCCTCCGAGTAGTTAGATGCCATGGGGTGTGTCCAGCTTCTAACATCCCCCCCCTCCTTGTTCATGTCGTCCTTGACATGGCCTTGATTTGCTGCTTCATCTGATCATTTCTCGCATCTTTAGCAGTGATTCGTACCTGGCATGTAGGTTCAGCATTGTTGGGCCAAAGATTCATGGTGAAGAACCCCATATAGAATGCTTCTTCAAAAGCCTGGAGGTGATAGGATGGTAGGAACATTATTCTTTGATACAGCGCATGTATCACCTCCTTGGAAGGCTGACTTGACAGATCATAAGCACATCTGTATGTATCCTAGAAGAAGAATATGTTGTCGGTCACCTGGCCTGGCTTGAAGGTCTCGAACACTGCTAAGATGGTTCTGCAAATCTTCCTCATCATAATGCATGTAAGGTCAGGTGAGCCAGTGAACAACTTTATGGCGCCCGTTAGGGTTTTCACCATGTATTGGACACTTATTCTCTCACCTGCCTTCACACCCGGAAGCTTTGGGTAATTCAGCCAAGTGGATTGGCTTCTTTGCAAAATTTGATGTGCCTTCCACGTCCTAACCCTTGGTAGGGGACAGAAGCTGAGATTGTCTATGATATCTTTAGGTGCCTCTACCAGGTGGATTAGGTATTGTGGGTACTTGGTAAGCCAAGCCTTCCTCCACTTTGGCTTAGAATCCACTATAAGCTTAACTCATTCTGGCTTTGAGGTGTCTGCATTGTAGAGAGGTTCCATTGGCTCTTCTCTGATCCGCTTGTTTATTGTTGCTGCCTCATATTTCAGCAATGGATATGGGAGAGAGGGTTGAAGCCACTCGCGCCTGAGATTGCTGGCGTCGATCTTCTGAATTGTCATAGATTTGAAGACCCTCTGCTCCCATTCCAAGGCTTCGTTCTTGCTTTCTCTTAGCTCTTCCTCTATTGCCTTTCGCAATTTTTCCTCCTCTTCTTGTGTTAGATCCTGTGGCTCTTGAGAGGATCCTGCTATGCTTTCCTCTTGCATGTGTGTGTCCACAGGATCTGCCACATTTTCGAGGTCGATGCCCACATTGGTGGCTGTCCCTGAGCTTTCTTCCTCTCCTCCTTGCTGGCCTTTCAACTCCTCAATTTTCCTGAGGAGTGTTTGCTTTTCCGCTTCAGCTTCTCCTCCCATATTCACGAGGAGGTCATTAAGTTCAGCGTTTACTCTTTCCGCCTCCTCGAGCTTTTTCTTGATGCTTTCCACTTCTTCTTGCAAGGCTTTTTGGCCCTCCTCCATTCTTGTTTGCATTATGATAGAACCTTCAGCCATCATTAACCTCTGCTTTTGCTCGAGAGTCAGCTCCTTTTGAAGTTCCTGCATTTGCTCTTCATATAGTTGACTCTCAGAAATGATTTGAGTCGAGCTTGTAGCTCTGACTCTAGCAGGTGATGCTCGCAGCCTCTGGATGGTTTGATCTTTGACTTTTAATTGGTCCTTGAGCTCAAGGACTTCATCCAGGCTTGCTTCTTGTTCTATCTCTGCTTTTTCCTTGGCATTTCTCATGGCCTCTACTTCTTTCGACTCTTCGTCCAGCTGTAGTGTCAGATTATCTCTTTCTCTTTCGGCATCTCGCAATGACTTGCTGAGCTGCAGACACTCTTCTTCAGCTGCTTGTATTCTTTTTGCTACTGCCTCGTTTGCTTCTTCCATTGCTTGGCAGTTTTGTAGAGACGTTGCCAAGCTGCCTGGCCTGCAGGTCATCTTCTCTCTCTTTTTGCCTTTGGCTTTGTGTTTGCAGAGAATCTACTTCCTTTTTTATCTGTTCTTCAGTGTCTTTGAGAGTTGTCATTTCTTTCTCTGAAGCCATGGATTGTGCCCTCAATCTGGCTAGCTTTGTCATCACTACGTCCCAATCATTGGAGGGCGGGTGAAGGTCTACCGTGTCGGTAGCAATTTCTTTTAGCTCCACTAGCCGGATGCCTTGCATCTGATCTTTATGCCCTGTCCTCGCCAAGTCGAATGCAACTGTGGCGGCTTCTTCCTTTGTATAGCCTACAGCTAGCAGGTCCAAAAATGCGTAGTAGGCCTCATCTAATCCTTTTTGCTCAGACTGAGGCTTTTGGCCTCTTCCTTTGGCTCAGGTTCCTGCCTTTGCTCTTGCTCCTCAGCTTGCCTTTCATCTTGTTTGTCCTCAGCCTCTTTATCTTCTGGTGGAGGGCTGCTGGGAGGTGGTGAGGGCGGTGGAGATGGCTGTGGGCTAGGTTTAGGGCTATCTGGTAAAGCTTCCGGTTTGCCCTTTAAGTCCCTGTCTGCTTTTGTTTTTCTTTCTCTTTCTTGGCTTTCTTGTTCATCTAGCAGTGTCTGCCTTATCTGCTCCACTTCCTCCTCGGTGAAAGGGACATGGGGAATGTGTTCCACTGCAACATCAAGAATCTCAAAATTCTTGATATAATCTTCAAAGCGGTCCCTTTGCACTCTTCTGGAAGCTCCGGACATAGACTCGAGAGATGGCTTCCAGAGTTCGTTTAAATCACCCTTGAGGGCTCTTTATGCTCGGAAACTCTCCATCAGCCTCTCAAGTCTTGCCGCTTTTTGAGACCTGGTTTCTTTGGCCGGAACTTGAGCAAACTCTTTCTTTCCTTTTTTCTGCTCGGGTTGCTCCTCTTCAACTGGCTCTAGCCGTCTTTTCAACCTCGTAGCCACCCTTGGTGCCCATTGCGGCTCATCTTCCTTGTCTTCTTTTACTCTTAGCCAATCATTCTGAGATGGGGGGTCAGGCCACCTTCCTTTAGCGTGTAATGCCCCATAAACCACCTTGGTGATCAGCTCTCCTGGCACTATGTATGTTGGCTTTCTGTTGCCCATCTTTACTAAGCTGTCATGTATGTACGCCGCATAGTTGATTATCTTTGGGGTGCCTTTTGTCATTGCCCAAGTGAACGTCGTGGCAATTGCACCTAGCGGCATTCCGTACTTCTGTGGCCTCTTAGTGCACATGTGGAAGTACTGGTTGTACAACTGGCTCATAATTGACACCTTTGGGTTGGCAATGTCTTCAAAGGTGTAATTTTCCTTTTTCTCTTTGTACACTTTGACTTCATCCCTTCTTTTTGTCACACGGTCTCCCTCATTGGAGAGGTCTAGTGCATGGGCTACCACCCGCTCCATGATTATGATCTCTATATCTGGTCTGCCTTGTAAATATGTTACCTTGGCCACTCCATCCTCTTTGATTCTTGTTACAAACTCCCAGACTCTTTTGATGTCCACCCCCGCCGGTATTGCTTCGAAGTAGTTGTGGAGGTCAATTTTCTCCAAGTAGCCGGCCATTTTGCTTCGTACAAATTCATTGAGCTCTCTCGGTAGCATTGGTAGCTCTATGACATTGCCTTCATTGTCTTTGAACACTCCCTAGTAGATTTTTAGGTCATTGGACTCTAACAGATCCTCTTGTATCCAGGTGTTGGTGGGCTTTAGTGTTCCCTCTGGAATGACAAAGGGTTCCACTTCATCCAGATAATCCTTGATGGTCATTCTTTTCTTTTTTTCCGGTGACTTCAAAGCCGCCATAGATCCTGTTGCACTGAGTAGTCCGAAGTTAGTGTTTTTTTCCATATTAGCTGTGAAACTGAGTTTTACTTTGAAAATTGAAAATAAAGCTTAAAAGAAACTTGTGAAGTTGTGCATGTGCTCACTTTGCAAATCTGGCCAACAATTTCCATCTAAACATCCTACGCGTAGGATGTCTTTTTCATCAGAATTGGTTCATACTTGACATGCAGGTAGTGTAAGGCTCATGTAACATGGCTATATGCTTGGATTTGAATTTGGATATCAAAAAAGTTGATTTTTTGGGTTGAATCAGGCTTTAGGTCACAATCTGGATAGAATGTCCATCATAGGTAGCAATTGATGTCCAAATGGGTTAAAAATTGGTATATGGGCTCATTGCACCATGGTCTTGGCTCCCATGATGTCATTCTTTGCACAGAAGGCTAAATTTATGCTTGAGACATCCTACACGTACGATGTCTTTTTCATCAATATGACATGAAACTTGTTCTGTGGGTTGTCCTTGGCCTATGGAACATGGCCATGTTCTTGGATTTGAATTTGGACAAGATTTGATGCTTGTAAGGCTCTGTGAGGTATTTTTGGGCTCAAAAAGTGTATCTTGAAGGTGTTGAGGGTCAAAAGTGATTAGAATGGCTTCAAACTTGACATATGGGCTCTTGATGATGAGGTAATTGGATCTAGAATGATAAAACATCCCTTACATGCCAAAAAGGTCAATTAGACATCCTACGCGTAGGATGTCTATTTCATCATTTTTTCTCCCTGACCACACAGATTGTTTGCTGATGTGTTCGTGAATGTGTTGTGCAAGTTTCATGGGATTTGGACAAGATTTGGTAGGTCTTTGGCCCATTATTGCCTCTATGCCGTAACTTTGCATTTTTCCATGCATATGAGGTCACACTTGGTCCAAATGTGATGAAACTTGGTGTATGGCTTGTAAATGTCATTCAAAACATGTGCATGATAAAAAATGTTGGAGTCTGTGCCAAAAATTGCCCTTGAGACATCCTGCGCGTAGGATGTCTCCTGGTGATTTTTTCAGTGCTAGTGCTCCCAGTGCTTTCCCTATGCTCCCCTAAGTCCCTTTTGAGCCTTATTTCAACAAAAAAGTCAAATGGATAGAGTATAACTCCCTGTGTGGACTTCAGAGCCTCCGAGCCGTTTTCTGACTTTTGGAGTGCTTTTTGGCGATGAAATTTCTCGATTGTGATCTCCATAGCTTCCCGATCCCTATGGGATCCTTGCCGTATGGTTTCCGTCGACTTTGGCTTCACTGGAGCTCCATTTGGCAATTTGTCGCTCTAGAAGCACCCGTGGTTTTGTTTACATACCTCTAATGATTTGTGGTGGTCTACCACCATAGGATTTGGTTGTTGATGGTCTAGGAAAGCCGCTCGTGAAGTTTGGTGGCAAACGGACTTGCGGTTTGGCCGCAAGTGCAATTTGACGCTTTGTGTGTCTGATGCCGTTTCTAAAGTTTAGTGCCGCTTCGGGTCACTTTTTGGTCATGCGGGTCATATAGACTTGTCGAGAATGTCGAGATGCTCCTACCCATGAATTTTGGTAGCATTTGGTCGTCGTTTCGCCGATTTCCCATTTGTTGGCCTCTTGCGGGTTTCTGGGAATTAGGGTTTTTTCCCGATGGTTTCCTACTGCCTTTGGCCATCCACGACTGGTCTCCTAGACTAGGGTAAGCTGCCGATGAAGTCTTGTTGCTTTCGGGTTAGCCGTTAGGCCACCATCTCTACTTGTAGGTCTCTACCGCTCGCTTTGTGTGTGACCCCTACGCTAGTTTTTGCGACATCATGACAAACATGCGCGAAAAGCTCAAGGTGGTGAGCCTACCTCTCATGTCTGGAGCTCGTCGGGTAGTCGTGCGCGTCGTAGAAGCTGCTGGAAGGTCAATTTCTTGATTTAGACTCCATTTGCTCTGTTTACCAGAAATTTGGCATTTCGGTCAAAACCTGGCCAAAACACGCTTTTCGCTCCAGTCTCATAATTTCACCCCCACTGTACCATAGGTTGTCCTATAGTGATCATCACCATATTTTTTTTTTCATTACGACTGTTTTTGACCTGCTTTTTGTATTTTTGAATTTTTTCTGCCGAAAATTAGCAAAATTAAAAGGAAAATAGCAAATCAAACCCAGAAAATCCCCAAAAATAATAATAAATCACAAACATCACCGCAACACATTATATACACTCACATGCAATTTTTATGGCCGGATTTCTCTGTTTTACCAATATTTTTCCTGAAAAATGGCTATTTCTACTTATATACACACACCTAGGGGCTTGATTTGGCGTTTGGTCCCATATACCTGTAGATTCATGTTGTATAAGGTCATATGTACTTGGGTTACTCCAGAAAATTTCGCAATCAAACAACAACCCTTAAAATAGTCAAAAATCATGCCCTTTTTTGTTGTTTCTGTCATTGGTTCCGCATTTGAGAGGGCCTCTAGAATGCCTCCCTCCCTCCTAGCCAGAGTCCTCCCAGACAACAAGGTTTTTCCTCGGAGTATGTGCCATGCATAGGTTAAAAAAATTGTGCTAATGCCTGGTCGATTAATGTGGCCCTACTTTATGCATACTCTGTCAATGCATGGAAAAATTAATGTTGTGCAAGAGAAGGGAATAAGCAAGATGCTTATTGGAATTCACCGTCGAGGTTTCCTTATTTCTTTGCAAGTAATAGCTGTAACTCTGCTGCTCTCTTTTTAATTGTCTTTTTTGCAAAAGGCAATTGCTTTGCCGACACTGTTGATGGAGTCATAGCTGTTTCTAAGGATAGAATTGGCTGGGATGTGATGGCTATGGGCCTTATGATCTTGGCTTTCCATTGGTATTTTGTTGCTGTTGATTTTTGTAGATGGTTTGGCTCTTTTTTTTTTGCCACTGGTTTTTCTTTCATCGGCATCCATATATGTTGGTTTTCCTTTTTGAAATGCCGCTGTCTGCTTTCCATTATTGCTTGTACTGAAGGTAATTCCTTTGGCTTTTTCTTTGGTATCCAAATGTGAGTGAAATTTGGGTTATTGCTAAGAATTTTCTTTGGGATCCACATCTGTTTTATGCCCTTGGTTTAAGGTGGAACCCTCTGCTTCGTTGGAATTTTGTGGTTGCATTGTTGTGTGTCCGCCCTGTCATTTCTATCCTTCCGCATCCATACTTGTTTCCCGGGTTTTGGTAGCCTAGATCTTTGCATTGCGGCCGGTGACTTCATATGTCTGTAATTACCATGGTTGGATTTTACTTGATTGTTTGTCGCGGGTATCCTGTTCTTTAATGGCATTTGTGATTTGGGCGTTGTTTCCAGTGATTGCATGGCTTGTAGTTGATCATGCTTGTATTGCTGAGCAAAAGCTATCACCTGTTGTTCATGTTCATGTTGAATTTTGACCGCCTTTGCTTTCCAATATATCTGCACATTGTATGCTTTTTGCCAAGGTTGCCCCAACATCATTTGGTGTTGTGTGCTTTCATCTGTCACCACATAGAATTTGTGTGGATAAATATATTGGTGTATCTGTACATGCAATATGGTCCATCCCAGTGTTTTGAAGGGATGTGATGTGGTACTTTCCAGTACTTGAGGAGTAGGATGAAGTTGATCTGTGACTTTGAGCTGTTGGTATAATCCGTAAGACATTAAATTTGCTTGAGCACCCAAATCACGCAATGCTGTTGATTCAACTTGATTGCTGCCCACTTTTACCGTAATTATTGGCTCCACTATTTCCTCCTCCAACTTCGTCAGTCGAATGGCATTTATTCTCAATGGTGGTCCACTTTGTTGTTGTTGTCGCAGAAGCCGTCTTTTCGCAATGCGTTCTTGTGCTTCGGCTTGAACTTTCTCCCGTACTCGCTGTTTTTCCTTCATTCTTTGTTTTCCTTGATGAATTTGTTGGAGCATCTCCTGTGTGAGTGGTGGATGATACCTCCTTAGTCGACATCCACTAATCCAGTTTGGCATTTCTTCACCTGCTAATGTAGCAAGCTTGATAGCTCCACTTTGTGATAGATCACTAATCACAAATGGTTCCATCCCTCGATTTTTAAGTTTGTTGGCATGTTGCTTCAAGGTATAAACAAGTACGTAATCACCTATTTTGAACTCTTTGGTACGCACATGTTTGTCAAAAATTTCTTTTTGTCTTCTCTTTTTAGCATAGATTGAAGAGACAGCTTGTAAGCGGAGTTCATCTAGCTTTTCAAGATCATCAATCCTCGAAGAGAGCTCATGCCCTGTCCATTCCAAGCTTTTTGCTACTCGTAGAGTTGGGATTAAAAACTCTATGGGTAGTATAGCATTTAGGCCAAATACCATGTTGTATGGTGTTGTTCCTATTGATATTTTGTAAGCTACCCTATATGCCCATAGTGTTGAGTGTAGCTGTTGATCCCAATCTGTTCTTGATTCTAACACTATTTTAGTGAGAACCGTACATAGTGTTTTATTTGTGGCCTCAGCTTGCCCATTGGCGTGTGGATGGTATGGTGCGGATTTCCTATGTATGAGCATGAATTCCTCTAGCAGATATTCAATGACTTCATTGAGAAAATGTGTTCCACAGTCACTGACAATTTCTATTGGTAACCCGTAACGTACAAAAACATTCTCATACAAAAATTGTGTCGTGGTGCGTGCATCATCTTTTTGTTGCTTTGGCTTCGACCCATTTTGTGAGATAGTCCGTAGCCACAATGATATATTGGGTATGGGTGCGATATGCAGGGGGTGATATAGGTCCCACAAAATCAATGCCCCATTTTGCAAATGCTCTTGCTCCCATCATTGGCTGTAATGTCATCTCATATCTTTTTATTAGCATCTTGGTGCGTTGACATGCTTCACAACGCTTTACAAACTCTTCAACATCCATGTGCAATGTAGGCCACCAAATTCCTGCGGTTAAGACAATTTTTGCCGTCTTATCGTCCGAAAAATGGCCTCCACTTATTCCGCTATGTGCATGTTCTAGAATCAGCAGGTATTCGCTTTCACTTGCACAGATTCTAAGTTGATTGTCCTTTCCCTGCTTATAGAGTTGATTCCCAATTAACTGAAAGTCACGTGCTTCCAGCTCTATAGCTTTTTCCCATGCTCTTGTGATGTTCTCAGGGAACGTCCTAGTGGTTAAGAAGTCAATGATATATTAACTCCATGCAGGTGTTATGTTTACCTGAAACAAAGTTGCGTGATCCACTGGTCGTTTGGCACTACATATCGTACAATTGGTAACATAAGAATGTGTATCCGCATACATAGTTGGCCAGTAAACCCCTAACTGTTTCAGTCTCTCGTGTGTCTTCACTGTTGAACAATGAAATGCACAACCCTGGACATGTGCCTCTTCAAGGTAGCACTCGAATTCTTCCGGATTTATACATAATCATAGGATTAGGTCAGATCCAAGATGATACAGCCAACCTGCTATCAACTGGAAGTTTTTTGTTTGTAGAATTGTTTGTTTTTTGGATCCGCATTCCGTATTATCAAACTCACTTCCAAAGGAGAGAAAGCTAACAATTTCCTGAGACCATTTGGGTACCATTTCAATGTTGAAAAGATAAGCATCCGGTATGTCATCATCTACTCCTGCAAGAGCTTCCCCGTTGTGTATCCTTGAAAGATGATCCACTCGTAGATGGGATTTACCCTTTTTGACCACCACTAGGAAGTCAAATTCTAGCAATATAATAAACCAGTGTACGATTCTCCCTGTATTGCAAGGTTTATTTACTAGGTACAAAAGAGCTTGATGATCTGTGAAGAACACAAATTTTTTTGCAAGCAAATAATGCCGAAATTTATTTACAACATAAATCATTCCTAACCCTTCCCTCTCGGTGGTTGTGTAGTTCTTTTATGCACTGTTTAAATGTCGGCTCGCATAGCAAACCGAAAAATCCATTGTTCCGTCTCCAGGTTGAGCTAGAATACTTCCAATGGCATATGCTGAAGCATCAATGTGCACATGGAATATGTTTTCCCAATATGGTGCCTTTAGTACAGGTGCTGATATAAGGTTTTCCTTCAGCTTTTGGAATGAAGTTTCACACTCCTCGGTCCACTCGTAATTGACTAGAAAATGATACACAGGTTGTGCGATAACCGCATACATGTATATGAATCTTCGATAATATCCGCAGTGTCACATGAAGGATTGCACTTGTTTCGCATTAGTAGGCCTGGGCAGGTCTACAATGACTTTGACTTTGTCTAGGTTTGTGGTTATGCCATTTTTTGAGACAATGTGTCCTAAGATTCGTCCTTGCTTAACCATAAATACAGACTTTTTCGGGTTAAGACAGATTCGATATGTCCTGCAATTTTCAAAGACCTTTTGCAAATGGTCCATATGTTCCTCTCGTAGAAGAGAGTGTACACATAGGTCATCCATGTAAATTTCTAAGAATATTCTTAGGTATTCCTTGAATGCGTGAGTCATTAACCTCTGGAAAGTGGCTGGTGCATTAGTTAAGCCAAATGGCATAACTCGATATGCATAAATCCCCCATTCTGTGGCAAACGCTGTTTTGTGTTGATCCTCCCTTGCTATTGCCAGTTGGTTGTATCCTGAAAACCCATCCAGAAAGGAATAAGCCCGTTTCCCGACCACTCGCTCAAGTACATGTTCTGTAGTTGGCAAGGGATAATTCTCCCTTATGGTTGCTGCATTCACCTTCTTGAGGTTTACACACACGCACACTTTTCCATTCTTTTTGGGAACTACCACAATGGGTGACACCCAATCTGTATGTTCAATATCATAGATGAATTCCGCTTCCATCAGTTTATCAATCTCTTCTTTGATTCGTTTAGCAAATGTGTCATTATATGTATAAGGACGTTGTTTGCTAGATTTTGCATCCGATTTCAAAGGAATTGTATGTTGGCATATCAATGGATCAACTCCTTTGAGATCTTTATAGGACCAAGCGAACACATCTTTATACTTCTTGAGAAGTTGTGTTAGCTGTGCTTCCTCCTCAGGCTCTAAATCGTTAGCTATATAGACCGGCTGAGGCTTTTCACCTGGTTCCGCGAGGTCTATCTTTTTTGTATTTTTAGGCCCATCGTAAGATTCTTGGTTGGTTCTTTCCCTGACTGGTGGTGTCATGATGATTTTTCTATCCTGGATAGTAAACTTCCGATAGTGTGATGGTACATTCATGTTCCCCTTTTCTGACTCCCCTTTACCATCACTATCTCCTTCCGTAGTCCATATCTCTCTCAAAGACCGTTTCAGTTCTTGGTATTTCTGTTTACGCTCCAGTTTGGTCCACTCTTGGTCCTTTGTTATTTCTTTTTTTGATTTTTCAGATTTTTGTGATTTTGTTTCGGTTTTAGCTTTTCGTACCTGTTTTATTTCCACTCGAGTTCATTCTATTCGATTTTTTGAGAATTTTTGTGATATTTGATCTTTTACACAATCCTCTGCTTTTACAAGCATCAAATAGTGAGTTTTACCTTTTATCCTGGGCATTTCGTTCTCTCTCGCTTTGTTTCCTGCTCGTTTTCTCTTATAGCATTCTTGGCGTGTAGGGTGTTGATTAGCAAAATCATAAAATTTGATATTCTCGGCTTCATTTCCATGCTCACTTGAGGTGTCTGAACACTCATTATCTGCGTCATCATTTACTTCCAATTGTTCAGAGGAGTTGTAAAACTCTTCTTGTTCCGGTGGTTCTACCGTCTCCTTTTTTGGTACAACACTTACCATGTAATAGGGTAACACATCATAGCCATGCTTATCGCAAAATTTTGTTGTTGGACTATCAGTAATGGTACAGACATCCAATGTTGCTAGTATGTGTTCCCATTCTAGAGGTTCCAAGGCATCTTCAGGGAAAGGTTCCGGAATATACTCCTTGTCCTCAATTGCTCTTTCTAAGACGCATTCCTCTCTTCTTAAGCTTCCACAATGTGAATCTCCGCACATCCATAGCTCTTTTGGTTTCCTTAACCATGCTGGTAGTTCTGATCCTGCTATTGTAGCTGAATCAAACTCTTCCACCGGTGTTTGGTTGACATCTTTGTAACTATGGTCTTTCAGGTGTATTTTAGTTGTCGTTTCGCCATGTCTAAGGTATATGTGGTCATAACCCCAATCTTGGACCATCTTCAGTTGTCGCATGAATGGTCATCCCAAGATGATCTCATAATTGTTCTTTTTGTCGAAATCGACTATTGCAAATGTATGCTCATACTCGATTCCGCAAGAAGTGACAATCACTTTTTCTAAGAGTCCTAAAGGCTTCTCCGCGAACCCATCTGCCAATTGTAGTTTCATTCTGGTAGTCCTCAAAGCTGGCTTTTCCCATTTTTTCCAGATTTCCTTGGTGGCGATTGCAACCCCCGCTCCACTGTCAAGAATAGCCTTGGAAACTACTCTTTAGAATTCTACCGGTAGCGTGGTGTTTCCGTTTTCTCCCTCGCAATATTCTCCAACCTCATTCAATGGTACTGGCCTATTGTTTAGTTGAGGTCTGTCTAACTCTCTGATCCCTTCTTGTAGCTTCAAGGTGGGGTCTTTCACTCCAAATTTTTCTAGGCATTTTCCTACTGTGGTCCACATGTTTGACCTTAACCTTAGGAGTTCTGTTAACGTGATTGTGCATGCCACCGGAGTGGATAACAACTCAATCAATCCTTGCGAATCCATCACCTTGTTAGAAGAAAGTCTTTGAGATGGGATTTCTCTCACTTCCGACTTAGCTTCGTACTCTCCTAGGTAAGAGGGTAAAGTTCTCAAAGAGTCTGGTTGGCTGTGCCGGCTAATGGATCCTTGGTCTCCCCCTTGTGAATGTATCTCAAAGTTCATCTGAGATCTTGCCTCAAATTCTTCAATAGGAGGTAAGATCACATTCTTTTATTTTTTCGTGCTATTCATGTGGTTGCTCATCCTATTAGCCTCGTTGGCGTCACGGATTTGCTTCCACAGATCATCTAGACTGTTACAGTCCTTACCCATTTCTGCCAATATTTTAGGCTGGAACCTGTCACTTGCCCCATCGGTGGTATTTGGCACTATGATAGGCTCTCCTCTAGACTCATAGTCATTAGTGAGTCTTTCCTTTGTTTCCTTATGTTCTTCTAATGTTGGTTGGATAGGGGTTGGAGCTAGTGCTTCATGACAATTTGTTGGTTTACCCAACGGGTCTTCCATCAATGATTGAGCCGTCTCGATCATCTTTCTACACATATCCAACCTCTGTTTTTCTATTTCTGCATATAGATAAGTCATCCACCTTTGCTCCTGGGTTTGGCTCTTTTTAAGTCGAGCTTCATAAGCTTTTAGAAGCGCATCCAACTGCTCGTTTACGTTGTCTGCCAGTACAGATCCTCCTGATCCTGCACTTTTGGACTCTACTATTTCCTTGGGTGCTACGGCTGTTGTGGTGTGTGAGCTTAAGCTAGCTAAATCCTCTAACCGCTCCAATCTGTCCTTGGTATGTTTCAACTCCTCGGATAGGGCTGTTTGCTCTCGTTCTTTCCTTGATTTCCTACGTGCCTTTCTAGCTTTCCAAGTACTTCTCTGATTTTTCATTTCTGAACTTTGGGCATCGGTTTTTGGTTCTTCAACTATGGGTTCATTCGTCCCTCTTTGGGCTTGGGCCCGTGTTACCGCCTGAATAGGTATGATTGTTTCATTTTTCGATCCTCCACTGGAAGGTACTGTTTCTAACATATTCAAGGTGGTTTTTTCTCCTTTGCTCGGGTTTTTAGGGCAATCGAGAATCAAATGAGTAATTCCGCATTCTGGGCAATACGCATTGACTCTAATGATTTCATCGTGAGGGCAGTCTCTCAACCAATGGTCTCCTCCACACTTGTAGCAGGGTCCCTTGGGTTGTTGAGGTGCTCCTTGAGCTCCTCTTTGTTGGTAAGCATGTCTCTGTCCGCCCATGCCTCCATTGGCTATGAACATCAATGTTCGTTCATCTAGGCTATATCTTCCTTCTCCCACAGCCTGTGCAGCAGTTGGTGGTCCTTGATTCCCTATCATGCTCCATGGTTCTGGTGTCGAGGGTTCTTCCGGTGGATAATAGACAGGGTTTTCCGCATATCCATTGGGATCTTCATAATATACATGCATAGGCACCAAAGACTTTTCTTCTGATTCAGTTACTGTTGGTGTGTATCTTATACCAACTGGTCGTAATCCTGGTAGGGGTGGTTGTTGCCCCAACACCGGTTGTGGTCTTTCTACACCTACAGGTCCTGGTAAGTTGCCTGCTTGATATCTAGGCATCGGTGGAACTTGAGGCGAAGCTACTAGAGCTTGGGGAGCGTAAGGTCTCTCTCTCACATATCCCTTGTTATAAAAACATTCCTCGGTCTCATGGTTTGTCCATCTACGAGCTGCTCCTGGTTTACCGCTACTTCTCCTTTTGGTACTGTCTTACAAGACTTGCTTCCACTTTGCTGTGAAGATGAATCGTCATCAAGGTCCTTGAACTCCCCTTCTTTGTAGACCGCACAATTGTCCACAAGGTACAGAGCCTCCTTGGTCAACTCATTCAACGTCGTGCTCCTCTTCATATGTAAGTCTTTCTGTAGATCTGCATTCCTTAGTCCTTGGATAAATATCAGCATAAGTCTAGACTGAGTTGGCAGTTCTTCCAGAGGACAGAACTTAACATATCTTTTTAGTCTTAAGACTGCCTTTCGTACAAATTCTCCATCTTTCTGTTTGAATTTATGGATTTGTGAGATGGTATTATGAGCTATTCCCCTTTGAGAGAATTCCTCAATAAACTCGTCAAACACTTCCTCCATTGACTCAAAGTCTCTACGCTCTACAGAGTCAAACCAAGTGGCAGCATCATCCTCTAGGGTTAATCCAAACCCTGCAAATTGGGTGGGAAAATCTAACACCTCTTCGGCTCTAATTACACGCACAAAGGCTGCTACATGATCTCTTGGGTCTCTACTTCCTGTGTATTTCTTGTTTACCCATTTTTGCACTTGAGAAGGTCTAATTCTTCGATGGTCCACAAACCTCATCATTGGATCCCCCCTTCCTAGTCGATACACCTCCTCAGGCCTTCTGTAATAGGCTGGTTCCTCTCCCAATGGTGCTCCTAAGCCATAATTTCTAACGGTTCTCGTTGGAGGTGGTTCTTCTCTTCGAACTCGTTCCATGGGTGGTCCTCCATGCTCTATTGACCCTTGAGTCTTTGGCTTACTCTCTGCCTGATACCTTGAATAGAGTGGTGGTTCTTGCAAATCCCTGAGCCCTCGTGCGGCTTGATAACCATCTCGGTTTCATTCTGGTTCCATTGTTGCCCTCTGTCGAAGCCATGCCTGCAATGATGGCTGGTTTGCTGGTTGGTCTTGGTTGTTGAATGCTTACGGTCGGGTGGAATGTGAGGTAGTGTCATACTCATCTGAAAAAGGATTCGTTGACTTACTTGGGGTGTGGGAGGCTCTTGGCACTTCCTCAGGGGCATATGCTGATGCTCCTGGACCTGTTTCTCTTTCTACTTACTCTGGGAGAATACGTTGGTATTATCGCCCGTATCTATCAACAAAAACTATGCCCTTCCCCGTAGCAGTTTCATAAGAGAATAAGTAAAGAACCTTGTCTTTGCTTAATTCGTTTACGTATGGTTCTTTGCTGCGAAAGTAAGAGACTATACCCTTGCTCTCATGTTTGTAGATTCCCACATTCTCGTTATAAGTTGGAACCCTGATTGTTTTCTTATCATACATAAAAATAGCTCCGGGCCGATCAATGTTTGGTGGCGGTTCTTGAGTTTCTTAAACCATTTTCCCTTTAGAAACGTTATCTCCATATCTGTTGTAATCTTTAGGGTTACTAACTATTAAATAGTGGTTCCCCTTTTAGTCTCGAAATCTATCTCCATCATCATACACTCAGATTATCTCCAATCTTTGAGCGGGCCTCTCTTCGATACAAAGGCACTTGCGGCCTCGATAGTTTGAATAGACTAGGGCTCCTCTCGAGTTTGTTCCCTCCAAGAAGATCTCCGTGAGCCTAGAATCATTCAAAGGATTTTGGGAGGTGCTTCCTTCTTCCATAGGTCCATCATAGGTGAAACCTCCTGGCTGTTGACTACCCATCATGAAGAAAGATTTGTCTGACGAAGTGTCAGTATCACTACCTTCCTCAATAATCGGTGCTAGCGGATCTAGCCTTGCCTGAGTTACACTCTCTTTTGTGGACACTAAGCTGCCTTGGTCACCTGCCACTTTCTGGTCTCTAACAATGTATCTTCTTGATCTTAAATTCATCAAACTTATCAATGCAATTTATCACAAATTCAACCACTCACCTGGCAATGGGTCAGTTTCTGCACAACTTCTTGCTCTGTTGCTGAATATACCTGTTCACAAGCATTTTAATTTCGGCAATCGAATCAAAGCATTTATCTGTTAGAGGTTATCTTAGTAATGATTGGTATAACTGGAGAGTTAATCTCAACCACCACTGTATTTTATACACTGCTAATGTTCTGGATTAGGTTTGCTAATCTGAAACTGTACTACCCTCAGTTGTTGGTCAATTTACGCGAGAAAATCTGAATTCAGTCTTTGCTTCGTCAAATGAGCAAACAAGGTTCAAATTCACTTCTGAAAGAAGTTCTACAACCCTTAAGCCAAATGGAATCTCACTGTCTATGCCAGGTCAAATTTTCTTTGCAGCATGCCCTAATAGACATCCTACGTGTAGGATGTCTCCTGTTGTGTTTTGCCTGGATTTTTGCACCGTTGTTC